>NC_089590.1:31252049-31584425 GCF_019320115.1 Miscanthus floridulus | reverse complement strand
GAGTGTCCATGTTGGTCATGGCCGAGACCTTCTCTAGGTTGGCCTCGATGCCGCGCTCTGAGACTATGAATCCCAAGAGCATGCCTCAAGGGACCCCAAAGACACACTTCTCGAGGTTGAGCTTGATGCCCTTCTCTCTGAGGCACTTGAAGGCTATCTCCAGGTCATCGATGAGATCGCTGTCCTTTCTGGACTTGACCACGATGTCGTCCACGTAGGCCTCGATGATTGACCCGATGTGCTCGCCAAAGACCTAGGTTATGCACCACTGGTATGTGGCCCCTGTGTTTCTAAGGCTGAATGGCATAGTCATATAGCAGTACATGCTGAATGGGGTGATGAAAGAAGTCGCGAGCTGGTCGGATTCTTTCATCTTGATTTGATGGTAACCGGAATACGCATCAAGGAAAGATAGGGTTTCGCATCCCATAGTGGAGTCAATGATTTGGTCGATTCAAGGTAATGGGAAAGGGACTTTTGGACATGCTTTATTCAAACCGGTGTAGTCTACGCACATCCTCCACTTCCCGTTTTTCTTCTTAACTAATATAGGATTAGCTAACCACTCTGGATGGGACACTTCCTTGATGAATCCGGCCGCCAAAAGCTTCTAGACCTCCTCGCCGATGGCCCTATGCTTTTCCTCGTCGAATCGGTGCAGGCGCTGCTTCACTTGTCTAGAGCCAGCCTGGATGTCCAAGGCGTGCTCGGCGACCTCCCTTAGTATGCCCGGCATGTCTGAGGGACTCCACGCGAATACATCGGCATTCGTGTGGAGAAAGTTGACGAGCATGGATTCCTATTTGCTGTCGAGGGTGGCGCTGATCCTTAGCGCCTGGTCATTGGAGCCGATGGGGTCGACTAGGATGAGCTTGATGGTCTCCGCAAGCTCGAAAGTCCTGGCACGACACTTGGAGTCGGGTGCCTCGCTACCAAGTTGGTCGAGACTGACGATGAGGGTCTTGGCCTCCATGAGAGCCTCGATGTACTCGATGCATTCAACGTCGCAATTGTATGCATGCTCGTACATGGACTCAACAGTGATGACGCCATTAGGGCCAGGCATCTTGAGCTTGAGGTAGGCGTAGTCAGGGATCGCCATGAACTTGGCGTAGCACGGGCGCCCTAGGATGGCTTGATAGGTCCCCTAGAACCCAACCACCTCGAAGGTGAGGACATCCTTGCGGTAGTTGGAGGGAGTGCCGAAGCAAACGAGCAAGTTGATGCGCCCAAGGGGTCGCCTATGTTTCCCCAGCATGATGCCGTGGAAGGGCGTGGCATCGCCTCAGAGCTATGACTGGTTGAGCCCCTGGAGTTCTAGGGTGTTGGCGTAGAGGATGTTGAGACCGCTGCCTCCATCCATCAACACCTTGGTGAGCCGGGTGTTGCCATTGATCGGGTCGACGATGAGTGGGTACTACCCGGGGTTTGGGACGTAATTGGGGTGGTCATCTTGATCAAAGGTGATCGCCCCCTGAGACCAGTCGAGGTACCAAGGAGTGGCCACCTTAACCGAGAAGACCTCCTAGCGCTCCCTCTTTCGCTGACATGCCGTGAGTCACGCCGAAGGCCCGCCAAAGATCATGAAGGCATTGAACACCTCGAGGAACCCATCGTCCTTGTCGCTGTCCCTATCGTCGGTGTCTCTCTTCTTGGCCTCATCATTGGGGAGTCCGAGCTTGGTGTAGTAACGTCGGAGCATGGTGCACTCTTTGAGGGTGTGCTTCACCAGGCCCTAGTGGTAAGGGCAGGGCTTCTTAAGCATGTCATCAAAGAGCCTAGGGCCTCTGGCGGGGCCTCGGGGATTCTTGCATTCTGCGGTTGTGACTAGACCGGCCTCAAGGACCTCCTGCTTCCCCTGGCGCCCCTTTTTCTTTTTCTTGGGGAGGTGGGAGGCTAAGGCCCCATGGGCCTTGTCCCTCCGCTTCCCCTTGGTGTTGTTGTCGAGGAAGATGGCCCCGATAGCCTCTTCGCCCGAGCCAAAGTTGGTGGCAATGTCGAGGAGTGCGGCCACCATGGTCAGTACGTTTTGGCCTAACTCCCGGACCAGGTCTTGGCAGGAGGTGCTGGAGAGGAATGCCTAGACAATTTCATCGCGCAAGCCATCGGGCTTTGGTCCTGTCTATAGGAAGCTCTCCTTGAACAAGGTAATCAAGGAACGGGACTCTCCAGTCCATACCCTGGTTGGCCTTGGGAGGCTTCGCGTCGATTTCCATGACCTCGGGCTCGGCTGAAGGGGTCTCGGTGACAGAGGGGGCCTTGGGCCCTACGGTGGGCTCAACCGGTGGGCCCTCTTCCATCGCCGAGGCGTAGTCAATGGAAGGCTTGTGGAGGTCTCTAGCGAAGATGTTCGGGGGGATCGGGGCCCATGCCGACGCCATCTTTGCCAGTTCATCCGTGGCCTCATTGAATTTTTGCGCAATGTGATTGAGTTCAAGACCGTTGAACTTGTCTTCTAGGCGACGCACCAACTTGCAGTACGCCTCCATTTTGGGGTCATGGCAGTTTGACTCCTTCATCACTTGATCGACGACGAGTTGTGAATCGCCCTGTATGTCGAGACGCCATACTCCAAGTTTGATGGTGATCTGTAAGCCATTGACGAGGGCTTCATACTCAGCTACGTTGTTGGAGGTGGCGAAGTGGAGCCAAATCATGTAGCGCATGTGTACTCTGAGGGGTGAGATGAAGAGCAGACCTGCACCTGCCCCGATCTTCATCAGAGGCCTATCAAAGTACATGGTCCAGCATTCCGCTTGGATTTGAGTAGGTGGCAGTTGGGTGTTGGTCCACTCAGCCACAAAATCAGCCAAGACCTAGGATTTAATTGCTTTCCAAGGCGCAAAAGACAGGGCTTCCCCCATGAGTTCCACAGCCCACTTGGCTATTCTACCCGAGGCCTCCTGGTTCTAGATTATCTCTCCTAGGGGGAAAGACATCACCACGGTCACCGGGTGGGACTCGAAGTAGTGACGCAGCTTGCGTTGAGCCAAGACTGTGGTGTAGATCAACTTCTGGATGTGGGGGTAGCGTGTCTTAGCCTCAGAGAGCACCTCGCTGATGAAGTAAACATGTCGTTGGATGGGTAAGGCATGCCCCTCTTCCTGTCTCTCGACCACTATGGCCACGCTGACCACTTGGGTTGTTGCGGCGACGTAGATCAAGAGGGCCTCACCCTTGGTTGGCGGCACCAGGATGGGAGGATTGGAGAGCAGTGCCTTGAGCTTGGTGAGGGCTTCTTCGGCCTCGGGAGTCTAGGAAAAGTGTTTAGATTTTCTCAAGAGGTGGTACAGAGGCAAGCCTTTTTCGCCAAGGCACGAGATGAAGCGACTTAGGGCCGCAAGGCATCCTATAACCCTCTGCACCCCTTGAGGTCTCGGATTGGTCCCATGTTGGTCATGGCCGAGACCTTCTCTAGGTTGGCCTCGATGCCGCGCTTTGAGACTATGAATCCCAAGAGCATGCCTCAAGGGACCCCAAAGACACACTTCTCGAGGTTGAGCTTGATGCCCTTCTCTCTGAGGCACTTGAAGGCTATCTCCAGGTCATCGATGAGATCGCTGTCCTTTCTGGACTTGACCACGATGTCGTCCACGTAGGCCTCGATGATTGACCCGATGTGCTCGCCAAAGACCTAGGTTATGCACCACTGGTATGTGGCCCCTATGTTTCTAAGGCTGAATGGCATAGTCATATAGCAGTACATGCTGAATGGGGTGATGAAAGAAGTCGCGAGCTGGTCGGATTCTTTCATCTTGATTTGATGGTAACCGGAATATGCATCAAGGAAAGATAGGGTTTCGCATCCCACAGTGGAGTCAATGATTTGGTCGATTCAAGGTAATGGGAAAGGGACTTTTGGACATGCTTTATTCAAACCGGTGTAGTCTATGCACATCCTCCACTTCCCGTTTTTCTTCTTAACTAATATAGGATTAGCTAACCACTTCGGATGGGACACTTCCTTGATGAATCCGGCCGCCAAAAGCTTCTAGACCTCCTCGCCGATGGCCCTATGCTTTTCCTCGTCGAATCGGTGCAGGCGCTGCTTCACTTGTCTAGAGCCAGCCTAGATGTCCAAGGCGTGCTCGGCGACCTCCCTTAGTATGCCCGGCATGTCTGAGGGACTCCACGCGAATACATCGGCATTCGCGTGGAGAAAGTTGACGAGCATGGATTCCTATTTGCTGTCGAGGGTGGCGCTGATCCTTAGCGCCTGGTCATTGGAGCCGATGGGGTCGACTAGGATGAGCTTGATGGTCTCCGCAAGCTCGAAAGTCCTAGCACGACACTTGGAGTCGGGTGCCTCGCTACCAAGTTGGTCGAGACTGACGATGAGGGTCTTGGCCTCCATGAGAGCCTCGACGTACTCGATGCATTCAACGTCGCAATTGTATGCATGCTCGTACATGGACTCAACAGTGATGACGCCATTAGGGCCAGGCATCTTGAGCTTGAGGTAGGCGTAGTCAGGGATCGCCATGAACTTGGCGTAGCACGGGCGCCCTAGGATGGCTTGATAGGTCCCCTAGAACCCAACCACCTCGAAGGTGAGGACATCCTTGCGGTAGTTGGAGGGAGTGCCGAAGCAAACGAGCAAGTTGATGCGCCCAAGGGGTCGCCTATGTTTCCCCAGCATGATGCCGTGGAAGGGCGTGGCATCGCCTCAGAGCTATGACTGGTTGAGCCCCTGGAGTTCTAGGGTGTTGGCGTAGAGGATGTTGAGACCGCTGCCTCCATCCATCAACACCTTGGTGAGCCGGGTGTTGCCATTGATCGGGTCGACGATGAGTGGGTACTACCCGGGGTTTGGGACGTAATTGGGGTGGTCATCTTGATCAAAGGTGATCGCCCCCTGAGACCAGTCGAGGTACCAAGGAGTGGCCACCTTAACCGAGAAGACCTCCTAGCGCTCCCTCTTTCGCTGACATGCCGTGAGTCACGCCGAAGGCCCGCCAAAGATCATGAAGGCATTGAACACCTCGAGGAACCCATCGTCCTTGTCATTGTCCCTATCGTCGGTGTCCCTCTTCTTGGCCTCATCATTGGGGAGTCCGAGCTTGGTGTAGTAACGTCGGAGCATGGTGCACTCTTTGAGGGTGTGCTTCACCAGGCCCTAGTGGTAAGGGCAGGGCTTCTTAAGCATGTCATCAAAGAGCCTAGGGCCTCTGGCGGGGCCTCGGGGATTCTTGCATTCTGCGGTTGTGACTAGACCGGCCTCAAGGACCTCCTGCTTCCCCTGGCGCCCCTTTTTCTTTTTCTCGGGGAGGTGGGAGGCTAAGGCCCCATGGGCCTCGTCCCTCCGCTTCCCCTTGGTGTTGTTGTCGAGGAAGATGGCCCCGATAGCCTCTTTGCCCGAGCCAAAGTTGGTGGCAATGTCGAGGAGTGCGGCCACCATGGTCAGTACGTTTTGGCCTAACTCCCGGACCAGGTCTTGGCAGGAGGTGCTGGAGAGGAATGCCTGGACAATTTCTAAGTCGCTGACGCAAGGCAACTTGGTGCATTGCTTGGAGAAGCGTTGGATGAAGTCTTGGAGAGACTCGTCCAGCATCTGGCAACAACTCTTGAGGTCCCAGGAGTTCCCTGGGCGCATGTATGTGCCCTGGAAATTCCCGACAAAGACCTTTACTAAGTCGCACCAGTCATGGATCTGCAAGGGAGGGAGGTGTTCGATCTAGGCTCGCGCCGAGTGTGACAGGAACAATGGGAGATTGCGGATGATGAGCAGGTCATCGTCCGCGCCGCCTGGCTGACAAGCCAGGCAGTAATCAGCTAGCCACAGCTCGAGGTTGGTCTCGCTATTGTACTTCGAGAGGTTGGCCGATTACCGAAACCGAGCCGGGAAGTGGGCGTCGTGGATCGCCTGGCTAAAGACTCAAGGGCCAGGTGGCCTCGGAGAAGGACTACGGTCCTCCCCACTATTGTAGCGACCGCCTCGGTGCGGGTGGTAGCCTCGAGCGGGCCCCTCATTGTTGTGGCACCATCGCCTGCTGACCACATCATGGTCGCCTTGCGCCTCACATCAGTCACCGAGGCGGTCGTGCACCGAGGGGGCCTTGTTGGCTTTGGGTGCCTGACCAGGCTCTGGACGAACCGAGGCCTCTCTATTCTGTCGAGGCAGTACCGTGGGTAGTTCCAAGGCGCCCCTGCATCGTCAAGAGGCAAAACTTTTGACCTGCTATACCATGGCGGTCTCAAGGTGGTCTCGAAGCTCACCATGGGCCCGTCGTCCCTCTGAGGTAGAGGGCTCGGGCATTGTTCAGAGTAGCATCGCTGCTGCCGTGACATTCTGGCTAGCGTGATTGAAGATAGGGGGTTGCCCACCCCCTTCGTCGTTGTCGATGCGGTGGTTGACGTCGTGAGCCCTCTGCCAGGCCGCTCCACCATCACCGTGACCCTGCTGCTCTTGCTCGAGAGTGTCTCGGAGTTGCTGCAGAAGGAGTCGGTCTTGTTCGACCGTGGCCTGAAGCTCACGGAGCTGCTCCAAGTTAGGACGTTGAAGTTCCTCATGGGCGGGGTTCTCGTTTCGCACCGCCAGGAGCTCGACACGTGGAGGTGTGGCATCGCCTGCCCCTTCGTGGTGCGGGGAGCGGTTGCCTACCCCTTTGTCCTCATCGCCCGCTCTCAGCATCCTGAGCTTGACATAGAAGCACTCATGAGTGGGATCATAAGTGCCTTCGTCATCGGAGTCGGAGTAGCTGAAGCAGTAGTCCCTTGCGGCCATGAAGCGTCGCATGGCTTCAGGGTTGTGAAGCTCAGAGAAGTCCGCTATGGCCCTCGCCTCGTCCTCTCCGAGGAGTTAGTGTGGGTGTGAGTCGAGGTTGTGGTGATGAGGTCAAGGGCAAAACTTCGGTGGCCTCCTGAGGGCTCCGCATGAGCGGAAGCATAGGCAGCGGCGACATTACTCAACCCGAAGGGGTATGGGGATGGTGCCATTGCTGGGCTCCGCTCCACCGGAGTCGACTCCTCAGGAGGTAGCGGGGCAGAGCTTGGTGATGGGGTGTCGCTGCGTGCCACCAACGTCTTTCCCTTGCCTAGGCTTAAGCTGGATAGGTCCCCAACCAGGGACTCCGTACCAGCAGCCGGGTGTGGGAGACTGGCGGAGCGTGGTGCGTCGCCCTGAGCTTGTGCGGTGTCGGGGTGGTGCCACCCGCGTCATGCCTGGCGAGCATGACAAGAGCGGCGGCCTGGGCGCCGCCTGCACCTAGGCTACTGGTGAGTGGAGTCATCGTCGGTCGGTGGGGCTCTGGGTGTGAGGAGTACCATATCGTACGCACATCCTAGAGACATGAACTCTAGGCTCTCGAACCAGATCACTGTGCCAAGACGCAGTGGTCGCACGGGGTCTGCCAACTGGAACTTGTTGGGATGACTAAGCTGACATGCAGTAGCCCCCCTACCTAGCGCACCAATTGTCGGTATTTTGGACTGGTAGGCCCTCAACCGACTAGTGAAAGTGTACTGCGTGCCCCTAATCCTGGATGGTGATGCAAAGAGACACAAGGTTTATACTGGTTCAGGCAATAGGTGCCCTACGTCTAGGCAATAGTGAAAGTGTTGAGCGTTGCTGGAGCGTGTGTGTCTGAGTCTACGTGAGTCTGTCTGTGCGTGCCCCTCCCTAGAAACAGCCCCGGTCACTCCCTTTTATAGTTGAAGGGGGACAGGGGCGATACATGTGTTTTCTACGTGGCGTTTTGTAAGTGGAGGCGGTTTGTCCGAGCCCTGTAGCTTGTCACTATGGCGGCATGGTCGACGGAGCGGTCTTGTCCTCGATGCACTGGAGTGACGCGTCGGTCATGCCTGATCCCGTGCGATGTGGGAGCTCTTGTGATGACTTGACGCATGGCATGGCGTAGACTGTGGATGACATGCCGGTCGCTGTACGTCAACGGTGTAGAGAGCCGAGGCCCCATCGGTGCAAAGGCTAAACCATTGTGGGGGGCTCAGTAGGCGTGAGTCCCATGGCTATAGGGTGCGGAGGCTGGTAGATGAGGCTCTGAGGGATCAGTTGGTCTTTTATGCTAATTCTGAGGCTATATGGACCCGGACATGACTCTCCACGTCGCACTATCCTTGGAGCAGGTGGGGTTAGGTAGCATAGTGCCACATGGGTGTTAGTCATGGGCACAGTGCCGAGCACAATGGTCGGTAACCCCTGCCCCGTCCTGTCCCGGGCGGCATTGTAACACCTCTCGGTGTTTTAAATATTAAAATCTGATGTCATCATATGCATTGCAAAGCATTTGGCATTTGGTGAAAACTTTGAGTGCATCACTAAACAAGTTTTATTTATTGGTATGTGTTGCAATGTATTGTTTGACTCAAGTTCAATGTTGTTTGGATTTTGAATTTTTCGAGAAAACCCCGTTTTCAACATTTAACCTACCCTGAAAATCCATTTTCAAAATCTAAGCATATTTTGGGGTTGGGCCCAAAAGCAAAAGTGTAGAGCTTAAGTTATACAAAGTTTGTTTGGAGTTTTTCAAGTTGTTTAGAAAATTTTTGAGTAAATCAAAAAGGCGTAATTCGGTAAATTTCCCTATTCAAATTCAAAAGTTCATTTCAAAATCTAGACCGAATTAGGAGATGGTTATAAAAGCAAAGTTGTAGAACTTTTGATTTTGAACAACTTTTATTTTTGGAGATTTTTGAGTTGTTATGAAAATTTGAGTAATTTGTGAATTTGGCGAATGGCAAACTTGTAATTTCGTGAACAGTGTCACCGCTCAGGCTACACCGCGGCGAGCTTCGGCTTGCTTCCAGTCGCGCGCGTGGCCGTCTGGGCGTCGCGTTGGCGCGCTGAAGGCTTCGTCGTGGCTTCCTTGCGCTTCCTTGGCTGCCCTATAAAGCTCTGGAGCCGCCGCCGTTCTTCTTTCTTCGTTCTCTGTTTTTCCCGTCGCCGCTGCTCCATCTCCGGCGAGCCCGTGCCGTCGTTGTCGTGCTCCACCGTCGCTGATAAGCTAGTCCCAGCTCCGCCTGAACCTTGCGCGTCCATCTGACCCACCAATTTGGCTTGTCTTCACCGGGAACTCGAGTTTCATCGCCTTCTTCCTCGCGGCCGGTAACCTCACCGTCGCATGCGCATCTCGTGGCCAGAGCCCGTCGGTGAGCCGTTGCCCTTGATTGGTGTACCTTTAGCTTCGTCTCGATGCCGTAGTGCTCATTTCACTGATTGGCCGTTTTATCCACTGCAGTCGCCGGCACACCGTCACCGACGATCCTTGCTCCGCCGCCGTTGCTGTTCACGTCGACCCGGTCTACGCTGCTTCTCCAGCCTTGCTTTCTGCTCTGTAGTGTTCGTGGTGAGCTACTGGACCTTCCCATGCCTCTGTTTCCTCCTCCTTCCTTCGGCTTCGTTTCGCCCGGCGTAGCACTGCCGAGCCACCGCGTCCGCCATGGCCGACGCCAAGCTCGTAACTCGTAGTAATTCGTCTAGCTAGCCTTCAGTCGATGCGCCGGGATGATGTGGTCATTTTGGTACGTTGGTCTCGCCGTTGATCTCACCGTCGGTGAGTTTGCGCCGGTCAGCGCCGTCGTCGTCGTAGTCAACACGCGGGAGGTAGAAGATGACAGGTGGGGTCACCATGTCAGTGACTCAACGTTCAAATGATTTTTCTATTTTCAGATTTGAATGAATAGTGTCTGTTTTTGTTATTTTTGTGTAGATTTATTTAGAGCTCCAAAAATTATGAAAATTTTTGAGTGACTTCTCTGTGAGGTATAGTATTTAAGAAAAATATGAAATAGTGTTTTTCAGTAATTTTTAAATGTGATAAAAATTGCTCAATTTATTCATAAATGGATTTCCATGATTTTTCTAGGCTTATTTATTTATCCAAAAATTATGAAATTTGTTTTGCCACTTAGTTAACATGTAATGAACATGTACTAAAATTTTGAGCTCAATAGAATAAGTTGATTTATTTCATAATTTTGAATTAAATAATTAATTCATAAAAGCAAATAGTAACCTTTAATGATTTAGGTTTTTGTTTGGACTTTTGGATTGAGTGATGACCTTGGGTCATTTGTTGTTAATGATCCTTGGCAGTTGATGTATGTGTTACGAAAAAGATTTAGTTTGTTTGACTTGCAACTGTACCGCGAAGGAAAGTTGTATTCAAATTATTAATTTTTGCATCCATCATCGAGCATCATATTTCGTATTCCGCATCATGTTAAACATGGCATTGTTATTACGTGTAGTGAACGAAGGTGAACGTGGTAGTTAATCAAGTGTGAAGAGGTTATCCGTCTGTTGAGGTCGGATCGAATACTTGTGTAACGTCGCAGGAATCGGACTTTTCCGTCAACGAAGGCAAGCCCCGGATGCATACAACCCTACCTTGTGTTTTATAAATTAATTTCGCTTTTGCTTTCCGTTACTGCATTAAGTGATTAGGAGTTAAGTAAAAGCCTAATTGGTGCATTACCACCCTTGTTATTCCATATTTACCATATTACCGTTTTAAACTCGTATATGCCTAGTTTTGCTTAGCTATGCGTAGAACGATGAAAGTCGGGTGACTACCTGCCACCTGCAAGTTTTAAATGGAACATTGGTTAATTATGTTAGCATGTGATATGGGAATGTGGAGTAATAAATCTAGACCGGGCGGACTCGGTGTGTGTGAGCCACAGACATGGAGGTCTTGTGAGCGGGTTCTTTCCGCCTGTGTCGATTAAGGCACGTCCGTTGTTGAATTGTGAGGTGAGAATTTGTAGTACTAACCACATACTCCGGTAAGCCTGAACTTGGCAATTCTATTACGAGAATGGCTACTCGCGCACTGGGAGTGGAGAGATGGCGGGAAATAGCGTGTACCCACGTGGCCATGGGCTGGAATGGTGGAGTACTGTGTTCTCGGGTGGCGCGGACCCGTTCTTGTTTTAGAGGATCCGAGGGTAGGTTGGTATATGAGGTCAGGGACCTGCATATGTCGTGTGGTCTGGAATTCCCAGCTGGGTTTAATCGGTTCGAATCGTCGTTGCTCCTCGGTTAGGAGACTCAACTCACTGTTCATCATCGTAGAATTAATAACCGGAACTTGAATAAGGCTTGTGAAGGTGTTGGATATGAAGTTTCATGATCTCAGTGCGGATCGTGTCAGCTTTGTATATAATTCTGAGAAGTTTTCTATATAAAGAATGTTGTTAAAAGAGCTTTTACGCAAAAGAACTTTGATCATTGTTAAAGCTATACCTTGAATCCCTGAGCCTGCATTACTGAGTTTATCAGTTAATATTTCGGATAAGTCTTGTTGAGTACTTTGTACTCAGGGTTCGTTGACCCCTTGTTGCAGGTGAGCCTCATGAGCAGATCTGTTTTGGATCGTGCTGCATGACTATCGTTCGTTCTGACGATGAGAAGTAAATGTGTGATCCTTGGGCAGGATGTTTATTTTGTGTTATGTATATATTAATTATGCCACTCCACTACTATGGTTTGTAATAATTAGAACTTAGTTTGTAAGGTTTGAAACAACTGGTTTGTAAACTATGTTATCGTAAGACTTCCGCTGTTTTTACTCTGGTTTTGATATTTGAATAAATGTTGTAATACTGCAATGACTCTGTAACGTGATCCTGCTCGGAAATCGTGGATGATTCGGGGTTCCCCGAGGACACCCGACAGTCTTTTTAAGTTATGGAAACATATGCATAAATGTCAAAGGTCGTCGGACAGTGACAGGTGCATGTGGGCCCTATAACTTAGGAGGTTCTGCCACAGAATGGTATCAGAGCGATCGTTACAAGGTTTTGTTGTATTGTTTTACAAAAACTTCAAAATGATTTGGATGACTAAATTTAACTTGTAATTTAGTCCAAATTGCTTCTGACTTATCTTATTTCTTTCTCACCATTCCCTATTTGATTAAAAGGTTTTGTGTGGTGGAGTAGTAATTATACTATGCCCTATATAAAAATAAATGTTGTTTATGTGCATTATAAACTTTGATGTTTTTGTTCGTAAGAACGATTCATGCATCAGGAATAATTCACTCGTTACTTCCTTCACCTCTTAGTCTGGAGTTAAGTAGTGAGTCTGGTTTGAGGAATGTAACCATCTTAGCTACTTTGGATTTTGATCAATGGTCTTACTTGGATTAAATTGGCTCCTACAGTATGGCTCGTGCCAAGATGACGCCCCGTAAGTCCACCGGACCCAAAGGAGTTCCTCGTCACCAACTTGCCCCTAGAAATGATGGTGCTAGCAGTAGCAGTACTAGGCCTGATCCCCAGGCAGAGATAGAGGGTTTCTATGGAGTTAGCACAATCTACTAGAGATAGGGCTTTGGATGTTATACAAATAGGAGAATTACAGGGTCAATTGAGGCAGCTCACCACCGCGCATAGGAACTGCGAAAGTATGTTAGTTCGTAGGTGGAAGGAAGAAATGAAGCTTGGCACAGGGAAAATGTAGCTAGAGCTAGAACTCATGAGCTAGAATTCTATGTAGAAGATTTAGAAGAAATAATACATATCTACATGAGGAGGTTCATAGGCTTAGCAATCTACTAAATCCGAATCATGAGCCTCAAGCGATGCATGGACCCCGGTGTCATCCTTGCCGATGATGATGAATCGGGAGAGGAAGAAGAAGAAGATCCTGAAGAATTAGTAATGATCGATGAAAGCGATGATGAAGGCGGTAATAATTCCGGAATGGATACCGAGCCTGAAGTTTGAAGAAATTGAGGAAAAGAGTAGAGTTGTATAATAGTAGCTCTAGTTAAGTTAAGTAGTTTTGTTCTCGTACTCGTGGGTTTGTTTTGTGCATTAGTAAACTCTTTAGTGTGTCTAAGTAAGCTTTTGTACAATTCAATAAAGACATGTGAATAAAAGTTTGGTTGTTATGAGCAGATGCGTCGGACGCGGGTTTGTATATTCCTGGAACTTCACAAGATGAGGATGGTATTCCAGATCCCCACCTGTTCACCAATTTAGCTGAGCTATAACCGCACTTGTCAATGTGACGCTAAAAATCTCTTTGCTTCATGAGATGGCCCAGAGTAATCAGAATCAGATGTACGGAAACCGTGGACGCCACCATAACCGACACGAGGCTACATATGTTGATTTCACAGACACAGACCCCCCAGTGTTCACCAGGCATGAACCCATTGGGAGTGATGACTGCTTCGACCATGGAGCAGAATTTGACCTTATCCCTGCACGGAGTATCAGAAACCTACGTTTGCCGCCCACAACTTAGAGGAGCACAGGTGCTTGGTTGGCAAACTTAGTGGCTATGCAACCTCTGGTATTCCAATAACTTGGGCTGAGTTTCCGTACTGCCTTTAAGCCCATTATATCCTGAAGGATTGATGGCTATGAAGCTAGATGAATTCCTGCTTTGAAACAAGGAGATCAAACCGTGATTAGTATGTGGGAAGATTTAATCATCTGTCCCAATATGCATCCGACATGTCAATAATGATGCCAAGAAGAAGAGTGGTTTATGAGAGCCTGAATACCAAGTTGCAGACTATGATGACCACTTGCACCAATGTTGGGGGGGGGGGTGTGGGGGTTACTTACCATGAGGCAGTAAATATTGCAATTGCTTCAGAATCAAAGTATCGCACATAAGGAGCTCAAAAAGAAAAAGAGTGTGCCGTCTGGATCTTTTGGGGAAATCAAAGAGGCAGAGGGTGATTTATCATCCAGTACATCATAATCGTCCTCCTTATCGTCCGCCAGTTCCAAGCTGGGCAACAGTCAAATGTCCGTCCTGCTATAACCTATCCGAGTTCACAGTCAACCAATGCTCCTGGTGGCAATGCTCCAACATCCCAGGGTCACAACTATCCGTGCTACAATTGTGGAAGGACTGGTCATTTCTCTAGGGAATGTCCATATCCTAGGCAGGCTAATCAAAATTATCAGAAGGCCCTGCTAATCAACAACAGGGTCAGGCACCAAACAAGAACCCCAATCAGAATGCTCAGAAGGGCAAAGATGAGAGGAAGACAGGACGGGTGTTCTATATTCAAGCTGGAGAAATTCCGGAAGGGGAGCCAGTGATGATGGGTATGTTTCCTGTTGCCAATCACCCTGCAGTTATACTTTTTGATTCTGGCGCATCGCATTCATTCATCAATAGAACATTTGTCGTGAAGCATGAAATTTCAATTGGGGCAACAAAGGAAAGTTTCTTTATACAGTCGCCCGGGGGACGTCTGTGTACTAAGGAAATGGCATACCAGGTACCCGTAAACCTGGGTGGGCATATTTTTCCCACTACCATGATTATCCTTAAGGATCAGGATATAGATGTAATTTGGGAATGAATTGGATGTATCAGCATAAGGCTGTTATAGATGCTTTGAATAGGACCTTAAGTGAATTTGCCTGATAGTAATTCTCAACTTCTTATCCAACTTCCAACCCTAAGAAGATCAGTGGGCAAGATTTGTGCAACTGCTGTCAAAGAGATTAGAGATATTCCGGTAGTGTGTGAATTTCCGGATGTGTTTCCTGAAGATTTACCCGGTCTACCACCTGATAGGGATGTACAGTTCAATATAGAGTTACAACCTGGAACAGCTCCGATTTCTCGGAGAGCTTATAGGATGCCACCTAAGGAATTGGCCGAGTTGAAAACTCAGTTACAAGAATTGATTGAGAAAGGGTTTATCCAACCTAGTTCTTCACCTTGGGGATGTCCGGCAATTTTTGTGAAAAAGAAAGATGAGACTTTGAGGTTATGTGTCGACTATCGTCCATTGAATGAAGTGACCATCAAGAATAAGTATCCATTACCTCGGATAGATCTGCTTTTTGATCAATTGGCCGGAGCCAAAGTTTTCTCCAAGATAGATTTGAGATCAGGATATCACCAAATCAAGATAAAGCCTGAGGATATTCCCAAAACGGCGTTTACCACAAGATATGGATTATATGAATACTTGGTAATGTCTTTTGGTTTGACAAATGCTCCAGCTCATTTCATGTATCTAATGAACTCAGTATTCATGCCTGAGCTAGACAAGTTTGTAGTGGTGTTTATTGATGACATTTTAGTATATTCCAAGAATAAGAAAGAACATGCGGAACATCTCAGAATTGTTCTGACCCGTTTGAGAGAACATCAACTATATGCCAAGTTCAGCAAGTGTGATTTTTGGCTTAAGGAAGTGCAATTTCTTGGACATGTCTTGTCAGCCGAAGGAGTTGCAGTTGATCCAAGCAAAGTGAAGGATGTGCTTGATTGGAAACCGCCAACCACAGTTCATCAAGTTCGGAGTTTTCTGGGTTTGGCGGGTATTACCGTCGGTTTATTCCAGATTTCTCAAAATATCAAAGTCCATAACTGAATTGTTGAAGAACCAAGTTAAGTTTGTCTGGTCATCAGATTGTGAGGAGGCTTTCCAGACTTTGAAGAGACTGTTAACCACTGCACCAGTATTAGCCCAACCTGACATCGAGAAGCCGTTTGATGTTTATTGTGATGCTTCAGGTATTGGTATTGGATGTGTATTGATGCAAGAAGGCCGAGTCATTGCTTGCATCCGGCAACTTAAGCAACATGAAGAACACTATCCGACCATGACTTGGAGTTAGCAGCTGTGGTTCATGCTCTAAGATTTGGCGGCATTACCTGCTTGGTAATACGTGTCATATGTATACAGACCACAAAAGCTTAAAGTATATCTTTACTCAGTCAGAGTTGAACATGCGACAGAAGATGGTTAGAACTGATTAAGGATTATGATTGGAAGTACATTATCACCCCGGTAAAGCAAATGTAGTTGCAGATGCCCTCAGTCGCAAAAGTTATTGCAATTGTCTGACAGTGAGAACAATGGGTTTGAATTTATGTCAAGAAATGGAAAAGTTGAATGTAGAAGTAATTCAACAAGGAAGTTTGACCAACATAATTGTTGAAGCCACTATTCGAGATCAAGTTATTGCTGCTCAGAAGGAAAACAAGGGTATAGCCCATATTAAGGAAAGAGTCAAGAATGGAAAAGCGGAATGCTTTAGTATTGACAATGAAGATGTGTTATGGTTCAAGGATCGCCTGGTGGTACCAAAAGTTCTTGAGTTGCGGCAGTCAATTCTAGATGAGGCACATGCTACTAGGTTATCAATCCATCCGGAAGCAACAAGATGTACCATGACTTGAAGCAAAGATTCTGGTGGACTAAAATGAAATTGCTAGATATATAGCAAAGTGTGATACTTGTCAAAAGGTGAAAGCTATACATTTGAGGTCTGCTGGTGAATTACAACCATTACCTATTCCATCTTGGAAGTGGGAGGACATAAGTATGGACTTTATTGTTGGTCTACCCAAGACATCAAAGGGATTTGACTCAGTATGGGTTATTGTAGATCGACTCACTAAGTCAGCACATTTTCTTCCAGTCAAGACAATATATCCTACGATCCAATATGCCAAGTACTTAGCAAGAATCATGAGTCTCCATGGAGTACCCAAGACTATTGTGTCAGATAGGGGTACACAGTTTGTCTCCAACTTTTGGAAACAATTGCATTCTTCATTGGGTACCAAACTTCTGTATAGTACAGCTTATCATCCAGACTGATGGACAGACTGAAAGGTTAATCAAGTACTTGAAGATATGTTAAGGTGTTGTGTCCTTAACTATTCCAATAAGTGGGATGAATGCTTACCTTTGGCCGAGTTCTCATACAACAATAGTTATCAGGAAAGCATTAGAATGGCTCCATTTGAAGCACTCTATGGTCGTAGATGCAGAACATCATTGAGTTGGTCTGAGCCTGGAGAAAGAAGATTCTTTGGAGTTGACCTTGTGAAAGAAACAGAAGACAAGGTTAGGCAAATACAGAGTAATTTGAAGATAGCTCAGTCCCGCCAAAAGAGTTATGCGGATAGACGACGGAGACCATTGGTATTTAACAAAGGAGATTTTGTATATCTGAAAGTATCACCAATGAAGGGAGTTAACCGTTTTGGTGTTAAAGGAAAGTTGGCACCCGATACATTGGACCATATCAAATTTTGGAAAGGTATGGAAAAGTGGCATATCGCTTGCAATTACCTGAACATCTTGCAGCTGTGCATGATGTGTTCCATGTTTCTCAATTGAAGAAGTGTCTCCGAGTGCCTGAACAGAATGTTGAAGTTGAAGGAGTGGAACTAGAACCGGATTTAACTTATTCCGAATATCCTATCCGAGTGTTAGATCAGAAAGATCGTGTTACTCGAAGACGGACAATCAAGTTCTATAAAATACAATGGAATCAACATTCAGAAGAGGAAGCTACTTGGGAATCAGAAGATTACTTGTTAGAAAAGTTTCCAGAGTTTCTAGCGTCAATATAGAATAGAGTAGTGTTAGTTGAGCTCGGTTGCTACAAATTGTGTTTTGTAAAGTAACCTCGGCTATTTTATGGACAGAGTTTGTATGTGTTCTCGCGACACATTTCCTTTTCCATTACTTACCCTATGGCTTTGAATCTCGGGGCGAGATTTCTTTTATGGGGAAGGATTGTAACACCTCGGGTGTTTAAATATTAAAATCTGACATGTCATCATATGCATTGCAAAGCATTTGGCATTTGGTGAAACTTTGAGATGCATGCACTAAAACAAGTTTATATTTATCTGGTATGTGTTGCATTGTATTGTTTGACTCAAGTTCAATGTTTGTTTGGATTTTGAATTTTTCCAGGAAACCCCGCTTTTCAACATTTAACCTTACCCTGAAAAATCCATTTCAAAATCTAAGCATATTTTGGGGTTGGGCCCAAAAGCAAAAGTGTAGAGCTTAATAAGTTATACAAAGTTTATCTTTGGAGTTTTTCAAGTTGTTTAGAAAATTTTTGAGTAAATCAAAAAGGCGTAATTCGGTAAATTTCCCTATTCAAATTCAAAAGTTCATTTCAAAATCTAGACTGAATTAGGAGATGGTTATAAAAGCAAAGTTGTAGAACTTTTGATTTTGAACAACTTTTATTTTTGGAGATTTTTGAGTTGTTATGAAAATTTGGGAGTAATTTGTGAATTTTGGCGAATGGCAAACTTGTAATTTCGATGAACAGTGTTCACCGCTTGCACTACACCGCCGGCGAGCTTCGGCTTGCTTCCAGTCGCGCGCGTGGCCGTCTGGGCATCGCGTTGGCACGCTGAAGGCTTCGTCGTGGCTTCTTTGCGCTTCCTTGGCTGCCCTATAAAGCTCTGGAGCCGCCACCGTTCTTCTTTCTTCGTTCTCTGTTTTTCCCGTCGCCGCTGCTCCATCTCCGGCGAGCCCGTGCCATCGTTGTCGTGCTCCACCGTCGCTGATAAGCTAGTCCCAGCTCCGCT
Source organism: Miscanthus floridulus (assembly GCF_019320115.1). NCBI lineage: Eukaryota > Viridiplantae > Streptophyta > Magnoliopsida > Poales > Poaceae > Miscanthus > Miscanthus floridulus. The sequence continues at coordinate 31,566,127 of NC_089590.1, read as the reverse complement.
TGAACCTTGTGCGTCCATCTGACCCACCAATTTGGCTTGTCTTCACCGGGAACTCGAGTTTCATCGCCTTCTTCCTCGCGGCCGGTAACCTCACCGTCGCATGCGCATCTCCGTGGCCAGAGCCCGTCGGTGAGCCGTTGCCCTTGATTGGTGTACCTTTAGCTTCGTCTCGATGCCGTAGTGCTCATTTCGCTGTTGATTGGCCGTTTTATCCACTGCAGTCGCCGGCACACCGTCACCGACGATCCTTGCTCCGCCACCGTTGCTATTCATGTCGACCCGCGTCTACGCTGCTTCTCCAGCATTGCTTTCTGCTCTGTAGTGTTCGTGGTGAGCTACTGGACCTTCCCATGCCCTCTGTTTCCCCGTTTTCGGCTTTGTTTCGCCGGCGTAGCACTGCCGAGCCACCGCATCCGCCATGGCCGACGCCAAGCTCGTAACTCATAGTAATTCGTCTAGCTAGCGCCTTCAGTCGATGCGCCGGGATGATGTGGTCATTTTGGTACGTTGGTCGTCGCCGTTGATCTCACCATCGGTGAGTTTGCGCCGGTCAGCGCCGTCGTCGTCGTAGTCAACACGCGGGAGGTAGAAGATGACAGGTGGGGTCACCATGTCAGTGACTCAACGTTCAAAATGAATTTTTCTATTTTCAGATTTGAATAAATAGTGTCTGTTTTTGTTATTTTTTGTGTAGATTTATTTAGAGCTCCAAAAATTATGAAAATTTTTGAGAGACTTCTCTGTGAGGTATAGTATTTAAGAAAAATATGAAATAGTGTTTTTCAGTAATTTTTAAATGTGATAAAAATTGCTCAATTTATTCATAAATGGATTTCCATGATTTTTCTAGGCTTATTTATTTATCAAAAAATTATGAAATTTGTTTTGCCACTTAGTTAAAATGTAATGAACATGTACTAAAATTTTGGGCTCAAATAGAATAAGTTGATTTATTTCATAATTTTGAATTAAATAATTAATTCATAAAAGCAAATAGTAACCTTTAATGATTTAAGTTTTTGTTTGGACTTTTGGAATTGAGTGATGACCTCGGGTCATTTGTTGTTAATGATCCTTGGTAGTTGATATATGTGTTACGAAAAAGATTTAGTTTGTTTGACTTGCAACTGTACCGCGAAGGAAAGTTGTATTCAAATTATTAATTTTGCATCCATCATCGAGCATCATATTTCGTATTCCACATCATATTAAACATGGCATTGTTATTATGTGTAGTGAACGAAGATGAACACGTGGTAGTTAATCAAGTCGTGGAAGAAGTTTATCCGTCTATTGAGGTCGGATCGAATACTTGTATAACATCGCAGGAATCGGACTTTTCCGTCAACGAAGGCAAGCCCCAGATGCATACAACCCTACCTTGTATTTTATAAATTAATTTCGCTTTTGCTTTCTGTTACTGCATTAAGTGATTAAGAGTTAAGTAAAAGCCTAATTGGTGCATTACCACCCTTGTTATTCCATATTTACCATATTACCTGTTTTAAACTCGTATATGCCTAGTTTTGCTTAGCTATGCGTAGAACGATGAAAGTCAGGTGACTACCTGCCACCTGCTAGTTGTAAATGGAACATTGGTTAATTATGTTAGCATGTGATATGGGAATGTGGAGTAATAAATCTAGACCGGGCGGACTTGGTGTGTGTGAGCCACCAGACATGGAGGTCTTGTGAGCGGGTTCTTTCCGCCTGTGTCGATTAAGGCACGTCCGTTGTTGAATTGTATGAGGTGAGAATTTGTAGTACTAACCACATACTCCGGTAAGCCTGAACTTGGCAATTCTATTACGAGAATGGCTACTCACGCACTGGGAGTGGAGAGATGGCGGGAATAGCGTGTACCCATGTGGCCATGGGCTGGAATGGTGGAGTACTATGTTCTCGGGTGGCACGGACCCGTTCTTGTTTTAGAGGATCCGAGGGTAGGTTGGTATATGGAGGTCAGGGACCTGCATATGTCGTGTGGTCTAGAATTCCCAGCTGGGTTTATAATCGGTTCGAATCGTCGTTGCTCCTCGGTTAAGGAGACTCAACTCACTGTTCATCATCGTAGAATTAATAACCGGAACTTGAATAAGGCTTGTGAAGGTGCTGAATATGAAGTTTCATGATCTCAGTGCGGATCATGTCAGCTTTGTATATAATTCTTGAGAAGTTTTCTATATAAAGAATGTTGTTAAAAGAGCTTTTACGCAAAAGAACTTTGATCATTGTTAAAGCTATACCTTGAATCCCTGAGCCTGCATTACTGAGTTTATCAGTTAATATTTCGGATAAGTCTTGTTGAGTACTTTCGTACTCAGGGTTCGTTGACCCCTTGTTGCAGGTGAGCCTCATGAGCAGATCTGTTTTGGATCATGCTGCATGACTATCGTTCGTTCTGACGATGAGAAGTAAATGTGTGATCCTTGGGCAGGATGTTTATTTTGTGTGTTATATATATATTAATTATGCCACTCCACTACTACTATGGTTTGTAATAATTAAAGAACTTAGTTTGTAAGGTTTGAAATAACTGGTTTGTAAACTATGTTATCGTAAGACTTCCGCTGTTTTTACTCTGGTTTTGATATTTGAATAAATGTTGTAATACTACAATGACTCTGTAACGTGATCCTGCTCGGAAATCGTGGATGATTCAGGGTTCCCCGAGGACACCCGATAGTCTTTTTAGGTTCATGGAAACATATGCATAGATGTCAGAGGTCGCTGGACAGTGATATGTGCATGTGGGCCCTATAACTTAGGAGGTTCTGCCACAGGCATGGCATCAATGTGACTCCCATCTCGTCGGCCGCTCCGCTGTATCGAGCCATCGTTTGGCTGATGTTGCGGAAGTGGTTGGTCGCGTTAGTTGGATGTGATGTCCTAGTCGTGGCGGCGGTGACAGGGTAGCTGCCGAGCTAGCCTCGAGCGAGGCAAAGAATCGGTACCTCATCTGAGGCCTTACGGGTGGGGCCTCGAGCGAGGCAGAGAATCGGCACCTCGTCCGAGGCCTTACGGGCGGGGCCTCGGGCGAGTCGAAGAATCGGCACCTCGTCCGAGGCCTTACGTGCGAGGCCTCGAACGAGGCAGAGAATCAGTACCTCGTCTGAGGCCTTACGTGCGGGGTCTCGGGCGAGGCGGGATACTGTCCGAGGTGGGACGGGCGATCTAGCCAAGCCTCGGATAAGGTGGGGGTTTACCGGTGGTTGTCTCTTGGCTTCGATTTTTATAAGGTCTAAGCGATTTTTTTGGTTCTTGCTTAGGGGACCACTTTTTATGATACCCGACATAAGGTTAGTAACATGTTGATGCATTCATGCTGCTGTACATTTGTTTTTGTAATGATTGGCTTTGACTAGAATTTGAATTGAATTCAAATTCAACTTGAAAATGAGTTTGGAAAATGTATTTGGAAAAAAAGGAATTCTTTTCCCTCCCCTTTCCTTTCTTCACTTTCAGCCCAACTCCATTTTTCTTTTCCCACGGCCTGCTCATCTCCCCCTCTTCCCTTCTTGGGCTAGCCTAGCTCAGCCAAGCAACCGCCGCCGCTTCCCCGGCCCAGCTCGGCCAGGCAGCCGTTGTCACACGCCTCTGCCCCGCTCTCTGCCGCTGCCTACCTGGCCCCACCTATCGGCGTCGTCTCCCTCCTCCCGCAACCGCCACTCCGGGTCCAAGCCAAAACCGCCGCCGCGTCCACCTTGCATTGTGGGAGCGCCCCCCTACGCCCCGGCCTCTACAAAAGGGTGCTATGACCCCCGCACGCACCCCTGCTGCCTATCCCCGCTCCCTTTTCGCTTTTGCTTGAGCCGAGGAAGCCGCAACAACTGCCACGCCGAGGTCGCCGCGATCCGTCGTTTGCCCCTCCACGCGAACCGCCGTCTTTGAGCCACCGTCGACCCCGTTTCTCCCCGCTATGAGCTTCACCGTTCTCCCCTCTCTCTCCCCATGCCGTTTAATTCTTGTTTCATGGCTTCTAGAGCCTTAGCCGCATGCGCCCATGTGCTCTCGTAGCCGGCCATGGCGACATCGCCTTAGCCACATCCTCCGGCCCCGTTCTCGGCCTGGTCGAGGTCCCCTGCTCCCCCTCCTTCTCCTAGTGCCCTCGGTTCTTCGAACCGTGGCCCGTAGGCCCCTAACCATGCGCGCCAGTGAGGTTCTTGCCGTTGGCCATGGCAGCACCACCATTGGGCCACTGTTCTGGCCGACGCCTCCCTCTCTCTCTCTCTCTTCCCCTCTCTAATCTTGGCCGTCTCTTGCTTGATCGACGGCCCAGAATGGCCGATACCCTTTCGCCCTGGCAGTTTTGCTTAAGAGACCTTGGGTTTTTCTAAGTCCTAACCCGCCATCCTTAGCGCAGTTTCTAGAGTACACTTTCTCATTTTGAAAACATAAAGTGCACTATTTTAGTCCAAAATACATTTTCAGTATTTATAGAAATGCCACTATATTTGTTTTGCTCATAAAAAACTTCATTTTAGCTCCGAATTAACCCGTTCAAATTGCGTTAGCTTCATAATTTCATAATCTACGTGTTAGTACCACTGTTAATCAAGTTTGCAACTTTTAAATTTCATGGTTAGATTTAATTAAATAAAGTGCTATAGGAAAACCCGTTTAATTCATAACTTTCATGTTTTAGCTCTGAATTTCGTGAACTTCGCGTTGACGTGATCATAGCGAGATGTAGATTCTTTTCATAAACATTTTATCTTGTTTTCTATATTGTTGGCGTACTGTTCTAACTATAGGATTGTTTGCTTTGCATGAATGTTCCTGGAATGTTGTGTGTTGTCGTGTTGGTCGTTGGTGAGGAGAACGTTATAGATCAAGAGTTCTTCGACGACCAACAGGACCAGCAGGAGTTTGTGAACCAAGGCAAGTATAGCATGGGCCTACCTTGATATCCTATTCACTTTAATCATTTACTCATGTGCATGTGTCTAACTTTGATAACCATAAGGACATTCTATTCATTTGATGACATGTTCCCTTGACTCCTATGGGTAGATTGCTAGTGCTCTAACTGAACATGATCTATACAATGGTTAATGGTTCTATGGAACTAAAAGTATAACATGATTTATAACAAATGATCCATAGGGCGAAGGTGCAAATGACTTTTGATCATGTTGCTCCCGGCCCTCCATAAGGATTTATCTGTCGGCAAAAGCTAGGACTAATAGTGCAACCATGAGAGTCATATGGCTCTGACTTTAGCTCAGTAATAGGATCTTTACTAGCTTGTTAGAGGTTACCTTTATGGCACAAGAGGGGCTTGCCACATTGGGTATAGGGCTGCCTCTGTTCCTACATGTATAGCCACGATGGATATGTGCCATAGGAAAGGGGGGTTCCTACGTCTGCCTACCGAGGAAACCTAGCGGCCCTAACTTGTTAGAGAAACCTATGAAATGGCTTCATAGTGTACCCTGCCCGCTCACCTTGGTAGTGACATGGGAGTAATTAACCCAGGCATATGGGAATCATGACTTGCGGTGAATGTGCACCACCTCTGCAGAGGGTTACAAACTGTTATAACAACTGTGCTCACGGTCACGAGTGGCCTAGAAAACTCATAGAATAAATGGTTACTCATTGTGGTTCATTTATGATGGTATACGATGATAATATGATGCAAATGATTCTGATATCTGCTTATGAGGGTTTAAATGGGAGCTTAAGCATAACTTGTTAATACTTGATAATAAAATCTTGACTTACTAAAAGGGCTAACTGTAGTAAACCAGTGTCATCCTTTTTGAGCTTCATAACCCCATGTTATCTTGTTAAGTACGGGAAGTACTTATGCTTGTTTACTTTCTATATTTGGATAAAAATCCTAGATGGGTAACAGATGACAACGTGTATGAGGAGTTTCCTGAGGATTATTGGGCTTGTGGTCAACCAGTTGACCTTCCCTGTGATGGTGTTCCACGAGAGAGAGTTATCTTTTATTTTCCGCTGTGATGTGTAAGACTAAGTTATGTTATTATCGTGATGTAAGATACATTGAGATGATACTCTTTTATAATTTATTAGCTTGTGTGTGTGACTGATCCCTGGGCACACATGAGTTAGTGCATTCAATTTTATCCTTAAAATTGGGTGTGACAGAGATTGTCCATGGCATAGAGGTTTTGACCAGAGGGACATGGTTTTGGTTTGAGTGAGGTTGATGGTGAAACGAACGGGGTTACAAACTTCGCCTCCTCCAATGGGTCATGGTTGGGGTAATGCTTTGCCATTGGAATTTTGGAGTGGGTGGCAAAAGCCGTATTCCCAAACTTCTCATAAAGGCTCCCATGGGAAGGTTTTTCTTTGAAAAGTATGTCTAAAGGGTGATGCACCCGGTTTTAAGAACAAAACCAGATACACACCATATGTTAGCCTAGGAAGTCAAATATCACATATAGCTACAAATAAGGGTAATATCGAAAGACAATGCTCAATATATAACGTACTTAGTATAAAGGTTATAACCTTAGACAGTGAATAGCTGAAAGACAACTCCAATCTTTGAGTGAGGACTCCAATTCCATAAGGACAACTGACTAGTTGATCACAAGCCTAATTCCTCTAAACTTTAGCAATCTGGTACCCATCCGGGATTTTCCAAAGATTTAAAAAGTAAAGCAAGCGTAAGTACATGTCGTACTCAACAAATATAATATGGGGTTCATGAGGCTTAAAAGGCTAGCACTGGTTTAACTACGATTAGCTTTTAATGAGTCATATTTTAGCAATAGGGTGGCAACAAGTTTATTCACAAGCCCATATAAACACATGATCAGGTAAACATGAATAAGGAATAGCATAAACAATATTCATTAGTGAGCATCTTTATCATCAGTATCATTAGTGTCCATCATCATTAACCCTTAATGATCATCTATTTCAAGGGTTCCAAGGCCGCTTGTGACCTTGAGCACGGTTGATATACCAATTTTACACTCTACAGAGGTTGTACACTTTCACTATGAGTCATGATTTACCCTTTTACCCGAGGTAGCTAATCTCTTGACCACTTCCAAGGAAGGTCGGTAGGATTCACTATGAAGCCTTTCAAAGGTTCGTCTAACAAGTTAGGGCCATTAGATTCACTCAGCAAAGAAATGTAGAGCCCCCCTTCCTGATGGCACAATGACGCGCAGCCTATACACAAGGGGACAGAGGCCGCACTATACCCGATTCGTCAAGCCATTCTTACACCAATAAAGGTAACCACTAACAAGCTAGAAAAGGTCCTCATACTGAGCTAAAGCCAGAGCCATATTGCCCTCACAGCTGTACTGTAAGTCTCGGATGATCACTTACAGATAACTCCTTAGGGAGAGGAATCTAGAGCACCATAAAACAGCCCAATGCTCTAGCCCCCTAATTCCATGTTGCTAAAAAAACATCTTTTAGTGTTTATTGCATATACCATTGGTCAAGTTACAAGGTCATGGCTTTAGTTGAGCACTAGCATCATACTGCCCAATGCATAAACCCATAGGAATCAAGGTATAAGGTAACAGAGTACTAGGAAATCCTTAGTGGTAGTTAAGGTAGACACATGCAATATGAATTAAATGATTAAAGATGTACAGGACAACAAGGAAGATCCCATGCTATACTATAGCACCCGGTTTGAAGAACAAAACCAGATACACACCATATGTGAGCCTAGGAAGTCAAATCTCACATATAGCTACAAATAAGGGTAATATCGAAAAAGAATGCTCAATATATAATGTACTTTGTATAAACGATATAACCTTAGATAGCAAATAGTGGAAAGACAACTCCAACCTTCGGGTGAAGACTCCAATCCACAGGGACAACTGACTGGTTGATCACAAGCCTAACTCCTCTAGACTAGCAATCTGGTACCCATCCAGGATTTTCCAAAGATTTAAAAAGTAAAGCAAGCGTAAGTACATGTCGTACTCAACAAATATAACATAGGGTTCATGAGGCTCAAAAGGCTAACACTGGTTAACTGTGATTAGCTTTTAATGAGTCATGATTTTAGCAATAGGGTGGCAACAAGTTTATTCACAAGCCCATATAAACACATGATCAGGTAAACATGAATAATGAATAGCATAAATAGTAATCATTAGTGAGCATCTTGATCATCAGTATCAACCATATTCTTCATCTATTCCGTAAGGGTTCCAAGGCCACTCGTGACTGTGAGCACGACTAATATACCAGTTTTACACTCTATAGAGATTGTACACTTTCACTGTGAGTCATAATTTACCCTTTTGCCCGAGGTAGCTAATCTCTTGATCCACTTCCAAGGAAGGTCGACAGGTTTCACTATGAAGCCTTTCAAAGGTTTGTCTAACAAGTTAGGGACATTATATTCACTTTGGCAAACAGATGTAGAGCCCCCTTCCCAATGGCACATTGACACGCAACCTATACATAAGGGGACAGAGGCCGCACTATACCCAATTCGTCAAGCCATTCTTACACTAATAAAGGTAACCACTAACAAGCTAGAAAAGGTCCTCATACTAAGCTAAAGCTAGATCCATGTAGCCCTCATAGTTGTACTATAAGTCCTGGATGATCACTTACAGATAAGTCCTTAGGGAGAGGAATCTAGAGCACCATAAAAATAGCCCAATGCTGTAGCCCCCTGATTCCATGTTGCTAAAAGGCATCTTTTAATGTTTATTGCATATTCCATTAGTCAAGTTACAAGATCATGATTGTAGTTGAGCACTAGCATCATACTACCCAATGCAATACCCCATAGGTAACAAGGCACAAGGTAACAAAGCACTAGGAAATCCTTAGTGGCAGTGAAGGTAGACACATGTAGTATGAATTAGATGATTAAAGGTGTATATGACAACAAGGAAGATCCCATGCTATACTTGCCTTAAACTTAGATTCTTCTTCTAGTCCAAGCCTTCAAAGATCTACTTCTTGATTCACCACGTATAGCTCATCGACTAGACATGTTCATGAAGCACCACACAAGCATCCATGCAATCATACATGAAGCAAACAATAGATCTAAATTAGAATAGTACATCAAACATAAAATCAAGATGAAAAGTTTGTAAAACGAATCTATGTCCCGCTACGAACACATAGACGTGAAAAGCACGCTAATTGGAGCTACGGTGAAAAAGATACATCTACCGATAGTTTTATTTTTAAAAAGAAAACTATAGACTTCATTTATTTTAATTATAAAACATATATAAGATGCTTCAAAAAAATATCTAAATTGAATTAAGTCAAATTTAGATTTGAATTATAAAACTAAAGTAAAACTAATCATATTTTATTTATAAAATCCAGTTGCATAATTATTATCCAAATCAGAGTTTAAACCATGAAATTCCAGAAATAGTGTCGGGTTCATAAACCTAGGGTCCCTCATGGACCAGCTTCCCAGCAAAGGCTAGAACCAACAGACAACATTGCAAACAACGCGCAACTCTTGGGCTGGCCCAAACACCTAAATGACAGGCCAGAAGGTCAATCCAATCTCCGACCGGAAAGCCTGGCCAAGGAGGAATGGTGCCCGCTTCTGACTCTGGCCCACCTCTCCGACCGGAAGGCCTCATGAAGGCCTAGCCAAAACACCACTTCCAACTCTGACCCGCTTCTCCGACCGGGAATGTGCTGAACCCCTGCTTATAGCTCCTCTCCGACTGGCGCAATTAGAGCCGATTGGGACTAATCGACCGAGGATGCCTGCTCGGTAAGGACTAGGAAACAGACGGAGAAAGTAAGGCAGGGCACTCAAATCAACCATAATACCAAGGACCATACCCTATACATCTATAGGATGGTACCATGCGACCTCTCTGGCATGACAAAATCAAAGCAATGTTATAGGCGCCGACATTTTCCCCTACAGTGTTGTGGGCTCCATCAACTCCCATACTAGACAAATACGGTAAGGCTCCCCCCACATGCCTCTGAGGCATCAACAGTGTTGTGGGTGCTGGCATTTACCGTACCAGGTGAACATGGTAAAACCTCTTGCCTGCCTCTGGGTATCAACATTGTGGCAAGCACCGACGTCTACCATACTTGAAGAAGACGATGCAACCTCCCACGTGCATCTGACATTAAACAGTAATGTGGGCACCTACCATCATCTTGTACCCACCGGTGTGAGCTACAAGACTTAGTAGCATATGCACTCTCTCCCTCTCACTTGTAAGGCCATCCCTTTTATCTATAAAAAGGGATGCACTCTCTCCCAAAAGCAGACCCCTCAGTTCATTCAGATCGATCAATTCACTAGCACACAACAACAGAACCACCAGGTTCAAACCACAAGCACACGCTCGAACACTAAGCACATAGCAGAGCTCCCGTTGCTCTTGACCCCTCAGACCAGAGTTCGACCGGACCTCTTGTACCCCTAATCTTTCTCCTTCTTGTTTGTAACCCCACTGCAAACTTCGAGCACCTAGGCTCAGGAATAAAGTCACCGACCGACTCAAACTGGACGTAGGGCACATTGCCTAAACCAGTATAAACCCTATGTCATTGAGTGCTAGGCCACCTCCGATCACAACGTACGACAAAACTAGAAATATTTACGTGTTGGTCACTTTCTGCACCGATAGTTGGTGCCATCCGTGGGGAAGACGCTGTACGTTCAACACTTTTTAGTCATCGGATGACCCACTTTTCTGCCACCTTCGCCATGGCGGGCTCAAGCGATACGACTCGCTTTAGCTCACTGGAGTTTCCCGCACTCCCACCTGTTGGGATGTGGGTTCCACTCGTCTTCGAGCCATCCGCACCGCAAACACCATATGACTGGTTCCCCTGTGGCCTCGCGTCCCCAACGGACACATGCGCTCGGGGGCTCCGAAAGACACTGGCGCCGCCCCCTCTCACATCTGAATTCATGGGAATGGCGAGCTATGCTCCCACCAATTTCCATGAACTCCTGGATGATGAGGTTGAGAGTGACGGCTCCAGCATCGGCGATGTGGCACCTAGCCACTGTCCATCTCGAGAGTGCGCTATGGTGGATGCTCCGGGACAACCACCGGTTGTTGCGGAGTCTATGTAGACTCACCCCCCTCTGGACCCATGTATGGGGGCCCTCGCGCTCACACAAGGGCACATTGAGGAGCTACGATAATGGCGACAGAACTAGCCGCCGCCTGCGCTGGTGCGCTCGGTGTAGCACGTTGCACCCCATGTGCGTGACCTGGTGAGCGGTGCTCGAGGTTGCGCCCGCCAGGTCTAGCGTGACATCATGAACGAGGGGAACAACCCCCCACAGTTCACTCAGGCTAGGCAGAATATCGCCACTATGGCAATGCTTCTATGCGGTGTTCCCGAGCCCATCGACCACCAGGAGCAGGCGGTCTACCGGAACGTCCGGGCGCTGGTAGAAGCCACCGCCATTCAATAGGAGGAAAGCTCCGCATCACAACTCCAACTTGTGCCCTCTCTCCCCACTAGGGGAGTGGGGATGCACCAGACGAATCATTCCAACCGCTGACTGCTACAGCCACCAAGCGCGGCTTTAGAGGCCATGGCTACACCATGGTCCTACCTAGTGCCTTCCCCACACTGACTGTCGGCATGTGAACAGCTCGGTCTGCACCAAGATGCTTGCAGCAGCATCAGCAATCGACATCAGGCCTGGCATGATGATGACATCCCCCAGGCAGCGATGAGGGCAGGCGACACGGGCCTCAACCGAACCATCAAGGGGAGTGGTGAAACATGCCCTAGGCATGGTCGTCGACTAGATGACCAGAGTCCTAGCCCTAAGGGCCTGGGACCACAAGCCTTTGGCCAGCATATCTGGAGAGTGCTGTTCCCATATCGCTTCTGACCGCCCACCAACATGGCCAAGTACACCGGGGAGACGAACCCTGGTATTTGGCTTGAAGATTTTCAGCTCGCTTGCTGAGCTAGTGGGGTGGATGATGACCTTTTCATCATTCAATATCTCCCCATATGCATCGGGGTACATGTTCGAGCTTGGCTTGAATTCCTCCTGCACGACAGCATCCATGACTAGGCGGACCTCAAGAGGGTCTTCGTAAAAAATTTCTAGGGGATGTATGTCCGCCCTGGTAACTCCTAGGACCTCAAGAGCTACTAGCAGGAGCCCAGCTAGTCCCTATGGGATTACATCCGCAGGTTCTCCCAATGATGCAACTTCCTCCTTGATGTCATTGATGTGGACGTCATCAGCGCATTCCTCTCTAGGATGACCTGTGAGTCCCTGATCCACAAACTTGGCTGCCTGAAGCCCCATACCACCTACGACCTGCTTGATGTCGCCACTAACCACGCCTTTAGCAAGGAGGTGGTCGGAGCGGTCTTCAATGGAGGCTAGGACAAAGGTAAGGCCAAGCACATGGACCAAGACGAGGACCCCTCCACACAGAGGAGCAAGAAGAACAAAAAGAATCGATGCCGATCGGACAACACCGTGTTGGTCGCCGTGGCTAATTGCGCGGGCAAGTAGCCCCAATAGGGCCTGCCTGACCACTTCAACAAGCTCATGGATAGCCCATGCACCAACCATGCCTAACCTGTTAAACACCTCTACAAGGACTGCAAGCTCCTCAAACATTTCCTGCGACAGGCTGGTGGTCCGAAAGAAGGAGACGGCAAAGAGGCGGCAGCCAAGAAAGGGGGCATGATAGGCAAGGATGGGGACAACTTCCCCGACCCCAAAGAATGCATCATGATCTTTGGCAGATCCAACACCATCTACTCCAAGCGCCAGCATAAGGTACGCTACAGGGAGGCATGCGCCACTGAGACGGCCATCCGCTCCTTCCTTAGTTGGTCGGAATCTCCAATCACCTTTGATCAGAGGGACCATCCCTCCCACGTCGTGAGGCCGGGATGCTACCCACTCATCATCGACCCATCGTCCACAAGAAGCACCTCACCAAGGTGCTAATGGATGGAGGTAGTGGCCTCAACATCCTCTACATCGACACCCTTGACGCCATGTGCATCTCCCGGTCAGAACTCCGCTCGGTGGGCTCTTCGTTCCATGGTGAGATCCTAGGAGCACAAGCGTACCCACTCAGGTAGATTGACCTACCTATCATGTTTGGCAACTGGGCCAACTTCCACTCAGAGGTTCTCACCTTCAAGGTGGTGGACTTCCTAGCATCCTACCATGCCATCCTGGGGCAGCCATGCTACGCTAAGTTCATGGCTATCCCCAACTACACCTACCTCAAGCTAAAGATGCCGGGACCAAACGGCATCATCACTATGGGTAGCACCTTCTCGCACACCTTCATGTGCGACCACGAGCATTTCAAGCTCACCACCGCGATGGTCAACTCGTTCGAGATCCCACAGCTCGGGGAGTCGTCGAACCTAGAAGTACCGGACTACAACAAACCAACCTCTTTGACGGCCTTCTATCTACTCGAGGAAACCAAGGCGGTGGGGATCGACCGCACTGACCCAACCAAGATGGTGCGGATTGGGACCCAGCTCCTAACCAAATAGGAATGTGAGCTCATCTACTTCCAGTGTGCCAATCGTGATGTCTTTGCATGGAAGCCATCTGACATGCCAGACATACCATGGGACATCGCTGAGCACGCACTATGCCTCATCTTGGGCTTGAAGCCCGCTAAGCAATGCCTGTGTCACTTCAACGATGAGAGGCGCAGGGCCATAGGTGAAGAGATTGCCAAACTCCTAGCAGTCGAATTCATCAGAGAGGTACTCCACTTCGACTGGCTTGCTAATCCCATTCTTGTTAAAAAGAAGACTGAGAAATGGAGAATGTGCATTGATTATACTGGTGTCGGGTACCATAAAAAAGGGTGCCCTAAGCAAGAACCAAAAAAATCGCTTAGACCTTGTAAAAATCGAAGCCAAGAGACAACTACCGGCAAACCCCCACCTTATCCGAGGCTCGGCTTGACTGCCTGGCCCACCTCAAATAGATTTCCGACTCACCCGAGGCCCCGCCCGTAAGGCCTCGGACGAGGTGCCGATTCTCCACCTTGCTCGAGGACCCACCCGCAAGGCCTCAGACGAGGTGCTGATCCTCCGCCTCGCTCGAGGCCCCGCACGTAAGGCCTCAGACGAGGTATTGATTCTCCGCCTCGCTCGAGGCCGGCTCGGTAGCTACCTTGTCACCACCGCCTCGACCGGGACATCACGTCCAACTAACATGACCAACCACTCCCACGATGTCAGCCAAACAATGGCTCGACACAGCGGAGTGACCGACAACAACGCCATGCTGTCCGGGAAAGGACGGGGCAGGGGTTACCAGCCGCTGTGCTCGACACTGTGCCCACGACTAACACCCATGTGGCACTATGCTGCCTAACCCCACCTGCTCCAAGGACAGTGCAACGTGGGGAGTCATGTCCGGGTCCCTATAGCCTCGGAATCAGCATAAAAGACCAACTGCTCCCTCCGAGCCTTGGCTACCTGCTTCCGCACCCCTATAGCCTCAGGACTCGCGCCTGCTGAGCCCCGATGAGGCCTCAGCTCTCTACGCTGTCGACATACAGCGACCGGCACATCGTCCATAGTATGCACCATGCCTTGCGTCAAGCCATCACAGGAGCTCCGACGTCACACAGGATCGGGTGTGACCGGCGCGTCGCTCCAGTGCACCGAGGACAAGACCGCTCTGTCAACCATGCCACCATAGTGACAAGCATAGGGCTCGGACATACCGCCTCCGCTCACAAAACACCATGTAGTGCTACGTAGCGAACACATGTATCACACCTGTCCCCCCTTCAACTATAAAAGGGAGTGACTAGGGCTGTTTCTACACAGGCATAGACGGACATAGACTCAGATAGACACACACGGACAAACAACACACAACGCTTTGTAACTCACACTCCTCCGCATTGCAAGAGATCAAGCAACCCACGCCGCTCCATGCAGAAACCTGGGACAAGCTCCCTCTCTCGCCCAGCTTGTAAACCCCTACTACAAGCATCTCGGTGCAAGGAATACAAGATCGCTCTCTCATACTAGACGTAGGGCACCTATTGCCTGAACCAGTATAAACCTTGTATCTCTTTGCATCACCATCCAGCATTAGGGGCACGTAGTACACTTTCACTAGTCGGTTGAGGGCCTGCCAGTCCAAAACACCGATAGTTGGCGTGCTAGGTAGGGGAACTACTGTGTGTCAGCTTAATCATCCCAACAAGTTCTGGATGGCAAACCCTGTGCGACCACTGCATCTCGGCACGGTGATCTAGTTCGGGAGCCTAGAGTTTATGTCTCTAGGATGTGAGTACGATATGGTACTCCTGACACCCAGAGCCCCACCAACCGACGATGACATCACACACTAGCAGCCCAGGCACAGGCGGTGCCTGGGCCGCCACTCTCATCGTGCTCGCCAGGCACGACGTGGGCGGGACCACCTCGACACCGCGTAAGCTCAGGGCGACGCACCGTGCTCCGCCAGTATCCCACACCCGACTACTTGTACAGAGTCCCTGGTTGGGGACCTGCCCAGCTTAAGCCTAGGCAAGGGAAAGACGTCGGTGGCGTGCATCGATGCCCCATCATCATGCTCTACCCCGCCACCTCCTGAGGAGTCAACTCTGGTGGAGTGGAGCACGGCGATGGCACCATCCCCGTACCCCTTTAGGTTGAGCAATGCCACTGCCACCTATGCTTCCGCACACATAGAGCCCCCAGGACACCATCGACGTTTTGCCCTCAACCTCATCGCCACAACCATGACCCACACCCACACTGACTCCTTGGAGGAGGACGAGGCATGGGCTAGAGTGGACTTCTCCAGGCTTCATGACCTTGAAGCCATGCGACGCTTCATGGCTGCAAGCGACTACTGCTTTGGCTACTCTGACTCCGATGACAAAGGCACTTACGATCCCACTCGTGAGTGCTTCAACGTCGAGCTCGGGATGCCGAGAGCGGGTGATGAGGATGAAGGGGCAGGCAATCGCTCCCGCCCCGTGAGGGGGTAGGCGATGCCACACCTCCACATGTTGAGCTCTCGAGGCATGCTCTTGGGATTCATAGTCTCGGAGCGCGGCATCGAGGCCAACCTAGAGAAGGTCTCGGCCGTGACCAACATGGGACCAATCTAAGACCTCAAGGGAGTGTAGAGGGTTATGGGATGCCTTGCGGCCCTGAGCCGCTTCATCTCACGCCTTGGCGAAAAAGGCTTGCCTCTGTACCGCTTCTTGAGAAAATCTGAATGCTTTTCCTGGACTCCCGAGGCCAAAGAAGCCCTCACTAAGCTCAAGGCACTGCTCTCCAATCCTCCCATCCTGGTGCCACCGACCAAGGGCGAGGCCCTCTTGCTTTACATCGCCGCAATGACCCAAGTGGTCAGCATGACAGTAGTGGTCGAGAGGTAGGAAGAGGGGCATGCTATACCCATCCAATGACCTGTTTACTTCATCAGCGAGGTGCTCTCTGAGACTAAGACATGCTACCCCCACATCTAGAAGTTGATCTACGCCATAGTCTTGGCTCGACGCAAGCTACATCACTACTTCGAGTCCCACCCGGTGACCATGGTGTCATCTTTCCCTCTAGGAGAGATAATCCAGAACCGGGAGGCCTCGGGTAGAATAGCCAAGTGGGCCGTGGAACTCATGGGGAAGCCCTGTCTTTTGCGCCTCAGAAAGCAATTAAATCTCAGGTCTTGGCCAATTTTGTGGCTGAGTGGACCGACACCCAATTGCCACCTGCTCAAGTCCAGGTGGAATGCTGGACCATGTACTTCGATGGGTCCCTGATGAAGACTGGGGCAGGCGCGGGTCTGCTCTTCATTTCACCCCTTGGAGTGCACATGCGCTACATGATTTGGCTCCACTTTGCCGCCTCCAACAACATGGCCAAGTACGAAGCCCTCATCAACGGCTTGCAGATCGCCATCGAACTTGGAGTATGGCATCTCAACATACAGGGCGATTCGTAGCTCGTCGTTGATCAAGTGATGAAGGAGTCGAACTGCCATGACCCCAAAATGGAGGCGTACTGCAAGTTGGTACGTCACCTAGAAGACAAGTTCGACAGCCTTGAACTCAACCACATTCCATGAAAATTCAATGAGGTCATGGATGAACTAGCCAAGATGGCATCGGCACGGGCCCCGGTCCCCCTGAACATCTTCGCTAGGGACCTCCACAAGCCTTCCATCGATTACACCTCGGCGGCAGAAGAAGGCCCATCGGTCGAGCCCATCATAGGGCTTGAGGGCCCCTCTATCACCGAGACCCCTTCGGCCGAGCCTGAGGTCATGGAAACCGACATGGAGCCTCCCGAGGCCAACCAGGGCATGAACTGGTGAGTCCCGTTCCTTGATTGCCTCGGTCGAGGAGAACTTCCTATAGACAGGACCAAAGCACGATGGCTTACGCGATGAGCAAAAACTTATGTCCTCAGCAACGACGAGTTGAACAGGCGAAACCCATCTAGTGTCCTCCAACGGTGCATCACCACCGAGGCAGGCCAAGCCCTACTTTGGGATTTGCACACAGGAGACTACGGGCACCATGGAGCGCCTCGGACACTCGTCGAAAATGCTTTCCACCAAGGGTTCTACTGGCCAACAGCAGTTGCTAACGCCACCAAGCTCATATGATCCTACGAGGGATGCTAGTACTATGCGCGGTAGATGCACCTCCTGGCCCAAGCCCTCCAGACCATCCCCATTACATGGTCATTCGCCGTGTGGGGGCCGGACATGGTTGGGCCTCTGCAGAAGGCCCCCGGGGGCTATACCCATTTGCTAGTAGCAATGGAAAAGTTCTCCAAGTGGATCGAGGCTCGTCCGATCACTCAAATCAAATCCGAGCAAGTGGTTCTGTTCTTCACTAATATCATCCACAGGTTAGGGGTTCCAAACACCATCATCACTGACAATGGGACACAATTCACCGGCCACAAGTTCCTAACATTCTGCGACGACCACCACATCCGCATGGCCTGGTCAGCCGTAGGACACCCTAGGACAAATGACCAAGTAGAATGTGCCAACGGCATGATCCTATAGGGCCTCAAACCAAGAATATACAACCGGCTGAAGAAATTTGGCAAGAAATGGCTTGCCGAACTCCCGTTGGTCATCTGGAGCCTGAGGAACACTCCAAGCTAAGCCACAAGGTTCACACCATTCTTCCTGGTCTATGGAGCCGAGGCCATCCTCCCCACTGATTTGGAGTATGGTTCCCCAAGGCTATAGGCCTACAATGAGCAGAGCAACCGCACTGCCCGTGAGGACGCCCTCGACCAACTAGAGGAAGCCTGAGACATTGCGCTGCTACATTCGGCCAAGTACCAGCAAGCCCTACGATGCTATCAAGCCTGGCGCATTCGAAGCTAAGACCTGAAGATGGGCGACCTGGAGCTAAGACTGAGGCAGAGCAACAAGGGCCACCACAAGCTAACCCTGCCATGGGAAGGGCCGTACATCGTCGCCCAAGTGCTAAAGCCCGGGACCTACAAGCTAGCCAACGAGAAGGGCGAAATCCTCACCAATGCTTGGAACATAGAATAGCTATGTCGCTTCTACCCTTTAATTTCCAAGCATTGTACACATTGTTTCTCAAAATACATTAAAGAAGCGTTCTTTAGTTGTTCTAATTTTTTGAGAAACCCCCCGAGCCCATCGATGGGGGATCGGCGTTACGATAATGCTATAAGGGAGACTCGGCTCTACCTCTACAGAGGTGCCCACTGTGGGGCTCGAACAAGACTCAGCTCTACCTCTACAGAACTGAGCCTCCCTCAGGGGCTAGAAGGGGGGACTCCCCCTAAGTCCTAGACACCATTTTTTAGTCATTTTTCAAAATCATTTTCCTAAAAAATTTTTACGCCAAACTCTCTCGCGCTCTCTAACAAAAGGACCAAAAGTCTGTCTCAGGGCCAAAAGGTCGGCCGAGCTGCGAGACGGCCTATGCCTCCGGGCTACAGCAAGTCCCTCACCACCTTTTGCCTGAGGAGCAGCTTAGGCTCTGAGGAAGTTTTTTGCAAGTGATATGTTCAGAGACAAGACAGAGGGCAGAGGCTTGGAAATACAATAAAAACGATTAAAAAGCATATACACATGAGTAATTTAAAAGGCCTCGATGGCCACAAGCGTTATGATATGGTAACATATGTCCTAATCTATTTACATGACCCATTTGGCCCAGGTCAAAACTCAAGGTCACCAGCGTCGGCGGACGGCGTGGGAGTAACCACCTCCTCTTCGAATAAACTGGCCAGCGCCATGCTAGGGGCCACAACTACCTCCACCAGCTTCATGACCTCCTCCTCGACCTCCTTGTCATCCTCAGCCAAGACGTAACTATCGCTAATAGCCTCGAGGTTGATGCTGGCATAGTGCGAGGAGACGACGGCCAGGGCATGCTTGACGTCCGTATGCAGCTCCCCCCGGAGTCGCTCATGGACTCGGCCACTCAACGCGATCAAGCGGCTCTCGAGGGTGCTGCTCGACTCGACCCCCCTAACCTCCAGGGCCATGCAGGCGATACGGGCGGCGCTCTGCAACACGTTGTGCTCTTGGATCTCAGCCTCGAGCACCGCCTGCACTTCAACAAAGGCCTCAGCTACCCGGGAGACCTCCTTCTCCAACCCTACGCCAAGACAAGTGGGATGGGGTTAAGCACAAAAGGAAATAAGCCGAACAGGGGCAAAGGCCTATGGGACTCACCCTCAGCTTTCTCTTTCTAGCTTTGGACCTCGACCCGAGAGGCCTCGGCCACCCTAGAAGCCTCCTTCTCTAGCTCTACATCACATCGGGGAGTTAGGGGTCGAACACAAGAAAAACAAATAAAACAAGGGGCGCGGCTTAACAGGACTCACCCTCAGCCTTTTCCTTCTAGGCTAAGGCCTCGACCCAGGAGGCCTTGGCCACCTTGAGTGCCTTTGCCAAGGCACCTTTCATCAGTAGGTGCACGCCCTGCTCCGCCCCCAATTGCTCGGTGATGGCCTTGGTAGAGACCTCCACTTGTTCGGCCTGGGACCTGAAGGTGTCCTGCTTGTCGGCCACCCGGGTCAACTCCTCCTCTAGCTCCTTGATCCGCGCCGCCAAAGGGGCAGCCTGCTCCCGAGCCATGGCCACCTCAGCCTTCATGTCAGCATAGCAAAGGCAGAGGTCCTCCACCTCCATGCTCCGCACCGATAGAAGCTCGTTGGCATTGGTGAGCAGGTCCTTCTACTGCTGGAGCTAGTCCCAGACGCCCCTCTCCCGTCAAAGGAATAATGACTTCCTAAGGGACCGGTCCTTGAGCTCCTGGATAGGCAGAACAAATGTCAAGCACTACAAGAAAACTCGGGAAAAGATGACATAGCATGAAAAAAGAAAGCACGCACCTAGGCAACACTGGACAGATCGTCAGCCACGACAAACAGCGCTGTCTACAGCGACTACTCCACCAGACAATGGAATTGCTCGAAGGAGTCCCAGCGCCCCCCTTAGCCGTGTCCTCGAGGGCGAACAGAGGCTCAGTAAGTCCTTAGAGATGACCAAGCCAGAATGTCTTCATCAAGGTTTTACCGTGCCACCACAGCACCTCCACCCTGGACTCCTCCCATCATAGGTTCACACCCAGGGCTACCTCATATCACCATTCACCCACCACAGGTATCCATTCCAGGGGTGCCCAAGTAGCACCTCATGGCAAGACTTGCCCTAGGCTTGTCATATACTCCAACTTGGTTGACACAACCCTTACCCTCCACACACCCAAGTCACACACGCAGCACTCTCCCCATAGTCTAGATAACTCTAGTTTCCACCACGCATCAATATGGTATATATAAGCATAGTAGAAATAATAAGCAGTGAAATATAGCAGCAAGTGTGTGACTTAGCCTAACAGTAGGGTGAGCAGGGGTAAGGTTGCGTCAAGGTAAAGGCCATCAAGAAAGCATACTACCATGCAAGTCCTATCATAGTGTGATTAATAAAGTAAAGCAATAGTAGCTCTATATTAGCCATGCATCATAGGTGCTACGAGATTGGGTGGGATGTGGCACCTTCAGTGTAGTCGTCTCCATACTCCTCACGATACTCTCAGTCCTTGTCTGTCTAGTTCTCCTCTGAGTCTGCAAACGATCGCATTATAGTCGTGTTAGCGATGTCTATAGAATAGCACAAAGAAGTAATGAAAATTCAAAGGAGCCAAATGCACACAAACATGGGTCCATTGCGTAGAGCTCGATTTTTAGATGAATTTTGGTCCTGGTTTCATATTTTTCCAAGTTCGTTTGAATTAGTTATGAATTTCTGAAGTTTAAATCATTTCTAAAAATGGGAAAAGGCTGAATTAATATCGTGCTGACACGTGTCATGCTCCTGTTGGTCCACGTGGCATGCTAATGTTAGCATGACATCAGCATGATGTCATTATTTTAGTTCTGGTACTAACAAGTGGGGTCCCGCAGACGTCATAATGATGTCAGCATGACATCATCTATGTCATCAGCTACTGACAGGTGGGACCAGGGGCTCTTGGGTCACTGACATGTGGGTCCGGTCAAAGTCAACGTCAAGTCAATGGGTGAGTCAACAGTCAATGGATCATAGTCACTGACAGGTGGGGCCAGAGCTGCTGACGTCAGCAGCTGATGTTATCATGACATCAGCATGATGTCATCTCGGCTGTTTCATCCTATGACAAGTGGGTCCCGCATGGCGGTGTCACTGACATGTGGCCCGGCCAACAGTCAATGTTGACCGGTCAATGGTCAATATAGGCCAGGCCTCGACTGGGCTGGTTGGGCCTG
The DNA here is from genome assembly GCF_019320115.1 of Miscanthus floridulus. NCBI lineage: Eukaryota > Viridiplantae > Streptophyta > Magnoliopsida > Poales > Poaceae > Miscanthus > Miscanthus floridulus. The sequence continues at coordinate 31,544,389 of NC_089590.1, read as the reverse complement.
GATTTGGGCCTGGCTTGGCCCGCCACGTGGCACGCGTTGGTGCGGCCATGTCATGACCCTAGGCCTCTACTGGGCTCTAGTCCACCGATCCAGTGCATGGTGGACTGCGCGGTGTTGGTTCATGGACCATAGACACGGTCTACATAGTCTGGGTCCACCGTTCCTTCTCCTCCGTTTGGTTCACCAGGACCGGGTGCACGCGTACGTGAACTAGGCGGGAAGAATTCCCATCGTCCTCGATGCTCTCGCTGGCGGTGAGCTCGCCAGTGAGCCTCTCGGGCGGTACTGGTGTGCGATTAAGGTAGGCAAAAGTGTCGCCAAGCCTCGGCGAGTGTAGTGGTGGGGTCAAGGTGGTGGCTAGGGCTTCCTAGGGTTCCGGCCATGGTGAATGGCGGCATGGGTTCGTCGGCGTGCATGGACAGGGCTGTAGTGGTAGCAAGAGCCCAGTTGGAGGAGCGTGTGAGCTCCATGGTGCTTCTACGGCCATGGTGGGCGTGTTGAAGGAGCACCTGGTGCTCCCAATGGGGGCAAAGCAGAGGCGGTGGCGCTCTGACGAGGTGCGGTGCGGCAACGCAGGGCTCCGGTGGGCTTCTTCCTTGGCTAAGGTGAGCGCGGTGTGTCTCTCATCATAGCGGAGCTAGTCGGTGTGTCAACATCGCCTTTACCGCGATGTAGAAGACACGGTGGTCTCACCATGGTTGTGCTCTCGGCCATGGTGAGCGTGCCCATGCATGTGCGCTCCTACTCCGATGTACAACATCATGGCTGGGGTCCTCCTTTTGGCTGATGGTAGCGCGCATGGCACGTCCTGGGTCTCGGCAAGCGTGGCCATGGCGATCTCCCTAGCTAACCAGTTGGGCTAGGCTAGAGCTCGAAGCTTCAGCAAGGTTTTGATCATGGCCGTGCATGTTCCATTTGGCTAGGGAGGTGGTCTCAGCAAGATGGCTCACCGCGGGGAGCTCGAAGGCGATGGTGGTGGTGCAGTGCTAGGGTTCCGGGCTCCTCCTTCTATAGGCGAAGCTCCAGTGCACGGGGCAGTTGTCGTGGGGGTCGCGTGAGCGCTACACCAAGGGGACAGGGTCATGGTATTTGCGTGACCCCAGGCCTGCGCCTGCTGCTCCGGTTGGTTCCCGGTCGAGCGAGAGGTCGGCGTGGGGAGGAAGAAGACCCTGTTGCTGTGTGATTGATGACGAGGGCCCACCCGTTAGTTTGTCCTAGAGCGAGGAAGGCTGCAGCTGTTGCGCTATGCTGCTAGGCCACGGTGTTGGGCCAGCACACTCTGGCTGGCGCACGGGGGAGGGAGAGGGAGGGGCCCTCGGCTGGGCTGGGTAGGCCATTTGGGCCGAAATGGCCTTTGCCATTTTCTGGTATTTCTTGAAGGCTTTTCTATTTTCTATTTTCAGCAATTTATTACTATGTCAAGGTTTAGTCAAAGTGTCTTAGGTTTTATTAGCTTGATGGTGGTTTACAAGGGTCATACATGGTGGTTTTTACCTTTCCCATATATTAGGGATATTATTGACTATTTTTGTTATACAAAAATAGTTGTGGTTTTTATTAAGGCATTTTTTTTCAAAATCTGGATATTGATTTAATTCAAGGAATTTAACAATTGTTATGAGGGTTTATTTACTCATCACATAAATCAATAAAATCCAAATCACATATTGAATTAAGATGCATGCAAGATTCTATTTCATGGGAGTTTCAAATACACATGTGACAATGCATCGTGCTCTGCTTATGATATAACCTAGTTGGGTTGCACCTAATGCAAAACTAGGGTTTGGGTTCCACACATGTCACTTAACAATGCATAGGTTTTTAAACAAAATTTTTTCAGATGGAATTTTTGGTGTGTGGATTTTTGGGTAGAACTCCTTCACATGGATTTATTTGGACCAACAACATACAAGAGTTTGGGAGGAAATCTTTATTGCCTTGTGATTGTTGATCAAACTATCTACCGTTCTATGATTGGTAGCTTGTTATATTTCAAGCTAATCCTAAGGAAACTCATTTGATTGCCATAAAAAGAATCCTTAGGTATCTTAAGCACACACCAAGCATTGGCCTTTGGTATCCCAAAGGAGCTATATTTGAATTAGTTGGCTATTCTGATTCAAATTATGCCGGTTGCAAAGTTGATAGAAAAAGCACATCCAGAGGGTGCCATTTGCTTGGTAGATCACTTGTGTCTTGGTCCTCCAAGAAACAAAATAGTGTGGCCTTGTCCACCGCCGAAGCGGAATACATTACCGTGGGTGCTTGTTGTGCATAAATACTTTACATGAAACAAACTTTGCTAGACTATGGTGTAGTTCTAGAAAAAGTACCTCTTTTGTGCGATAATAAAAGTGTGGTAAAACTTGCAAATAATCCAGTTCAACACTCTCTCACCAAGCACATCGATATCCGCCATCACTTTCTTAGAGATCATGTTGCTAAAAATGATATATCATTAGAAGGTGTAAGGACCGAGGATCAATTGACGAATATCTTCACTAAACCGCTAGATGAGGAGACTTTTTGTCGATTGCGGAATGAGCTCAATGTTCTTGATTTTAGTAACTTCACTAATAATGAGCTTGTGTTGTCCCTTATATTACATTGTAATATACAACATGTTTAATTTTTGGTAATGCATATAGGGCTTGCCAACATGGTTAAGATAACCATCGTAAAGCGTGTGAAGAAGCTTAACCTTGGGTCAAACTTGACAAGCAACTAGATTTACTTTCAAGTATTGCATTACATATGCATGAATGTTGTTTTGTCATTTATCTTCAATTGCCCTCTTATTGCCTATTTTCTTAAAAAGAATTATAGCCTAAGGCAAAATATTTTGAAAAAAAACTTGAGGGTTTGAGAGAGGTCACTCACATCAGTCCCAATTGGTGTTTATTTGGATCTTATTGGAGTTGGGACTTGATTGGGAGTAGGCAGCACAAAGGACTTTGAAGATTTGCTAGAAAAAGGGTGACGGAATGCTGAGGGCCAGCTTCTGGTCAGTTCACAAGAGGTGAACTGCTGCTAAGAAGGAGTGACCGGACGCTGAAACAGTGTTCTCCCAGCGTCCGGTTAGATGGTGATCCAGCGTCTGGTTGATCGAAGACGATGAAGGTAGCTTGCACTGGACTCTGGCTGCGTCTGGTCAGTGTTCACCAGACGCATCCGGTCATGATTCTAGGGGAATCGATCAGACGCTGGGTGGCAGTATCCGGTCGCTGCCACCGGAGCGTCCGGTCAATAGAAAATGTGTGGGACTCAATCTCTTATCTTGTTTCCTTTTCTATCACAGTCGGGGGACCCCTTATAACCGTTCAGCGCCGCAACCTTGCCATAGAACTGCTGCCACTCCCTATGCTGCACCCCGCGGCACCGCCCCCTGCGCCCTGCCCATGCCGCCGCCCGCCACTCTGTGCCACGCACCGCCGCCCACGCCGCGCGCCGCCATTTGTGCCTCTGCGTCATGCGCTACCACTGTTCACATTGCCACATGCGCCACCACGCTTGCCCTAGCTATGCTGCCATCTTGCTTCATGCCACTGAGCTCCCTCACCCTCGCCATCGATTCACTGCGCAATGCGAACCCTAATCTCCAGTTGCCGACCCGGTGGTTCCCCGATCTATTTCTCTTCTCGTCGTTTTGTCGGTTCATCGGGTAGCAAGCCCTCGTTTCCAATTTCGTACCTAATTGCTTGCTTCCTAGGGTTTCATATCTCTAGATGAATAATTACATTTATCTGTATATCCTCTATTCTATCGTGTAGCGAGTCGGTGCCGTTGAGGTCCTATTTGCAGTTGTCAGTCAACTCAGGGCCAAGCTCGTGAGTACGGATCGAGGCCAAGCCTCGAAAGTGATAGTTGGCAGTTGATCTTTATCAGTGGCAGTTGCTCTTTTTAGATCCATAGGATGGTTCATGTCAAGAATGTTGGAGGTGGTCCCAGTGATGAGGATCCAAGGGTCCCGCCTCGCCTGCCTGCAGATCTAAAAGGCAAGGCGACAAAGAAGCTTGCAACAAAGAAGCAGAAGTATCTAGATGCAGATATAGCTAGAGCAGCCGTAGTTGTAGCAGCAACAGAGCATGTAGAGGCAGGAGGTGCTAGGAGTGGAGTCCAGATCGTAGATCAGCTCTCTCCTTCTAGAGCTACACTAGAGCAAGTTGAGCGCCGTCATGGTGGTCCAGCTAGGATTGTCATGGTTGTGGGATGATGAGTTGTCTTGGATGAGAGTCAGCCTCAGGGGGGTCATAGCAGGAGCCATAGCCAGTAGCGCAGACTCAGGAGGGAGAGCAAGCCATGGAGACAAAGTAGGCACCTCAGCCATAGCTTCGCCGCTCTGGATGTACCCGTGTGCTAGTCACTCTGAGGTCTGAGACTCAGCAGAGGGGTTCACGTCCACCACCTAGACCACAAGGTCCACCCCTAGTGACCCACTTGGATTTGAGGGCCGCCACGACCAAGCAGGTTTAGCAGCTCAGATTGGTGAACTTTGAGTAGTGGTTTCCACCGAGGTGGGATGAGTGTGCTTTAGAGGGTTTCTACACATCTCTACAGGAAGATTTCTATAATGCATATCTTAATAGTGGAGCTATATTCAGATCTCAGAGGGTGTGCAACATTGAGACTATTATTGTAGCAGCTAGAGAGCACATTCGCTAGTACCTATCTTACCTGCCAGGGCTGATAGATTTACTTGGATGGATAGGCTGATATGTTCCATCTTGGGTTCATCAGTTCTATGCTTCTCTCTAGATTGACCCATAGCATAGATTCATACACTTTGCATTCAGTGGTAGAGATTACAGGCTGATGAGCACTAGGGTCAGAGAGATACTCAGGCTTTAGGAGTAGCCCATCCGGCTACATGAGGTTTGCTATGGACACACAGTGCCCCCAGACGGCCTCATGGCAGTATGGTGCCCCCTATAGATCTAGTCCACCACTGCTTCACAGAGCCATTCGGCAAGGGGTCTAGCAGGACATCTAGTGATCTCACTCCCACTACTAGAGTGCTTGATGCCATTATGAGGAGGACACTGCTTCCAAGGATGGGTTATCACGAGGGCTTAACTCATGTACAGTTGTGGTTACTGAACTGTCTGATGCAGCAGACAATGTTTGATATTTGGGATCTCCTTCTATCACAGATGGAGGATACTTTTGTAGAGGGATTCAGGGGTCATAGGCAGCTATCATATGCTCTCTGGATTACATTCTTGATTCACAGGGTAGTTACATTGAGGCCGCCTAAGATGCTAGCTGAGTACAGTGGTGCTACTACAGAGTTTCCTGCATATAACCTGACTCAGATGATCCACCATAGTACACCGAGTGCGCCAAGCCAGCTGCGTCATCGTCCAGAGGTGCCAGAGATTGTAGCCCAATAGGATGATACTATCAGGGGCATAACAGCTATAGAGGAGGAGTAGCTTGATGCTCAGTAGGAGGGGATGGTCGAGAGCGACCCCAGCGACAGCTCAGATGAGGACTACCACGATATCCCTCAGATGCCTCCTCGATGACATGACCATGAGGCCGGTAGCTTCAGTTCAGCTCCACCTGCACCACAGACAGACCCTGCTCTACTTGCCATACTTGAGCGGATGAGGTAGGATCAGGCTTGCTAGGCTTAGGAGATCGCCGCTACATTTGCATAGTTTCAGACTCGGCAGGATGAGTTTCAGCGGCAGCAGCAGGCCATACAGCAGCAGTAGCAGGCTATGCATCAGTAGCAGCTTCTCATGTAGCAGTAGCTTCTTGGATTTATGCATCATGTAGTGATAGCTATTGGGGTTCCACCACCATAGCCTTCACCCTAGCTTGGTTAGCCTACCACCACTTTTATGACTCCAGCTTTATAGCCTAGTGGGATTCAGAGTCAGGGATAGACACTAGCATAGTTTGCTTCACCTACAGAGTAGGTGTCCCAGTGGTTTGCTTTGCCCGTGTTAGCCCCGCAGTTCACACCTCTATAGACAGGCTTCACACCGGCTCAAACTTCCTCGCTACTAGTACTAGACACTACAGTCTCTAGGAGTCTTGGAGCGACTTTCAATGAGTTTATAGGGCAGCCTACTCCATATTTGCATGTCCTAGGTCCTTCTATAGTTGCACCTATTACCAGGACTACAGAGATGCTCCCTTCCTCAGTGGCATCATCAGAGCCGACTGCTCCAGTCATACCTGCACAGTCTATAGCCGCTCCAGTTGTTGATCTGACCCAGACCGCTTCAGCGTTGCTTCCAGCTACATAGGGTCAGATAGCTTAGAGCTCAGGGTCAGATGATGATGGCACTTAGTTCTAGCTTGCTCCTAGTACCTCAGTGCCCGACTCGTCCGCTATAGCCCCACCGATCGACCCTTAGGTTTTGGTGTTTCACGCCAAAGACAGAGAGGGATCGAGTATGTCAGTCTTAGGGGGAGCGACATATCTAGGGGGAGCTCAGTTTATCTATTAGACTATTTATTACATTTGGAGTTACATTTGGAGTTTTATGTGTGATACACTATTATGCATTCGTGTGTTTACTTTTATGTATTAAACTATATCTATGTGATAGTGATATCTACGTAATCATGATATATGACATGTGTGCTCTCTACTTTGAATTATTTATATGTCATATCACTTGTGCTATGCTCATTTGCTTTGCTTCCATGTTTTACTCCGATACAAATGAGCTTTATTTCTTGTACTCATGCTTATTACATATCTTTTGAGTACATCATGTTGGCTTGGGTCATATAAGCTTGCCTAACTCTTTGGTTATTATTGTCAAAAGCTTATATGAACCAAGCATGTTAAAAACCTCAACTCTTTCACATACTCGAGGTGGTATTGTCATCAATCACCAAAAAGGGGGAGATTGAAAGCATCTAGGCCCCTAGTTGGGTTTTGGTGATTAATGACAATACATGATTACTATGACTAACATGTGTTTTGCAGAGGCAATTAAGTTAGGTCATGGTAATGAAGATCGATTGGGCTATCATGGTGGTCATGCCCCTACAATGGAAATCATTTCGGTTTTCAAAGGATGGATGACAAGGTTAAGGATGGACTAGTTCTAAGTGTCGTTTGGTGTTGAAGAGACACTTAGAATAGTTTAGGACTTTGTTTTTCTTTTGGCCGTACTATTAAGGGGGTATAGATGGGTAGCTTGACCTAGGTGAGTCTAGTGGGTTAGGTGTGGTGCACACTTGCTAAACCTAGCACTAGGTAGCTCCTAAAAAGCCCTTAGATCCATTGCAGCAAACTTCATTCACTGTACGTTCAAAAGTTGGAAGTGAATGGAGGGTCAAATACTGACCGAATGCTGGCTTTGGTGTGACCGGACGCTGGCATAGAGTCCGGTCAGTTCAATTGATCAAGGTGAAGTCGTCTGGAAGTGACCAAATGCTGAGAGGTGAAGTGACCGGACGTTGAGGGCCAACATCCGGTCGACTCCAGTAAGGTTCCAGAGAGGGAAAATCATGACCGAATGCGTCCGGTCAGTGCTGACCGGATGCTGGCCAGCGTCCAGTCACACTTTAAACATTGGAATTCTAGGTGAACTAATCGGCGCATCCGGTCAACATGACCAAAGCGTCCGTTCACCCCACAGAGGCATATAACGGTTCATTTTTCAGCCCACGTTATAAATACTTCCTCCATTCGTGTGTGGTGATACTTTTGCTCATTTCATCAGCTCAGAAACACCTTTGAGAGTGCCAAGAAGAGCAAGGTTCTAGTGAGGTGATTGAGATTTGAGAATCCCAAAGAGAGCCCTCATTAGTAAGATCAAGAGTAGCAAAGTGTGCATCCACCCTTCTCATTAGGCTTGTTGTGGTCAAGTGAGAGTTTGTGCTTGTTACTCTTGGTGATTGACATCACCTAGATGGCTTGGTGGTGATTGGGAGCTTGGTGATCATATGGCGGAGCTTATGGATGACCCAACTCAAGTTGTGAGCGGTTGTGGGTGATTCACCATGATGGAGTGTCGAAAAATCAACCCATAGAGAGCACTTATGGCAAAACCGTCTAATCTAATGCCTCCCAGGAGTGTTTGTCTTCCATTAGACACTAAGCACCCAAAGGAGAACACTAAATTACTCAGTTCCATCGGGCACACCCTAGGGGAGAACCCGAAAATCCACATTTTAGACATCAGGATCACAAATGAGAGAATAAAGCTTACATCATTCTAAACCGTTTCTTACAACATTTTTAATACAACATCAGAGTATAATCTTTATTAATATAACAGCAGAATGAAATCTTGTTATTAGAGTTATAAATGATTTAATTGAACAACAGAATATAAACATGTAATCAGAATTACAGCAGAAATGAATATCTAATCATAACATGATGAAGTATTGATAAATAAACTATGACAATAGATTATGGAACTTTCATTTATAAAAGCATTTGGTGCGAGTTATAATAACAACTATGATCGCAGCGTAAAGGAAATCCTTTCTGAGCCCACCAGAAGGAATCCACACACAAGAGTTAGCTCAAGCATCCACCTGTCACCTGCAACAGGGGGAATAAAACCCTAAGTACTCAATTGTACTCAACAAGACTTACCAAATAGGAGAAAAGAAAAGACTCCAAGGATATGCAAGGCTATCTGGCTTGTGGGTTTATTGCATTTGCATGAAGCTTTACTAAGTGTGCGTCCTTATATTCGATTTTTATTAATAGCCGCATTGGTTCATTAACTAACCATTCTATGTAAGCACCTGTACTACTTTCAAGTAGGTGGTAAGCAATCAGATTTCCTTTTTCCATCTTCCATTTTTCATCTTCAGTTCTTACTACGGTGCTAGGCATGAAACAAGCTGTACCGGATTGCCCGGTGATTCGCGAATCAATGCCCCCAGCTGGGTACCCCGAAAACACATGGCCCGCTTGTACCCAAGGCACAAGCAGGACTAACCCATTACTCTCCTGTCTCGGGTGTCTAGGTCCCCATCCAAACTTGGACTCCAAGCCCCCGCCCCTGAGTCCTAGACTCAGAGCGGTGCAAGGACCTCCACCATCCCTGCCTCTAATCAGTCGGTCTAGAAAGAGCCGGATCCGCGACAAGAGAGCAACAAGTCTTCCAAGCGCCCATACCCAAGTATGTGCTCAGGATAATAAGTCTGTGACTTGCCTCGATGGCTTATGTAATGATCGGTCCTTAACCAACCAAACAGGAAGAAATAGTGTAACCAAGCTATGCCCCGAGTCCACGGCGACACAACCTCTTACACCCACCAATACCCAAACCATATCCCTGCCCGATCACCATTTTTTCTTTCCACCATTTATATTTTCCAAGTGATAATAATAAAGTAATATATTTCCTATCTCTCGCGAGTGACAGGCAATCACTCGACTTCTACCGGAGTCCTGTAGCATAGCATTCTACATGATCCTATCATACTAGTAAGACTCATAGGATAAAGATATATATGCAAGTGGGTTTCATTCAACTCCTTAAAACTTAATGTACAAATATAATTTAGACTACAGAAAGTAGAGGTTATGCACCAGGGCTTGCCTGGGTAAGATATATATTAAAAGTTAGTATCTGCATCTTTAGATCATCCACCATCTGAATAGAAAGCCCATCGCCTCATCTCCTGGAGAGAATACCATCACACCCTCTACAGATTTCCACTCATCCTTCACTTGATCCATTAATCCATCATCGTACCCTTCACAGCATCTTCTTCATAGAGGGGAGCAGAGGAGACACGGGACGGCATCAACAGCGGCACCGGCAGCGCTGCTGGCTCCAGGATGGCATGGCAAGGTGATGGTGCGGGGTGACATGGAAGGGCAGCACGACTGCTGTGGTTCGGCTGAAGGGCATGGTGGCGCATCACGACGGGTACTTGGCGCAGGGCAGCGTGGGGCCGCGGAGCATGCGTGCTCGCGTGTGGTGGTTGGGCGACGGTGGCTTAGCGCGCTGTGGAGCCATGGTGGAGCAGTGGACCAGCGCGGGGAAGGAAAGAGGGTGCATGGCTGGCGGTGGCGACCACGGCGATGCAAGGATGATGTGGAGCCACGCACGGATGTCAGCTGGGCGACCTGGTGCAGCGGCGCTCGCGCGCGGCCACACAGGGAGGGGCACGGACGCCGGTGAGGAGGAGCAGCGCTCGCAAAGGGGCCGACGGCGATGGGAGTAGCCATGGCGGTGCTAACACCGAGATGTAGGGCATGGGTGTCGGGAGGGTAGCGGCTGAGTCACGTCTGGCCAGGCCGTGACACTGGTGAATGCCAGCAGCTCAGGCTCCTACGAGTGCCGAGGCAGTGAGGGCACGGTTCATGGGAGGGCAGTGCTGGTGCGAGAAGCAACAAGGCGAGGTAGCATGGCACGCGGTAGCCTGAGCCCAGACGTGCTCATGGGGAGACAGGGCGACAGCGGCGTGGCCCTAGCTGGTTGCTCAAATGGACAGCTCTAGAACAAGGAGGAGGAAGCAAGGAGAGAGGCCGCGCCGTGGAGCAGCAGGTGCCATGCGGAACCGTTGGGCTCATAAGCACGTGGGACCGAGGTGATGGCGTGGTTTGGGAAAGTAGCGCTACTGTGGGAAACAGAGACCAGCGTGAGGATGGAGGGGTTGTGCTTGCGCGCAGTCACGTAGGAAGGACCGGCGACGAAGATTGACGGAAACACGAGAGAGAAACCAAGAGGATTAAAGAAAGTGGACAAGTGAGAGATGGTAGGAAGAGTAGGCAGGAGACAGTAGTGGCAGGGAGGACATGGGAAGTACACCAGGCGACTGGGACACTGTCGATCGGCTGCTAGGCACTGAAAACTCGCTGCTGCTGGTGCTAAAAAAATGAGCCACTGCAGGACAGCTGTGCTTTCATAAAAAATGGGACAAGACCACTCGTTGTCAAGCAAGAAAGCGTGCAGCACGGACAGCAGCAGTAGTGTATGTGTGTGTACATATATATATATATATATATATATATATATGTGTGTGTGTGTGTGTGTGTGTGTGTGTGTGTGTGTGTGTGTGTGTGTGTGTGTGTGTGTGTGTGTGTGTGTGTGTGTGTGTGTGTGTGTGTGTGTGTGTGTGTGTGTGTGTGTGTGTGTGTGTGTGTGTGTGAGCCAAGAAATATATATGTGTGTGTGTGCGCCGAGAAGTGCTGGCCGCTGAGACAATGCTCAAACGTGCAGTCGAATGTTAGCTCGTGTATGTTTATCTGCAGCAAGAAACCAAGGCAGAGAGAGAGGAAAAAGCAAAGGCCAAGGATAGAGCGAGCAGCGGTTTGGCACGATAGACAAGACCGATGCAACAGAAATAGAAAAGGAGGAAGAAAACCACGTGAGTGACTCAACCAACTTCCTAATCACGATGGCAGCAGGACGGTCTGGCCCAACGTGGCTGGCAGAGCATGTCAGTTGGCATGGACAAGACTGCGGCCGTAGAGACAGGCAAGGCAGACAGTGGCATTCATTGCAGCAGAGATGACACGATGAAACAGGCAGTCGAACGATGGCGCTTAGCAGGGTGTGGGCACAACAAGGCCAGTGACACAGGCAAAACAACACGCCGGGTGCAGAACCACGACAGGAACGAGGCAGTGAAAAGATTTCCCTCCAATGAGTACGTTGTACGCTAGGAAAAATAAACGAAACTGCTACGCTCTTTCTCTCGTCAGTTCGGGCTTATAAACCCATGAGTATAAATATATATATATCGTTCTATCTATTAATGGATTTTATTTTATTTATAAAAGTTGCTTTTCATGCTTTAAATCAAAAATCCGAGAAACTCGCTTCAAAAAATTTTCTTCGGGCCTAAATCGCGGTGCTAAACGAGCTCATAACACCAGGGGTGTTATAACCAACCCCCCCTTAAAAAGAATCTCGTCCCAAGATTCGAAGCAAGAACCCGAAGAGGGGAAACGCGATTACATTCCATAGATCAAGGATTACACGAAAGTTTACACAATTTTGAATACTAAGCCACATGGGGATCTAGGGATACATGGTTAAGAGCAACTTGGTACAATCGTGACCTACTCTAGAAGTCGAGATAGACGAGGACAATGGAGAAACAACAAGAAGATGATTATCCAAAACATGGCGTAGCACCAATAGATCTAAAAACAGTCGACTGAGAAGTAGAACATCATGGACCCTAAGATTAACTGCCCAAAAGGGAACATGAACTTCTATGATGAATCAGATCCTTTCTTCTCCTCTGATTACACCATCACCTCAGACTGACGAACCTAGCTTCATAATGTTGACTGGATTTTGTAGCTCTGCTTCGGATGTGAGGGAGTGGGATGAAGAAGAAGAGCAAGGACCAAGGGGATTTAATAGAGGCGAACGGAGGTGGGGCGCAACACACCAGAAGCGGATGCGGTGGGGATGGGATACACAGACGATGCATGCTGTGGAGATAAGGTCAGAGACATGGTGCGCTTCCTGCGTGAGCGGTGGAGGGAAAATAAAGGAGAGGAGAGGGGATCCGCTCGATGAGGTAGGCGTGTGGGTGGTCGTGTCCACAAAAAGAAGAAAGAAAGGAAGGGGAAATGGGGGGGTCCGGTATGAGGGACGAGGCGTGAGAGTCGAGAGCCGACTGGGTGCTGGGAAAAAGGAGAAACACACAGTGCACAAAGACGGCGAGCACTGCACAGTGCACAAAAAGGTAGTGTTTGTAGGGCACGCAGCGAAATGACCCAGCATGCATAGCGCGGTCAACTAAGCACAGGGCTTGGAACAAAACGTCTACTTGGACTTTTCTATTACTCCCGACTACCCGAGGCTAACTTTTCTTACTACTCTTCTTTTTCTTTCCTTTCCTTGACCACATCCATCTTTTCTGTAAACTCATATCATGTCATACTTTCTTCCTCCAAAACCATCTCTTGTTTACCTTGAGAGAACACTTCTACATCAACCCATTGTGGAATTCCCATTTGAACACCCGAATGTTTCCAAGGGGAAAATTTTATAACAAAATGGTACGGTGGTGTGACTTGGTAAAGATACTTGGTCAACAACCTCGATACCAGCGCGTGCCGAGCAGCGTCACCATGTGGCAGCTATTCCACAGGGAGCCCTCAGTTTTGTCGCGGCACCATAAGCTTTTAACCAGGCAACTATTACCAACTTACACGCCATGAAGGCAGTGGGATCATAGACCACAGAATAAGGGGAGTATTACAAGGGAAAATTCAAACAACAAAGGTTCCCTTCACAATAAGGGACAAGGAATTCAAATCCAATGGCAGATTTGTTTTAAACGATTCAAGTGTTCTGCTGGGACATCCACAATTAGTCAATACAGTGTCCAATAATATCCAATCACGACTGATCTGCTGGCATCTGATTGTCAATTTCTCTTGTAACCCACTTAATATCGCCCATGAAACTCTTAAGCACATCTAACAAACTTAAGGTAGATGAACACAATAAACACAGCAAACTAAATAAAATGCATGTTCCAATGGTCTTATGCGGGTACATCATATAGGCATTCAGGTTCCCATTCACGACACAACATTTGCCTATGGTCGGACGATCTCAACAACTATAGACGACAACAACGGCAAGAGTACAATACGGAGGGCAGTGATGAAAAACACTACTTCTATGGGTGCATCATCCCAAGGCACTAATCTACATCTTCTCGGGGCAATGGCTGAGTGAGAGGAACTAAGGGCTCTTCTTCTAACACTTCTGAGGGTGGAGGTGCTGGCAGAGCTGCAATACCAGTTCTTCTTTCTGGCGGGTCAATAGGGATCCCTTCTAAGACCGGTGCATCCTGCCTTTCAGCAGCCAACGTCCTCCGCTTGGCCCTGGTGACAAGATAGGCCACCTGTAGCTGATGGACATGCCGATATTTAGCCTCCTTTAGGGCTTCCGACATGGTAGTCTCCCGGCTCTCAGCAGCTGCAGCACTAGCATGCGCTTCAGCGAGCTGCACCTGGAGCATCCGGTTGAAGACCTCAGCTTCCTCAGCGCGCTGAAGGCATGCCCCCAATTCCAAGGCTTGACAGTCGTACTGCTCATCCAAAGTGAGCAGGTACGTGGTCAGGTGCACCATAGTGGAACTATCCTCTAGCACATCCCGCCCTTGTAGAGCCTCCATGCGGGCCTTCCACGCCCGCTGATTCTTGTCCAAAAGAGGAAAGAACCGCATGGCGGTACGGGCAATGGGCTCTTCATAGATCTGGTAGAGGTACCGCAAGGTTTTGTGGGTCACAACCTGGTAGGTGTCGGTGAAGCGAAACCCAGTTGCGATCACACTCCAGGCTTCAGTGAGGTCAGGGAACTCTTCACTCTTCCCAATGTAGACGATAACCTCACACCGCTTGGTGCCATGCTCCTCATACTCACGACCCTCATACTCAGGACAATCCTTGACTCTGAGCCTTTGTAGGGTGGCATGTCGGATTTTGGGAAAACCCTCAATGTTTAGGCATTAGGTACTAACCCAGGCTCCTGCCATTTCTGGCGGTGGTGGTAAGGAAGGCTGAGCGAAAAGCTAGCTCAAAGGAAAAGCTAAGCAAGCTAAAGTACGCCGAGTGGTGATACCAATAGCTAAGTCAGGCTCTGCTTATAAAGGTAGAGTGTTCAGTGGTCCTAGCGCGGTTCACCAGGGTTCCCGCATGAGATCACTACGACGAGTCAACCGAATTCCACACGTTCGAGGCGAGCAACGTGCGATGCCATTACTGACTAGTACGACCGTAGGACAAGGGTCCGACAAGAATGTAGAAAAGGGGTATAGGAAGATGTGGGTCATGATCGACGTGAACTACAGGCAAACATGGAGCATGAAGCCACAGCGTAGACCTAACTCTGGAACAGGAACAAGTCCGTCATGCACAATATGACATGCGTGACACCTATGGATGGTGTATCTATAAGCAATATGAGTGCTACAATGCACAATAGGATATGCATGAATGCATGTCCTATACGTCCTTCCACTGTTGTCAACGTATAGGGCAACCGTTCTTAGATTTTTGGCACATCGTTCTCTCCCTATAACTAGTCGATACTATCGGACTATGCTCGAGTTAGTGTACCTACAGAAAACTTGATTAAGCCTACCTAAGTTAGCAGAGTGCCATCTATCCTGGATACATAACCATAGTAATAGGGCTACTTTATAACTTCGCATACAAACGTCCTAACTTTTTGCAAAAATGGGTTGCCAAATTTTAGTTTAGAAAAGGTTTTCGAAGCCTTATTTCCACATTTGCACTCTGATACCACCTGTGGTAGAACTACCTAATCTAATGTCTCCCAAGAGTGTTTGTCTTCCATTAGACACTAAGCACCCAAAGGAGAACACTAAATTACTCGGTTCCGTCGGGCACACCCTAGGGGAGAACCCGAAAATCCACATTTTAGCCATCAGGATCACAAATGAGAGAATAAAGCTTACATCATTCTGAACCATTTCTTACATCATTTTTAATACAACATCATAGTATAATCTTTATTAATATAATAGCAGAATGAAATCATGTTATTAGAGTTATAAATGATTTAATTGAACAACGGAATATAAACATGTGATCAGAATTATAGCGGAAATGAATATCTAATCATGACATGATGAAGTATTGATAAATAAACTATGACAAAAGATTATGGAACTTTCATTTATAAAAGCATTTGGTGAGAGTTATAATAACAACTACGATCGCAGCGTAAAGGAGATCCTTTCTGAGCCCACCAGAAGGAATCCACACACAAGAGTCAGCTCAAGCATCCACCTGTCATCTGCAATAGGGGGAATAAAACCCTGAGTACTCAATTGTACTCAACAAGATTTACTCGATAGGAGGAAAGAAAAGACTCTAAGGATATGCAAGGCTATCTGGCTTGTGGGTTTATTGCATTTGCAGGAAGCTTTACTAAGTGTGCATCCTTATATTCGATTTTTATTAATAGCCGCATTAGTTCATTAACTAACCATTCTTTCTAAGCACATGTACTACTTTTAAGCATGTGGTAAGCAATCAGATTTCCTTTTTCCATCTTCCATTTTTCATCTTCAGTTCTTACTACGGTGCTAGGCATGAAACAAGCCATACCAAATTGCCCCGCGATTCGCGAATCAATGCCCCCAGCTGGGTACCCCAAAAACACATGGCCCGCTTGTACCCAAGGCACAAGCAGGACCAACCCATTACTCTCCTATCCCGGGTGTCTAGGTCCCCGTCCAAACTTGGACTCTAGCCCCCGCCCCTAAGTCCCGGACTCAGAGCGGTGCAAGGACCTCCACCATCCCCGCCTCCAATCAGTCGGTCCGAAAAGAGTTGGATCTGCGACAAGAGAGCAACAACTCTTTCAAGCGTCCATACCCAAGTATGTGCTCAGGTGAAAGGTCCTAATATGGCTAGAGGGGTGAATAGCCTATTTATGAATCTATAAATTAACTAGAGCAATTTGATTAGTATGACAAATAGTGAAATGCAAACTTGCTCTAGCTCTACAAGGGTTGCAAGCCACCTATCCAACAATTCTAGTTGCAATGATCCCTAGGCACACAACTTGCAAAGTTACTACTCACTAAGAGCTCTCAATCTTACTACTCTAAAGAGCTCCACTAGATGAACTTAAAATAACAAAGCACGTTCTCAATTCTAATTACACTAAAGAGCTTGCCACAACTAGTTTGTAAGATTATAAATGAGTGAGTAGGGTGATTATACCATCGTGTAGAGGAGTGAACCAATCACAAGATGAATACTAAATCAAACACTGGGAGAATACCCAAGGGCAAGAGACAACTAATTTTTCTCCCGAGGTTCACGTGCTTGCCGGCACGCTAGTCCCCGTTGTGTCGACCAACACTTGGTGGTTCGGCGGCTAAGAGGTGTTGCACGAACTTCGTCTACACAATTGGACACTGCAAGAACCTACCCACAAGTGAGGTAACTCAATGACACGAGCAATCCACTAGAGTTACCTTCTGTCTCTCCACTGGGGAAGGCACAAGACCCCTCACAATCACCATGATCGGAGCCGGAGACAATCACCAACCTCCGCTCAACGATCCTCGCTGCTCCAAGCCATCTAGGTGGTGGCAACCACCAAGAGTAACATGTGAATCCCACAGCAAAACATGAATACCAAGTGCCACTAAATGCAATCACTCAAACAATGCACTTGGATTCTCTCCCAATCTCACAATGATGATGAATCAATGATGGAGATGAGTGGGAGGGCTTTGGCTAAGCTCACAAGGTTGCTATGTCAATTCAAATGGCCAAGAGAGTGAGCTTGAGCCATCCATGGGGCTTAAATAGAAGCCCCAACAAAATAGAGCCATTGGGCTCCTCACTGCACTGAACACGGGCCGACCGGACGCTTCGATCATATTGACCGGACCCTGGACCTCAGCATCCAGTCGTGCGATGTGCGCCACAGGTCATCGGCTTCAAACGCCGATCGCCCATTTTCAACGGTCAAGAGATGACCGGACGCGTCAGTTAGAAAGTGACCGGACGCTGGATCTCAGCGTCCGGTCATTTCCAGTAAGGTCCCAAACATGACATTTCACAACCAGACACATCCGGTCATGCTCAATCGGACTCACCCAGTGTCCGGTCACTCAATGTATCCACTTTGCACCACACGTCAGCATTGACCAGACGCACCCTACCAGTGTCCGGTCACACTTCGCGCCAGCGTCTGGTCACAAGATCGAGACGAGTGCTCACTACTGCTACCGAACGGACTCTGAACCCAGCATCCGGTCACTACACCACCAACGTCCGGTCACTCTATGAACCCCTATCTTTTCTGTCTAGGGCGCCGGTGGCACCGTTGGACTGTTCGCACTCTATGGGCAGACACTCCGTCGGTAAAGTTTCTAACCCTTGCTCAAATGTGCCAACCACCAAGTGTATCACCTTGTGCACATGTGTTAGCATATTTTCACAAATACTTTCAAGGGTGTTAGCACTCCACTAGATCCTAAATGCATATGCAATGAGTTAGAGCATCTAGTGGCACTTTGATAACCGCATTTCAATACGAGTTTCACCCCTCTTAATAGTATGGCTATCTAACCTGAATGTGATCACACTCGCTAAGTGTCTTGATCACTGAAACAAAATGGCTCCTACTATTTATACCTTTGCCTTGAGCCTTTTGTTTTTCTCTTTCTTCTTTTCCAGGTTCCAGCATTTGATAATCACCATGCCATCACCATCGTCATGATCTTCGCCATTGCTTCATCACTTGGAGTAGTGCTACCTATCTCATAATCACTTTGATAAACTAGGTTAGCACTTAGGGTTTCATCAATTATCCAAAACCAAACTAGAGCTTTCAATCTCTCCATTTTTGGTAATTGATGACAACCCTTTCACAAAGATATGAATTAAGATTTAATTGAATCCACGTTGCTTGCCCAAGCATATTTACCATGTGTAAAAGAATATGGACAAGTTTCATGAACTCCAAATGGTAGTAATTGCTCCCCCTACATATGTTCTAAGAGTTTGGATTGTAGCTTGCACATATGCTTAGATAGGAAATATAGGAGTCAATTTCTACCAAATGATGCTAAGATATAAGAGATGGACCTTTGAAGCGTGATACCAATTGGAGTGCACCAATATACCATCCTTAGCACCATTAGTAACTATACATACACAAAAACTAGAATACCCCATGAGATCAACATTATAAGCAAGGGTCTAGTTTCCATAGAATGAACATAAGTCTAGTTACTTTAGCCTATGCATGCTAGTTTTTCATTTCATCATTCAAGCCTATAACTAGCATACACCACACAAGCATGGATATTGAAATTTAGAACTTATGCTATGCAAGAAAATATATGAAATGCACATCAAAATGCAACAAACAAGTTTATGAGCTTGCTCCCCCTACTTGTGTGCATTTTTTATTGATCCCCTTACAATGTCATTTCATTTGTTTGGTCCTCCTATCTTATTATCTTTGTGAATTTCTCTCCCCCTTTGTCAACAATTAGCACAAAAGGTGAGCTCAAATTATAGATAGGTTGGGGTGAAACCATGTGAAATGAGGATTATTTTCCCAATTTGGTTCAATCTAGATTACTTTACAAAAGATATTTAACTCGGTTTGATCCAAGAACAAGCTTCTTCACTCCTCCAAATAAGGGTTATCTTGTACCATGTTGAGTTAAACACTTATAGCTTATTTTCTAGATCAAACACTAGGTTTACAAGCCCACAAACATGTCATATGCTACCACTAGATCATTTCAAGCATACAAGCAATAGTGGTACCATACAAGCATCAAATTCATTTGATTTTCATGAATGAGACTATTCAAATGTGAAATATGTCTAGATGCATTAACCATGTCCTTAGCAAGTATGTATGCCATGCCAATCAACTTTTACCTTGGATTGCTCGAAGGAGAGGCATGTCATATAAGTGGGGGGTGCATCAACACATATTGGAGAAGTCAAGTATGTTCAATTCATTCCTTAGCTTGCAAAACCTCTTCTCATCAAGTGGCTTGGTGAAGATATCGGCAAGTTGATCTTCGGTGCCCACACTCTCAATGCAAATGTCCCCTTTTGTTAGTGATCTCTTATGAAATGATGGCAGACATCAATGTGCTTTGTTTTTGAATGTTGAACCGGGTTGTTGGTGAGCTTTACGGCACTCTCATTGTCACATAGCAATGGCACTTGCTTGAATTTAATTCCAAAGTCACTCAAAGTAGCCTTCATCCAAAGTAATTGCGCACAACAACTACCAGCCAAAATGTACTCCGCTTCAGCGGTTGAAAGTGCTACACTATTTTGCTTCTTTGATGACCAAGACACAAGTGATCTTCCCAATAGTTGACATGTGCCCGATGTGCTCTTTCTCTCAACTTTGCATCCCGCATAATCGGAGTCTGAATATCCAATCAACTCAAATCTTGCTCCTTTGGGATACCATAATCCAACATTTTGTGTACGTTTCAAGTACCTCAATACTCTCTTTGTTGCTTTCAAATGACTCTCTTGGTGAGGCTTGAAATCTAGCACACATGCATACACTAAACATCACATCCGGCCTTGATGTGGTCATATAAAGTAGGCTTCTAATCATAGATCGATACATCTTTTGATCCACCAGGTTGCCACTAGCATCACTATCTAAGCTTCCACTTGTCCCCATTGATGTACTAATAGCATTACTATCATCCATTCCAAACTTCTTGAGCATGTCCTTGATATACATGCCTTGACTCACAAATGTGACATTCTTCATTTGCTTGATTTAAAGACCAAGGAAGTAGCTAAGCTCTCCAATCATGGATATCTCAAACTCACTTGCCATCATCTTGCCAAATTCCTCACAAAAATCTTGATTTGTTGACCCAAAAATGATATCATCAACATAGATTTGCATTACAAACAAGTCATTTCCAAGCTTCTTGGTGAAGAGAGTGGTGTCAACCTTTCTCATCTTGAATCCCTTAGAGAGTAGGAAATCCCTCAATCTCTCATACCATGCTCTTGGTGCTTGTTTCAATCCATACAAAGCCTTTCTCAACTTGTAAACATGGTTGGGTTTCTTCTCATCTTCAAAACCAGGAGGTTGCTCAACATACACAAGCTCATTGATGTACCCATTGAGAAATGCACTCTTCACATCCATTTGGTATAACTTGATGTTATGGGCACAAGCATAGGCTAACAAGATCCTAATTGCTTCCAATCTTGCAACTGGGGCATATGTTTCTCTAAAGTCAAGACCTTCAACTTGAGTGTAACCTTGAGCCACTAATCTTGCTTTGTTCCTTATTACTATCCCATCTTGATCTTGCTTGTTCCAAAAGACCCACTTGGTTCCAATCACATTATGATCCTTAGGCCTCTCAACTAACTCCCAAACTTGGTTTCTTGTAAAGTTGTTTAGCTCTTCATGCATAGCATTGACCCAATCAACATCCTTCAAAGCTTCATCTATCTTCTTAGGTTCAATTGATGACACAAATGAGAAATGCTCATAAAATGAAGCCAATCTTGATCTAGTTTGCACACCTTTTGAAATATCACCAATGATAGTGTCCAAGGGATGATCTCTTGCAACATTGGTTGTTTGAAGCACTTGCACTTGATTGATTGCATTTGATAGATCACTTGGTTGAGATGATGAACTAGCCACTTGTTGTTGATCTTGCACTTTGTTAGCACTAGTTCTTGCTTGAACTTGATCATGAGAACCACTAGCTTGCACATTTGAGTTAGAGAGCACTTGATTCTTGTCATCTTCAACATCAATCACCTCTCTAGGCCTTATATCACCAATGTCCATGTTCTTCATTGCACTGACCAATTGAGTCCCTCTTACATCATCTAGATTCTCATCTTCCTCTTAGGAACCATTTGTTTCATCAAACTCCACATCATGAACCTCCTCAAGAGTACCACTAGCCAAATTCCAAACTCTATAAGCCTTGCTAGTAGTGGAGTAACCAAGCAAGAAACCTTCATCACATTTCTTTTCAAACTTCCTCAATCTAGTGCCTTTCTTCAATATGTAGCATTTACAACTAAAAACCCAAAAGTATGCTATGTTGGGCTTTCTTCCATTCAAAAGCTCATAAGGTGTCTTCTCCATCATGGGGTGACAATAGAGTCGGTTGCTATAATAGCAAGCCGTGTTGATTACTTCGGCCCAAAATGAATGGCTCACATTGTACTCACTCAACATTGACCTTGCCATGTCAATCAAAGTTCTATTCTTCCTTTTAACTAAGCCATTTGATTGAGGAGTGTACTTGGCCGAGAATTGATGTCTAATTCCAAATTCATCACACAACTTATCAATTTTAGTGTTCTAGAATTCACTACCATTGTCACTTCTAACTTTCTTGATAGTTGTTTCAAACTCATTGTGAATGCTCTTGACAAATGATTTGAATATTGCAAATACATCACTCTTGTCAACAAGAAAGAATACCCATGTGTATCTAGTGAAATCATCCACAATCACAAATCCATATTTGTTTCCACCAATGCTTGTGTATGTGGTTGGTCCAAACAAGTTAATGTGCATCAACTCAAATGCCTTAGATGTGCTCATCATGCTCTTCTTAGGATGTGTGTTACCAACTTGTTTTCTGGCTTGACATGCACTACATAGCTTATCTTTCTCAAATGTGACATCTTTCAAGCCTCTAACTAAGTCATGCTTAATCAACTTGTTCAATTGTTTCATTCCAACATGACCAAGCCTTCTATGCCACAACCAACCCATGCTAGACTTAGTGATCAAACATGTTGTCAATTGAGCTTCTCTAGCATTGAAATAGACCAAGTATAGATTTTCATATCTAAATCCTTTGAATATCAAGTTAGAGCCATCTACACTTATAATCTCTACATCATCCACACCAAATATGCACTTGAAACCAAGATCACACAATTGAGCTACCGACAAAAGGTTGAAGTTCAAGCTCTCTATTAGTAGCACATTGGAAATGCTCAAGTCATTGGATATTGCAATCTTACCAAGCCCTTTGACCTTGCCTTTGCCATTGTTACCAAATGTGATACTATCAATCTCATTGCTCTTGTTTTCATTGATTGAATTGAACATTCTTGGATCACCGGTCATGTATTGTGTGCACCCACTATCAAGCACCCAATGCCTTCCTCCAGCTTTATAATTGACCTACAAAAGAAGATCAATTCTTTTTAGGTACCCAAACTTGCTTGGGTCCTTGAAGGTTAGTTACCAAGGTTTTGGTACCCAAATGGCCATCTTCTTTGGGCCCATAATTGGTGTACCAATGAACTTAGCCTTCACACCATTGGCACCCTTAACAAGCATGTAACAAGAATAAAATTTAATTGAGGATACATTAGGTAGCTTGTTCTTGTTAGTCTTGCAATATTGCTCTACATGCCCAACTTGCTTGCATCTATTGCAAAACTGACCATTTCCCTTCACAAAGTTAACTTTGGGAGTAACAAAGGCCACCTTGCCTTTCTTGGGGGTATAGCCTAATCCCTCTTTGTTGAGAGAAAACCTTTGGCTACCCAAGTACTTTAGCAAGTGGGCATCTCCACCATAGGCATTGCCTAAGGCATGAGTGAGCTCATTCACCTTCTTCTTGAGGGTATCATTTTCCACCATTAATGAGGCATCACAAGTGAGACCATCACTCAAAGGTGAAGTAGAAGTAGTAGTGCTACAAGAAGTGTTAGTGGGAGCAACTACAATGGGCTTATAAAAAGTTTCATCAACAAGATCACATGTTAGTCCCACATCACAAGACACGATCATTTGCTCCTTCTTGGCCTCCTCCTTCTTGACTTGCTTGATGAGAGAGGAGTGAGCTTTTTCAAGCTTAGAGTGAGCTTTGCCAAGCTTCTCATGGGCTTCCATTAGCCTCTCATGAGTGGCATTGAGCTCATCAAGAGATTGCTCAAGAAATTTGACTTTCTTGTTTAATTCCTTGCACTCTTTTCTCTTCATCTCAAAGCAAGTATGCACTTGCTCACACATGTCCATGAACTCCTCCTTGGAGTACTCCTCATCATCATCATCACTCCTACAAGCATCACTTTCACATTCATCATCATCACTCACATCATATTTTACCTTGGTGGGTTTTGCCATGAGGCATGTCGAAGGAGTGTCGAAGATGGAGGGCTTATTGTTGATGGCGATGCTTGCTAGTGCTTTCTTGATAGATTTCTTGCCATCATCACTAGAGTCATCACTATCCGAAGAGCCATCACTATCCCAAGTGACCACATAGCCTCCACCCTTCTTCTTCTTTTGGAAGGTCATTCTCTTCTCCTTCTTCTCCTTCTTTTCTTTCTTATCCTTCTTGTGCTTCTTCTTCTCATCCTCATCATTGTCACTATTGTAGGGACAATTTGCTACAACATGATCGGGACTCTTGCAATTGTAGCATCTTCTCACATATTCTTTGCTTTTGGTGTGATCTCTTCTCTTTCTTGCACCATAGCCCTTCTTCTTCATGAATTTTCCCATCTTGCGAACAAAGAGGGCCATAGCTTCATCATCAATATCACTAAGATCATCATCATCACTTGATTCTTTCTTGGACTTGCCCTTGTTCTTGGATGATGATGAGCTAGCCTTGAATGCTATGCTCTTCTTCTTCTTGTCTTCTTCTTCCTTCTTATCATCCTTGTCATCCCCCTCTCTTTCCACATGGTATGTCTCTTGGGTCATGACATCACCTAGTACTTGGTTGGGGGTAATCTCCTTCAATCCTCCTCTTATGATGAGCAATCTCAACATCTCAAATCTTAGAGGTAGGCACATCAAGAACCGATGAGAGACATCATCATCCTTGATCTTCTCTCCCAAGGCCTTCAAGTTATTTATGATCACTTGCAACCGATAGAATATTTCTGGAATGCTCTCATCTTCCTTCATCTTGAAGCTTGTCAACTTATCCTTGAGAATGTACAATTTAGCACTCTTCACCGCCGGTGTGCCCTCATATGTTTCTTCCAATCTCCTCCATACCTTATTTGCTCTTTCACAATCCTTGATTTGCTCAAACACTTTGGAATCAATGGCATTGTATATGGTGTTGAGAGCCATTGTATTGCATTGCTTGTTGGTCTTGTCTTGGTTGGTGGGGTCATCGGGATCAATGATAGCATAGTCATTCTCGGTCACCTCCCATACTTGATCATTGATTGAACCAAGATACATCCTCATCTTTCTCTTCTAATAATCATAGCATGTGCCATCAAAGAACGGTGGTTTGCCCCCCACATGGTTAAACACAACTTGAGCCATAATTTGACACCGAGGTTGTTAAGCCTTCAATCAAACGGTGATCACGGCTCTGATACCACTTGAAAGGTCCTAATATGGCTAGAGGGGGGTGAATAGCCTATTTATGAATCTACAAATCAACTAGAGCAATTTGATTAGTATGACAAATAGTGAAATACAAACTTGCTCTAGCTCTACAAGGGTTGCAAGTCACCTATCCAACAATTCTAGTTGCAATGATCCCTAGGCACACAACTTGCAAAGTTACTACTCACTAAGAGCTCTCAATCTTGCTACTCTAAAGAGCTCCACTAGATGAACTTAAAATAACAAAGTAAGCTCTCAATTCTAATTACACTAAAGAGCTTGCCACAACTAGTTTGCAAGAATATAAATGAGTGAGTAGGGTGATTATACCGCTGTGTAGAGGAGTGAACCAATCACAAGATGAATACTAAATCAAACATCGGGAGAATACCAAAGGGCAAGAGACAACCAATTTTTCTCCTAAGGTTCACGTGCTTGCCGGCACGCTAGTCCCCATTGTGTCGACCGACACTTGGTGGTTCGGTGGCTAAGAGGTGTTGCACGAACCTCGTCCACACAATTGGACACCGCAAGAACCTACCCACAAGTGAGGTAACTCAATGACACGAGTAATCCACTAGAGTTACCTTTCGGCTCTCTGCCGGGGAAGGCACAAGACCCCTCACAATCACCACGATTGGAGCTGGAGACAATCACCAACCTCCGCTCAACGATCCTCGCTGCTCTAAGCCATCTAGGTGGCGGCAACCACCAAGAGTAACAAGTGAATCCCATAGCAAAACATGAATACCAAGTGCCACTAAATGCAATCACTCAAACAATGCACTTGGATTCTCTCCTAATCTCACAATGATGATGAATCAATGATGCAGATGAGTGGGAGGGCTTTGGCTAAGCTCACAAGGTTGTTATGTCAATGCAAATGGCCAAGAGAGTGAGCTTGAGCCGGCCATGGGGCTTAAATAGAAGCCCCCACAAAATAGAGCCATTGGGCTCCTCACTGCACTAAACATGGGCTGACCAGATGCTCCGGTCATATTGACCAGACACTAGATCTCAGTGTCCGGTCGTGCGATGTGTGCCACGTGTCATCGGCTTCAAACACTGATCGCCCATTTTCAATGGTCAAGAGATGACCGGACGCGTCAGTTAGAAAGTGACCGGACATTGGATCTCAGCGTCCGGTCGTTTCCAGTGAGGTTCCAAACGCAACATTTCACAACCGGACGCGTCCAGTCATGCTCGACCGGACTCACCCAGCGTCCGGTCACTCAATGTCTCCACTTTGCACCACACATTAGCGTACGTCAGTATTGACCGGACGCACCCTACCAGCGTCCAATCACACTTTACGCCAGTGTTCAGTCACAAGACCGAGATGCATGCTCACTGCTGCTACTGACCGGACTCTGAACCCAGCATCCGGTCACTACACCACCAGCGTCCGGTCACTCTGTGAACCCCCTATCTTTTCTATCTAGGGCGCCGGTGGCACCGTCGGACTATCCGCACTCTACAGGCGGACACTCTGCCGGTGAAGTTTCTAACCCTTGCTTAAATGTGCCAACCACCAAGTGTATCACCTTGTGCACATGTGTTAGCATATTTTCACAAATACTTTCAAGGGTGTTAGCACTCCACTAGATCCTAAATGCATATGCAATGAGTTAGAGCATCTAGTGGCACTTTGATAACCGCATTTCAATATGAGTTTCACCCCTCTTAATAGTATGGCTATCTAACCTAAATGTGATCACACTCGCTAAGTGTCTTGATCACTGAAATAAAATGGCTCCTACTATTTATACCTTTGCCTTGAGCCTTTTGTTTTTCTCTTTATTCTTTTCCAAGTTCAAGCATTTGATCATCACCATGCCATCACCATCGTCATGATCTTTGCCATTGCTTCATCACTTGGAGTAGTGCTACCTATCTCATAATCACTTTGATAAACTAGGTTAGCACTTAGGGTTTCATCAATTATCTAAAACCAAACTAGAGCTTTCATTGCGATAATAAGTCTGTGACTTGCCTCGATGGCTTATGCAACGATCAGTCCTTAACCGACTAGATAGGGAGAAACAGTGTAACCAAGCTATGCCCCGAGTCCACGGCGACACAACCTCTTACACGCACCAATACCCAAACCATATCCTTGCCCGGTCACCATTTTTCCTTTCCACCATTTATATTTTCCAAGTGATAATAATACAGCAATATATTTCCTATCTCTCGCGAGTGACAGATAATCACTCGACTTCTATCGGAGTCCTGTAGCATAGCATTCTACACGATCCTATCATACTAGTAAGACTCATAGGATAAAGATATATATGCAAGTGGGTTTCATTCAACTCCTTAAAACTTAATGCACAAATATAATTTAGACTGCAGAAAAGTAGAGGTTATGCACCGGGGCTTTCCTGGGTAAGATATATATTAAAAGTTAGTATCTGCATCTTCAGATCATCCACCATCTGAATAGAAAGCCCATCGCCTCATCTCCTGGAGAGAATACCATCACACCCTCTGTAGATTTCTACTCATCCTTCACTTGATCCATTAATCCATCATCATACCCTTCACAGCATCTTCTTCATAGAGGTTAGCAGAGGAGACACGGGACGGCATCAACAGCGGCACCGGCGGCGCTGCTGGCTCTAGGATGGTGTGGCGAGGTGATGGTGTGGGGTGACATGGAAGGGCAGCGCAGCTGCTGCGGTCCGGCTGAAGGGCGCGGTGGCGCGTCATGATGGGTACTTGGAGCGGGGCAGCACGGGGCCACCGAGTGCGCACTCTCGCGCGTGGTGGTCGGGCGATGGCAGCTCAGCGTGCTGTGGAGACACGGTGGAGTAGTGGACCAGCGCGGGGAAGGAAAGAGGGTGTGTGGCTAGTGATGGCGACCACGGCGATGTGAGGATGATGCAGAGCCACGCACGGACGTGAGCGGGGTGACCTGGTGCAGCGGCGCTCGTGCGCGGCCACATAGGGAGGGACGCGGACGCTGGCGAGGAGGAGCAGCACTCGCAAAGGGGCTGATGGCGATGGGCATAGCCATGGCAATGCTGACACCGAGATGCAGGGCATGGGCGTCGGGAGGGCAGCGGCCGAGTCGCGTCTGGCCAGGCCGCTGCGCTGGCATAGGAAGGGAACGTCGCCGCGTAGGGAAACGGAAGGAGCCGTGGTGGCTTAGGTGCGCTGCAAGTGCTGAGCTAGTGAGGGCACGGTTCACGGGAGGGTAGCGCCGGTGCGAGAAGCAACAAGGCGAGGTGGCACGGCACACGGTAGCCCAAGCCCAGGTTCGCTCATGGGGAGACAAGGCGATGGCGGCATGGCCCTGGCTGGTTGCTCAGATGGGCGGCTCCAGAACAAGGAGGAGGAAGCAAGGAGGGAGGCAGCGCCGTGGAGCAGCAGGTGCCATGTGGAACCGCTGGGCTCACAAGCGCGAGGGACTAGGGTGATGGCGTGGTTCGGGAAAGCAGCGCTGCTATGGGAAACTGAGACCAGCGCGACGATGGAGGGGCTATGCTCGCGCGCAGTCATGCAGGAAGGACCGGCGATGAAGATTGATGGAAACACGAGAGAGAAACTGAGAGGATTAAAGAAAGAGGACAAGTGAGAGATGGGAGGAAGAGTAGGCAGGAGACAGCAGTGGTAGGGAGGATGTGGGAAGTAGGCCAAGTGACTGGGACACTGTCGATCGGCTGCTAGGCACTGAAAACTCGCTGCTGCTGGTGCTAAAAAAATAAGCCACTGTAGGACAGTTGTGCTTTCATAAAAAAATTGGACAAGACCACTCGCTGTCAAGCAAGAAAGCGTGCAGCACGGACAGCAGCAGTAGTGTATGTGTGTGTGTGTGTGTGTGTATATATATATATCTGTGTGTGTGTGTGTGTGTGTGAGCTGAGAAATATATATGTGTGTGTGCGCCGATAAGTGCTGGCCGCTGAAACAATGCTAGAACGTGCAGTTGAATGTCAGCTCATGTACGTTTATCTACAGCAAGAAACCAAGGCAGAGAGAGAGGAAAAAGCAAAGGCCAAGGATAGAGCGAGCAGCGGTTCGGCATGACAGACAAGACCGATGCAGTAGAAATAGAAAAGGAGGAAGAAAACCACGTGAGTGACCCGGCCAACTTCCTAAACACGACGGTGGCAGGACGGTCTGGCCCAACGTGGCCGGCAGAGCATGTCGGTTGGCACGGACAAGACCACGGCCGTAGAGACAGGCAAGGTAGACATCGGCATTTATTGCAGCAGAGATGACGCGATGAAACGGGTAGTCGAACGGTGGCGCTTAGCGGGGCGTGGGCACGACAAGGCCAGTGACACAGGCAAAACAATGCACCGGGTGCAGAACCACGACGGGAATGAGGCAGTGAAAATTTTTCCCTCCAACGAGTATGCTGTATGCCAGGAAAAATAAACGAAACTGCTGCGCTCTTTCTCTCGTCAGTTCAGGCTTATAAACCCGTGAGTATAAATATATATATATCGTTCTATCTATTAATGGATTTTATTTTATTTATAAAAGTTGCTTTTCATGCTTTAAATCAAAAATCCAAGAAACTCGCTTCAAAAAATTTTCTTAGGCCTAAATCACGGTGCTAAACGAGCTCATAACACCAGGGGTGTTATAGCACTTGATCCTTGCGTGGATCAAGGGGGAGCTACACCCTTGCGCGGGTGCTCCAACGAGGACTAGTGGGGAGTGGCAATTCTCCGATACCTCGGTAAAACATCGTCGCGTTCCTCCATCTCTCTTTACTTTGAGCATTTACTTTGAGCAATTCAATACTTGTCTTTACATTCATAGAATTGTCATGCTAGAGTAGGATTGGAACTTAGGTTGCAAGACTTTTTGTGCGATTGAACTTTAGAAATACTTTCTAGGCACAAGAGGTTAATTGGGCTAACAATAGGATTTAATTATTACAAAGAAATTTAGAATTAGCCCAATTTACCCCCTCTTGGGCATCTTGATCCTTTCACACTGAACAAATATTTTTGGAATGGACAAGTTTATGTTTACCTCCACAAAAGTTGCGAGAACGCCTGGCCCCGGCCCTCTAGACTTGTGAAGCCGAAATGCTACTTCGTTGGACAGCCTTGACAATTGTGTCGCCTGGGTATAGAAACGTGGTTGGACAGTTTTAGTACACATACTTAATACCAAAAGGATAACAAATTGTACCATTTAAGTATCTTACCACGTATCTTTAAAGCGGGGCTCTCTATAGCTGTGTGTCCTCCCTAGTGGTAACGTCGTACACATCTTCAATGACATCTTCCTCCGAGTCCTCGTCAATTGCCTCCTCAGTGTACGGGGGCTTGATATATGTCCTCGTAGACCTATGAAGCCACCGCAGGTACTCGTTGAAGGTGTGCTGGTCATGTGGAGGACCCGCATGGACTAGATGTCGTACCCTATTCTGCCACAAATGGATGTGCACGCTGTGTGTCACGTGCCAATCCTTAGTCTTGTACCTCTTCCTGCGGTCATACCTGCAACAAAACAATGTTAGTTGTACCACACACCTCTGAATTGTAGCTTTGTTATTAATCGATAACACACCCGTGCAATGCTTGGTTGGTGGAGTAAAGTGGTCGTGGGCAGCCTATCATTCTTCCAAACTGTCTACAGACCCTGATGGGCAAGTGAATCTCGACCACATGGAAGAAAATAAGAGGGACGTCGCAGCGATACTCGTCTGACTCATCCCTAGTGACAGGACTGAGATAGTACTGGAGCTCCAGTGCATCCCAAGGACACCAATGCACCTGAAATTTCATAATTGAGTTAGGTTGTGATATAGTGTATATCGAACAAGACACGGGTATGATAGTAAAGAGAGCGTAACCTGGTGCTGTGTCAGGATGTCAAGACCGTCCGTGTACTCCCTGTACTTGCGCCTCGCATTCCCTCTAACTATCTCTGATTCCGTCCAGATAAACAGAACTGTAGGGAGTGTAACCTGCTCGTTCCATTGCTACATTGAATACGATAATAAATTAGCCATGAATAATCTCATCATATGTAACTGCCTCGAAAAATATAGTGAACCGAAGTACTTACCGGTAAACCATTATTAAGGGGCCTCCCAATGGGCCATCGTTCCCAACACCAAACCTGGAGTAGGTAGGAGCAACCCCCAAGGTTTGCATATCATGAGGTGCGACGGTAGACAACGCATAGCTGTCGATACATCCATGCCAGGACTGCGCTGCCCCAATTGTATGCCGCTATGTTCTCCTATGACTGGCATAGTATGTCAAGGAAGATCCAGCTGATGGTGTTGCCCGAGGCGTCTGGGAAGAGAAAAGCACCAAGAAAGTGTTAGAACCACACTCGAGCGAACCTATCGATCAGAGCCTCCTCATCCTATGGGTCCAAATAATCAAAGCGCTCTGTGATCCAGGATGACGAAACACCAGAACTTTTCCTAAAATTGACCAAAGAAAATGAGACCCGATGGCTGCAGGAAAGCAATGCAAGTATTAAATAGGCTTGAATTACTCACTTATTTTTCTTGAAAGCCTCGTCGTCCGATGGAAGAGAGCCAGTAAACTGAGTCACCAGCTCCCTCCAATGATCGTTGTCAACTATCCCTATTACTGGAAGTCCCCCCAACCGAAGGCCAAAAATAGCCTTCATGTCCTGCATGGTCAAGGTCATCTCGCCACAAGGTAGGTGGAATGTGTGGGTCTCAGGTCTATACCTGTTATAAGAATAAAACGACCGTTAGTTGCCTCAAATTTGTTATAAGAAAGTTTACGTACAAAGAATGCACTCGCACCTATCTACAGCTGCAGTAAGTAGTGCTAGGTCAAGGGGCGGAAGACCGTGGTTGACAACACGAACAAGCTCGAGGAAGCCGGCATGCTATATGTACGGCGCGTAACGCTCGTCCCACTAGTGCGCCCTAGTGTGCGTGTGGGGCCTCAAAGGAGGTAAGGCCACATCTGCATCGTTGTCACTCAAGATGTGTGCTCGGTGCTGGTCGTCGTACTCCACCTCAAGAATGGGGTACAACGGGTGCTGCGTGGGGGACCATCCTGTTACAAATTGATAAACAAAGCGTTAGAGTATTCAAATTAACAAAATTCAAATTAACATTATGTAGCATTGCAAAATTTGAACTACTTGTTATGCAATATGAAAGCACATGTATATATTCAAAGTAAAATTAACAGACATATCACGCACTAGTAACATAAACAACTTCACTAGGAATATAAACATTTGAAGAAACTTCATGAAGTCATCAAAATCGACGTATCACGCACTAGTAAGTACCGACATTTGTAAACTAGCACTTATACCCAAAATCCCTAACTAAATAACTAACTATAAACTAAATAATAAATACCTAATCAATCCCTAAACCCAAAATCCTAACCTCAAACCTAAAAACTACCTACGTAAATCACAAACAAATTCACTAACCTAACTATCCTAAATCACTAACTATCATAAATCAATAACAATCCTATATTACTAACTATCCTATATTCACTAACCTAACTATCCTAAAACCCTAACTATCATATATTACTAATTATCCTAAATCACTAATTATCCTAAAACAATAATAATCAAAATAACATGAAATCGTACCTTAGGAGCGGGCGGCCTTGATGCGCCG
Source organism: Miscanthus floridulus (assembly GCF_019320115.1). Taxonomy (NCBI): domain Eukaryota; kingdom Viridiplantae; phylum Streptophyta; class Magnoliopsida; order Poales; family Poaceae; genus Miscanthus; species Miscanthus floridulus. Next base: position 31,511,959 of record NC_089590.1, on the reverse strand, counting down.
ACGTTCGTGGCGTAGACGGCGCGGGCGCTACATGGCGGGAGTAGCCGGGCGCGGCTGGCGCGTGCGCGGGCGAGCGCGGCGTGGGCGGGCGCGGCCACGTGCAGGCGCTGGCGGCGGGCGGCTTGCGGCGGGCGGGGGGCTCGCTCGCGATATTTATTCGGCTCTGCCGCGCCATGGATCAGGGTGCGGCAGTGTCGCGCCAAGATCGGTGGCGCGGCAGGCCCTGCCCCGTCAGCGGTTAGTGATTTCGGTCGTCGCCACATCAGCTCGCTGCCGCTCCACCATGCATGGCGCGGCACAGGCATTTGGCCGCGCCAGGGCAATAGGCGCAGCCAAAAGTGTTAGTTTTTAAAAAAAACCCGACCGTGTTAGATTTAAAATTAGTTTTCAAAAAATGTTAAAATTAAAAAAAAATCAATAACTCAACAGACTTGTTGCTACAAGTCGTACTCTCTAGTCGTATCCGACTAGTACTCTTGTAAAACAACTGCCCTGTAACCATGCTCCCCCGATATATAAGGGCGGGCAGGGACCCCTCCAAACAGGTTCAATCCAATATAAGAAAACAACACACAAGACGTAGTGTATTTCGCGATCTAGCTGTCTGAACCTGTCTAAATCGTATTCCTGCGTCACCATCGAGCTCCTGATTTCGGCGACACCCACCAACCAAAACTCTACCTCGGGTACTCCCTTGGTAGGTTGCCAGGTTAAAACACCGACAGGCTTGGCTAAGACACTATGTCCATTAGGGAGGTTTATGCACCGAAACCTTAGCAGATTACCGCTTATTAGGGAATCTTTGTAAAGGCCTTATAGTGAATCCCTAGCCACTCACCTTGGAAGTGTTTAAGAGGCTAGCTACCTCGGGCGACATGGGAAACACGACTTGTAGGTAAAGATGTACAACCTCTACAGAGTGTCTAAAATTGATCAACCAGTTGTGATCACGGTGAAGAGCGGCTTGGACCCTCACATGATTAATTTATCGGAAGTTGAATTAAATTGATGTTATTTATTGCTGTTATCTTTATTTACGTTCATGCTTAATGTGGGTGGTATAAACTTATACTTAGTAATTGCTAATAACATTTGACCAACCAAATAAAATGCTAATGGATCTAATCAATGTCATGACAAGTGTATTGAACTTAGACAAGGTAACACGAATGAGAGGACATTGACTTCGGCCCATAACTTGACAGACAAGTTTGCGGCAGCAAGGCCTCGTATGCGCACCTATTTGGCTCGATGACATCATCATGCTGCTGTGAGATATGGATGATACACAGCCGATGCATCGGCTCTCAACAGTAGCGTTCTGGCATCAGGGATCCGATGGCTAGAAGTACGAGGGGCAGGGGAAAGATCTATCAGACCTAGCATATATCAAGCAATAAAGGCATGCGAGATCTAACCAGCCGGTACTATCAGATAACTGGTGAACGCTTAAACAAGGTCAAGGAGCTGATGAAGACAACCTAACCAGATCTAAGTCGCTCGATAACTGTGAGCGCTCGATAACTGTGAGCAACCGTCGAGGACAAGCAGAATATTGGACAAAGACTAGAAAGTTCTATTTGCAATCTAAGATAACTCGATAACTAGCCACACAATGGAATATTAGAATATAAGACTTAACTTAGAAAGTTCTGATAGAGGTCATAATGACCGGATGATGGAACTTACAAGCTCGCCTGAGATCGAAGCCGATGTAGTCGTGCGTGCAAGAAGGAACTCGTCGAAACTACTCTACTTCTACCCCTAGGGTTTTGGCGGTGTGGCGCCGAAAGGTTGCATTGATTGATTGATGATTATTCATTACAAGGCTCATGGGTTTATATTTATACCCTGGAGCAAGCTAAAATCTTAGTCGATTACGACATGACTATTACAACTATTTCTAAAAACTACTAAAGATACATCTCCACACTTTCCCTTTTTTTTGGTGGAGTCGATTTCGCTACGAATCAGGCTTCGTCCGGTCTTCTATCGGTTTCTGGAACCATGGTCTCCCGTGGCTAGTCTTGGTCAACGTAGAGTATCAACGGTCTTTTTCTCTCTCCTTCATCGGCTATTTATCCATAGCGGCTGACTCTGGTCAAAAACTGGTGTCAACAAGATGTGGGATTACGTAGACATAAGTGCCCTGTTCGCTCGGCTGATAAGCTATGGTTGAAAGTACTGTTAGCTGATTTGTTGGGAGAAAAAATACTCTTCATTAGTTGAAAAAGTATAGCTTACAAGCCAAGCGAACAGAGCAAAGAGCTAGTGTTTGACTCTAATTATTGGAAGAACCATCTCTTACACTATCTTTTAAACGTATGAGCTGGTAGTTGACTCTAACCATTGGAGAAGGCCTAATTGGCGCCTATTTGGTGCTAGCTTATACATTAGAAAAGAAATAGTGGGCACTGGCGCCTATTTGGTCATTCGTCAAGCCATGGAAGAGGGGAAGTGCATCACAAATCGAAGCATGTTTCAGCATCTTTGACATTTCTTCTCCCTTCATTGTCTAGCTAGCAGCTAGCCGAGAAAGGTACAGCTCTTTATTCGATAGCTTTGTCTTGTTAGTCAAGGTCATCTACTCATTTTAAAAAAATGGTCATCTACAAAAAATTGGTTGCCAAAAAATGAAAAAAAAATACAGTAAGCTAAATAGTGTTGAGTACGCGTACGTGAGAAGGTGTTAGTAGTGGAGTACTACTCCATGCCACCGCGGGATGTCATCGAAATGTCCCAAGAAAATGCAAGCGATTTTTTTTTCTGCCGAGGCAAGAAAGTGCCCATTCATGCGATGCAAATGACTTTTTCTGCTCACTGGGCCAGGGCACCAATAATTCATCTTCATCTACAGGCCTCCTCCGATCAAGGACGACGACGACGACGACGACGACTTGACGACTCATGGGGTCTCCCCTGCCCTATCCTGCTCCATCGGGTTCCTCCGCAGTTACACCACGCCGTCCTTACCATTTATTTGCTTGGGCCCTAGGAGCTTCGTAAAAGCAGGCGCAACTCCTTGGCTATGCTTTCAATTACCAAATATTTGAAAGTAATTGTCATCTTTTTTAGCACTGTTGCCCAGCTGAATAGTTGCTTCAAAAAGGTAACTTCATCTTCAGATCCTCTCAGCTCAGTGATTTCGCGCATGTTTAGTTCCACCCTAAAATCCCAAAAAGTGCTACAGTACCTATCACATCGAATGTTTGCGGCCCGTGCATAGAGCATTAAATGTAGACGAAAAAAAAATAATTGCACAGTTTGATGAAAAATTACGAGACGAACGTTTTGAGCCTAATTAGTCCATGTTTGAACATTAATTGCCAAATAAAAACGAAAGTGCTACAGTAGCCCAAAATTCGAACTTCCTAAAACTAAACACGCTCTTCTACTTCTTGAAGGCGATTCAACAAGAGTTGCTCAGTTTGCCAGTTTGGTTGCTGACCACAAATGCAACAAGGTGGGCAAGCTGTTTGTTCCTGAAACAAGAGTAAGACTAACTGATAAAGAGTCAAACGTGAAAATTATTAGATTCCCTGAATATGTAATCAAGACATCATCAGCATTTTCCAAAAAGATTCGAACTAGACATTAATCAGATGCCATTGGATTGCAGCAATATAATTGTTACAAGATAACCAAAAGTGGCAATGTAAACGTCAAACATTCAAGATGATTTTCAGTTTGCCTTAGGATTAGGTTATCCAACTTATGGGAACTTTGAAAAATCATGTACCCAAAACTTACTATTACCCCATAACTCCAACTTATAGTATCAAGACCAAGCCTCCCATATGCAGCAAACTCAAGTCAACTCAAGGCCATTTATTTCAACGAGGCTGATGATAATACAAAAAGGTTAACACATATTTGCACCCTAAACGGTATAAGTAGAACAAGCATTTGTACGTGAACCAAGAAGCACAGTTGCATATTGTGTAAAGAAAGGATAACTTTACCTCCAAATCGGGGGAAGAAAGTTCCAGAGCCAGCTTCCTGATACCAGAACAGTTCTTGAGAACATGGAATAAGCTGGCCCCGGTGGCATGTCCATTTGCAATTACACCCACGACCAATGACGCAATATCCGGGAGCGTTTTCATGTCTTCCATCAGGTATGGCAGGGTATCAACGTCCTGTGTGTCCGCATGAAGTCAACATAGAAACAGGGGATTGCATCAGTTTGGAAAGAGTCACCTGAAACAACTCATTTGGAAGTAAGCTCACCTTGGATTTTTATACAAAAGCTCGGCGACCGGTCGATTCTGGTGATGGTAAAAGCAAGCTAGAACAACGCTCAAGTACTCCAGCGCTGGCACCACTACAGTGAGCTTCTGCAAGCCTCGCACACTGTCCAGCTTCAGGTGCCGGAGCGAATTGGAAGGGATGGTGAGATTGGTCAGGCTCAGGATGTCGCGGACGGTGAGCTTCATTCTCCAAGCACGGGCACCGCCGAGAGGAGACGGTGTCGCCGAGCAGGCACGGGCCGCGGAGCTGGACATGGCTCAGGGAGAACATGGTGAGGCGCGCGAAGATGCCGGCGGGCGGGACGGCGACGCCGAGGCAGCCGAGGTCGAGGGAGACGGTGGTGGCGTTCTCGAGGCAGGGGAGGTCAAAGGCGCCTCTTTCCTCGCCGGCGTCGTTGGCGCTCGTCCCCGGCACCCGGTTGGTGAAGGCGAGGCTGCCGGAGAGGCGGCGCGCGGCGGCGGGGAGCCAGGCCGCCACGGAAGATATTTTTTTTTGGCGCGTGCGAGGCAAATATATTGGCACCATCGAAAGACAGTTTCGAAAATATCACGCTCCAATACCACCCACCAGAGCGCTCCAAACCTCATCTCTAATTCATTCTTTTCTCTTTTTTTTCCTCCGTTGGATGGCCAAGAAGCCCCTGTTTGTTTTTCAGCTTCTGGGATCAGCTTTCCAGGCAGCCAGAAGCTGGAAAGCTGATACAAACAGTCCAGCTGTTGGGCTGGCTTTCGAAAAGCTGAAAAGCTAGCTCACGAGGAAATGAATTGAAAGCTGGAAAATTAGCTGAGATGAGCTTTTTGTAGCTTTTGGTGTGCTGAGAAGATAAAAATTTATTACAAAAGCCAATAGCAAAAGATTAGCAACCAAAAAACCAGCTTTCAGAAAACTAACTTTTCAACCAAAAACCCAAAAGCAAAAGCTCAAACAAATAGGGCCTAAGCATCTAAATCAATCCCACAAAAACCTTGTACTCCTAGAGCCCGATTGGCTGGGGCTGGCCAGCCCTCTCACATGGATACTATTTAGAGACTTTTCCCTGTGTGCCATTATAAAAGATCGTAATCCCTTCTGTACCCCTGGAAAAATTCAGCGGTCTTCAGCGCCACTACTTCAACTTTTTCGGGTCCTCCATGCCACTTCCGTCAGTTCAGGCTCTAACGCCGTCAAACTACAGGTGTGAAAAGACGAAAATGCCCTTAAGTTCAAATATGTTATTAATTTTTTTTGAGCATCTTAACGACTTCAAATGAAAAAACTCAAAACTAGAAAGTTGTAGATCTTGTCGAGATCTATAATTTTCATATAAAAATTATTTTCATTTAATTCCGCAAAAAAAATATGATTTGATATGATTAATATATCTTAGAAAAATCATCATAGTTTTTTTGCGAAATTAAATGAAAATAATTTTTATATGAAAATTATAGATCTCGACGAGATCTACAACTTTCTAGTTTTGAGTTTTTTCATTTGAAGTCGTTAAGATGCTCAAAAAAAATTAATAACATATTTGAACTTAAGGGCATTTTCGTCTTTTCACACCTGCAGTTTGACGGCGTTAGAGCCTGAACTGACGGAAATGGCATGGAGGACCCGAAAAAGTTGGAGTAGTGGCGCTGAAGATCGCTGAATTTTTCCAGGGGCACACAGGGGATTACGATCTTTTATAATGGCATACAGGGAAAAGTCTCTACTATTTATATGAACCAACTAACAGTACTTCTCTCTCACATAAACGAACCAGCAACGATACGAACCAACCAATCGAACATGCTGCTACTCACCGAACACGTCCACACTGTGCCCAGTAAGTGTTAAAGGGTGCTGGGTGCAGCTCTTAAACTATATGATTGAGCCCAACAACAGCCAACTCGTGTCTCTACACTTTGTCGACTATCTATGTTACAATTTAAAAAAAAATTCAAATCGAACCATGACCACTGACACCAGTTGTCTAATCAATTTTTACACATTTCACAGTAATATTTCTGGTGCTCAAAATAAGTTGCAAAAGATTTTTACAAACAGTTCACACAGACAACGTATACTATAGCCTTAACATTTGCAGCGCTAAGAGCAACTCCAAGAGTCTTTTAAAAAATTCTTCCCCAAAACTATGTATTGGGGTCTCTACTAAAAATTTCTTTCCCCAAAATCATATCGTCCCGCAGCAGAACCCCCCAATAATAAACTCCTCAATACTTCAAAACTGACCACGTTAGCACCTATGGACCCTTTCCTTGGGCGCCATCACCTCCCGGAACCCCCTCCTTCGCGATCTGTTCTGCGTCGCCCGCGCAGCGCCGCTGCAATTCGCTCTCCCAACTTTCTAGATTTGTACTGTCAGATGTGCTCTAGCTTTAATTTCGCTCTCGCACCTCCACCACTCGCCTGTGCTTCATGCACGCTCGTGGCAGCTTCACCTAGCGCTCCAGCGTCTTTCTAGCTCTTGCCTGGTTCTCGCCCAAATGGAACAAGGTCCTTGAACCTGTTTCCGGACAAAGGAGTGGATTGATGTCGAGGTAGAGGATAGCGAACGCTATTGCAGACGTTTAGGGTGTCTTTGGTTGGGCTTTCCAACCCTGCTTTTATTTTTGCAAAAGCCAAAAGCCAATCAAAAAGCCTAAAATCCATAGGTATTTTTGCTTAAAAGCTGTTTTTGCTCTGGTACAAAATCAAAAGCATCTTCTACCCTGCTTTCAAGTGCTTTTGCGGTAAAAAATTACCGACCTGTCGCTGGTTACTATGATAACGGTTCGTTCTCCTTCCCCGTTCTATTTCTCCCCGACACGCAGTCCTGTCCGCCTCCTCCCCCGCACACAACCGTCCGCCTCCTTCGCGCGCCGCCCCCGGCGGCCTGCCGCCCGCCGCCCCCGGTCGCCGCCATCCGCAACCCCACCAGTTCCCCCCGATCCATTCCCTTTCCCAGTCAAATCGCCTGGCCTCCCCTGTGCCGCACGGCTGTGCCCACAGCGCCGAGCTATGGATCCTTCCCCCGCCCGCCGGCGGGAGGCGGAGCGGTCTATGAGCATCGCCGAGAAGCTCCTGATGGCGCGCGACCTCGAGGGCTGCAAACAGTTCATCGACGAGGCCCTCTCCGCCGACCCTCGCGCTCCTGGCGGGGCTGACCTCTACGCCGCCGCCGACGCCCTCCTCGCCTCCCAGCGCTGGTGCCTCCCGTCCGGGACCCCCGATCCCTACGCCGTCCTTGGGCTCGACTCCGCCGAGCGGTGGTGCGCCCCGTGGCTGAGGCCGTAGCGGCGGCTGCCGCGCCCCGTGGCGACGGCGCTCACGCTGGCGTTCGTGGCGGGGACCGAGTCGTGGCTCTTCTTTGCGCCCGTGATCGGGAGCGGGCTGGACAAGGCTGTCGTCGCCGAGTGCGAGGGGATGCTGGCGTTCTTGGAGCGGGCTGCCAGGAATCTGGCCGTGGTGGCACAGTTGGCTTGATTACCGTGTAATCCAATTTGGTTGCCTCCAGAGACAGAGATTGCATAATTGAGAGCAACATGCTGATACGCGGTTTAGTGAGACTGGCGTATCGTGTATAGCAAGATTCAGAAATCAGAATGACGAGGTCCAGTAATGAATACTTAGTGTTCGCAGTGTCGATTCAGAAATCAGAATGACAAGATTCAGATATTACAGTCGTTGATTCCTAATACTTACGGTAGTGTTTGCGGTGTAGTACTAGGATAGGTGATGCTTTAGAGCGAGAGGACAGTTATGTCGAGGGATGTGATCATTGTATAAGCCGTTTGATTGATATTGTTCTATTTACGTGGACCAATCACTTTGATGGATGAAGAACATATAAAATTTATTTTTTTCCTTTCTAAAATAGTCATTTATATGCGAATCAGTGAACACGTTATCTTGTTACCAACAATTTGCATATAAACAGAACCTCAGGCCTTTAGGGGCATTACAGGTATTTCTTATGCAGCCTATAGTTTCACAGCTGCTCTAACCAAATGGTCTTATGCTTTTCCCACAACTGCTTTCTCACTGCTGCTTTTCAACAGCCCACAGCTCATAGCAGCTTTTCCAAAAGCCACAGCCCAACCAAACACACGCTGAGTTCCAATAGCGGCACCTAATAATCTCATATAATTTTAATTTTATATATATATCATGAATAATAAGTATAAATAGATATTTAAGTCCATACAAACAACTGATGTCTCACGTACTTAAATTAAGAAAACAAACATGGCGTTCCAGTGTTCCACACATTAAATCATCACATATAGTTTGCAAAGAAACATATTATGAGTCATAAATAGTTCACAAGACTATCATTCCTTGTCATTGTCAGAAGCAACATCATCGGCCTCATGGTCATTTGAACCATCTCCATCTCCATAAGAAGGGATGTTCCCTTCCTCTTCCTCTCCACTTTCAGAAGAATCAAATTCTTCCTGCTCATCTTCTGCAACAACTCTTGCTTTCTTTGCTTTGCTTGATGAACTTTTATGGATTAATCTTCACTTACCTCTCACACTACCACTCTGAGCATCATTTTCGCTAGTTCGGGTTATTTGCTTCCATACTATTGCGGCCCGCTATAGCGCCCTGCTATTTAGATTTGCGGCCGTAAAGTTCCAGGCCGTAAAATTTAGAGTGCTATCTTATAGCGATAGCGGCAATAGGCCGCTACCGTTATTGCGGCCGCTACCACCACTATTTATTACCTTGTTCCCGACACTGTTTCCCTCTGAAGTAAAAGGTCGGAGGGCCAGAAGTAAACAATGACCGTTAGAAATAGAATAAAGAGAACATCATAATTTATAAGTTTGATATTATGCAGGTAAAGGCATCTGAATTTATAGAGAGATGAGCAGAGACAAGGTAGAGAGAGGGGTACGTACATGTGTAGAGCAACTGTAGTTTATTTGTTGTCTGGAACTCCATTCATGGAGAAAGTGAAGTGGGGGAGGGACGGCAATGGCGGACGAGACAGAGGTTGAAGACGATGGCAAGACGAGTGAGTTGGGAAGGGGGAGAGACGAGAGAGGTGAAAGATGGAGGGGAAAAGGAGCCTGGCAGAAAATGAGGAAGGTGGAAGACGAGTCACGTGTCTAAATTTATGCTGGACCAAGAGATGAGGCATTGATTTCCAGCATTGATTTCGCGCTATCCAGCATTTATTTTGCGTTGTAGAGATTTTTTTTATTTTTAACATTTTTTTTAAACTATTTTCAAATATGACACTGTTTATTTTTTTAAACTAACATTTTTGGCCGCACCTATTTGCATGGCGCGACGAAATCACGCTGCCGCGCCATGCATAGGGCGCGGTAGGATCGATGACATGGCAGTGACCAGAATCGCTGAATGCTGACGTGGCCGGGGCTGCCGCGCCCGCGGATCTAGGCGCGGCACTGACGCGCCATGGAGAATGGTGCGACAATGCTCCCGCCGGGATTTTTTTTATTTTGAACACTTTTTTTGAAACTATTTTCAAATATGACACTGTTTTTTTTTTAAAACTAACACTTTTGGCCGCGCCTATTCGCATGGCGCGGCGAAATCACATTGCCGCGCCATGCATGGGTGCGCGGTAGGATCGATGACGTGGCAGCGACCAGGACCGCTGAACGCTGATGTGGTCGGGGCTGCCGCGCCGCGGATCTGAGCGCGGCAGTGATGCGCCATGGAGAATGGTGCGGCAATGCTCTCACCGGTCACAACACTTCACTGTTCACATGTACTGTCCACGTGGAATTCGTGCGTCCTGAATGTTCCGACTACTGTTCTTTCATTGTTCATAGACACTGTTCGCATGGACTTCGCGCGCCTAGACCGCTCTGATTAAATGCGCGCGGAATTCATACGTCCTGAGCATTCTCATTATTGTTCCTTCACTGTTCACAGTGATCGCTTCGACTACTCGTGTTGAAAAACTTACTATACACGCAATAGTATTAATTAATTATTCTAATTCCACAAACGTAAGACGCATAAATTGATAAGGGTAAAATATTTGGTTCAAAAAATTAAGAGATAAGTACATTCTACAACCTTAAACTATGAAACCAGGCAAATGATACTCTTGAAGTGTCAAAAGCATATACATTTGGTCTTGTGTTTCCTAAAAATTAAAAAATCTGGTTTGATCTCTAAAAGTTCATAATTGTTGGTGTTTTGGATCGGCGGACCCTCAACCAACTAGTAAAAATATACTGCGTGCCCCTAATCCCGGATGGTGATACAAAGAGACACAAGGTATATACTGGTTCGGACAATAGGTGCCCTACGTCCCATCTGAGAGATCGATCTTGTATTCCTTGCACTGAAATGCTCGTAGTAGGGGGTTACAAGCAGGGCGAGAGAGGGAGCTAGTCCCAGGTCTCTGCGTGGAGCGGCGTGGATTGCTTGAGATGTTGATCTCAGACGGCGGGGAAGCGTGCACGTTACAGAGTGTCGAGCATGTGTTCGTCTACCTCGTGAACCCGTCTACGCCTGGGTGTGTGCGAGAGTGAGATTAAGTCTGTTCTCCTATACGTGTTCGTCTATCTCATGCGCTCGGGCCTCCCCCTAGAAACAGCCCCGATCCCTCCCTTTTATAGTGGAAGGGGGGACAGGGGTGATATATATGTTAGCTACGTGGCGTCGTGCGAAAATAGGTGGCATGTCCGAGCCCTATAGCCTGTTACTGTGGTGGCATGGCCGATGGAGTGGTCCTGCCCTTGAAGTGTTGGAGCAACGCGCCGGTCATATCCGATCTCATGCGACGTGGGAGCTCCAGTGATAGCTTGACGCAGGGCCCGGCGGGCGACGTGCTGGTCGCTGTATGTTGACCGCGTGAAGAGCCGAGGCTCAGTTGGTGCCGAGGCCGAGCCATCATGGGGGGGCTCGACTGGCATGAATCCTGAGGTTGCCGAGACCCTGAAGTAGATTGTCGAGGCGTGGAGAGAGCAGTTGGTCCTGTACACTGATTCCGAGGCTATAGTAACCCGGACTTGACTCCGCACGCCGCGTTGTTCCTGGAGCAGGGGTTAGGTAGCACAGTGTAGTACGGGCGCCGGTCGTGGGCACAGTACCGAGCACAGCGGCCGGTAACCCCTGCCCTGTCCTGTCCTGGACGGTATGGTGCTGATGCGACTTCCCGTCTCATCGGCTGCTCAGCTGTGTTGAGCCGTCGTCCGTCTGATGTCGCGGGAGTGGTTGGTCGCATTAATTAGACGCGACACTCTATTGGGAAGATCGGTTGAGGCAGAGGCGACGGGGTTATTGCCGAGCCAGCCTCAAGTGAGATGGAGAATCGGCATCTCATTCGAGGCTGTACGCGCAGGGACTCGGGTGAGACGGAGAATCGGTTCCCCGTCCGAGGCCTTTCGTGCGAGGCCTCGAGCGAGGCGGAAAATCAGTAGACCGTCCGAGGCCCCTCGTGCGAGGCCTCGAGCAAGGCGGAGAGTCGGTGGCCTCGGACGGGGCCGGGGGTTAACCAATAGTTGTCTCTCGGCTTTGATTCTAACGGGGTCTAAGTGATTTTTTCGGTCTTTGCTTAGGGAACCCCTTCTTGTGGTACCCGATAGTAGCCCCCGAGCCTCAGGGAGAGTGTGAGCGCTCTCCTTGAGGTTTTGTCGAGACTTGGCTCGCAGCAGCTCCTGGCGGGATGGCATTTCGTACTCGAGGCCTCGGTGGGGGCGCGCAAGCGCACCCACCGGGTGTAGCCCCTGAGGCCCTGGAGAAGTGGGTTTATTCCTCTAGGGGCTTTTCTTACGTTGTGCGAGGGGTTTATTGCGTTTGCCGAGCCCATGAGTGCGAGTTCGGGTCGCTGGGCCTCAGTTCGGTTGCAGGAAGAGCCCCTGAGCCTCTGCGCGGAGCAAGAGGTCGATCAGGAGTTTCCCTGTCTTTTTTGTGTGGCCCTCACGCATCCTTTTTGTTTAGAAGGAGGGGTGGAGGCCGCCATGCTACCCTCGGTGGGCGTGAACAGTGACACCTCCGGTGAGCTATTATCGGGTAAGTCCGAGTGGAGGCCCATGCCCCATTCGATAGGGGTCGGCTAGCGGTCCAGAGACACACTCCAAGAGTACCAAAGGTCTTCTCTAGTGGGTGCCAGGGCCGTTCGATGGGCCCCGGTGGCTCGGTGCCTCCCTACGGTAGGATCCCATTCGAAGGCCTCCCTACTGGTCTCGAACATGACTTAGGGTGTCCCGAGCGATCGTTTGCTCGGGCCTTGGCCATGCACGGGCTCGCCCATAGTTGTCCTTCACTCTGCTGCCCTGGGGCGGCTGTCGAAACCCTTGGGGGCCCAGCCTTCGAACCCTTGGACCATAATGGGCTTGGTGCCCTTTATCGCATTTTTCCCTACGAGTTCGGGTTGCTTATCTTCGACTTGGTTGCAGGAAGAGCCCCCGAGCCTCTACATGGAGCGAGAGGGCGATCAGGGGTTCCCCTGGCTTTTTGTGCGTCCTTTTCGTTCGGACGGAGGGGTTGTTTGCCGAGCCCTCGCATGCGAGCCTGGGTCGCTGGGTCTCAGCAAGTTTGCAGGAAGGGCCCCCTAGCCTCTACACAGAGCGAGAGTGTCATCAGGGGTTCCCCTGGCTTTTTGTGCGACCCTCGCGCATCCTTTTTGTTCGAAAGGAGGGGTTGTTTGCCGACCCCTCATGTGCGAGCCTGGGTCGCTGGGTCTCGGCAAGTTTGTAGGAAGAGCCCCTAGCCTCTGCACGGAGCGAGAGTGTCGTCAGGGGTTCCCCTGGCTTTTTGTGTGACCCTCGCGCATCCTTTTCGTTCGGATGGAGGGGTTGTTTGCCGAGCCCTCATGTGCGAGCCTAGGTTGCTGGGTCTCGGCAAGTTTGCAGGAAGAGCCCCCTAGCCTCTACACAGAGCGAGAGGGCCATCAGGGGTTCCCCTGGCTTTTTGTACGACCCTCGCACATCCTTTTTGTTCGGAAGAAGGGGTGAAATATGCCAAGCTACCCTTGGTGGGCGTGAGCGGTGACACTTCCGGTGAGCTATTATCGAGTAAGTCCGAGTAGAGGCCCGTGCCCCATTTGATAGGGGTTGGCTAGTGGTCCAGAGACGCACTCCAAGAGTACCAGAGGGCTTCTCTAGTGGGTGCCGGGGCCGTTCGATGGGCCCTAATGGCTCGGTGCCTCCCTATGGTGGGATCCCATTCGGAGACCTCCCTGCCAATCTCGGACACGACTTGGGGCATCCCAAGCATTTCGCTTGCTTGGGCTTTGGCCCCGTATGGGCTCGCCCGCAGTTGTCCCTAACTCTGTTGCCCTGAGGCGGCTGTCGAAACCCTCGGGGGCCCAGCCTTTGAACCCCTGGACCCTAACGGGCTCGATGCCTAGTTCCTTCGTCTGAAAGGAATCGGGTGGGGGATATTCCCCCCCATCGTCTTGACAACGGCAGGCGATGCTCTATCAGTGGATGAGACATAACTATTCACACGATTAATAAGGAAAAGGCGGGTGCGTGGGCGGTTAAATCAGATCTGGATTAACTGTGCCGGATCTGAGGGAAACTTCCCCGATTTCATCGCCCGCCCATTTTGCCCCCTTCCTGCATAAATACACAATGAGCCTCGCCCCTCCCCTCCTTACCTTGCCTGCATTCGCCTTTACTGCCCTCGAGCTATTGCTAGGAATAGAGAGCGCCGAGGAGAAGAAGGGAGAAGGGCGAGGTAGAAAGATGGAGCGAGAGAGGCTTACCGTCGTAGTCGTATTCTCTATCACACTCATGGCCAGCACTGTTGTCATTGAGGTAGATCCTTGGGGTCAGTCCGACATGTCCGTGGAGACGCTCCAGTCGCTCATCGACGATGGCCTTCTCCGTCCTGTTATCGACCCCAACAGGCCAGAGTGGATTGCTCCGTCGGGCGAGCCGGAGCCGAGGCCACGCGATGGCTACATTGTGAGCTTTGTGTCCTTTCACGAGCGTGGCCTCGGCCTACCGGTAGACTGGTTCATGCGGGCGCTCCCACACTACTATGGCGTGGAGCTCCACAACTTCAACCCCAACTCCATTGCGTAGGCAGCCATCTTCGTCGCCGTCTGCGAGGGTACTTGGCGATTGCTCCCCATTGGGAGCTATGGCTCCACCTCTTCCGAGTGGGGCATACCACCAAGCCGACAGGTATGACGGGCACGAGGAAGGCGGTGAGGGCCGGCGGCTACACTCTCCAAGTGCGCTAGGACCGGCAGCACCTTTACATCCTAGCCTAGCTCGCGTCAACCAATCGCCGCTGGTACACCAGCTGGTTCTACCTCCACAACAACGACAGCGGACTTCCCCCCTACACCGGGCGGATCGTGGAGAGATGTCCGGAGAAGTGGAGGTATGGCGTCCCGAAGGAGGATTAGCCCAAGCTACAGCCGCTCCTGGATGGGCTGGAGAGGCTGTGAAACCGTAGCCTTATGGCGGCTGTGGTCGTGGCTGCCTTCCATTGCCGGAGGGTGCTGCCGCTGATGGCACGGCGGCGGCGCCTGTTCGAGATGAGACTGGACAAGCCGATCGAGGGCATCCGGATGTCTGCCTTCGGCCTCTCCAATAAGGAGATTCTTCATCAAGTGAGAGAGATGGTGGAGGGGCGGCTAAAGATCGGTGGTCTGACCCCGTTCACGATGCGCCCATCGCAGAGGTACCTTTCTTTGGTAAGTCACACACTGCTACGGCCCCCGAGGCCTCCTCGTTCCTTACTGTTTTTTGGTCCCTTATTTGTGTTCGTCGTTCCTATAGGGGATGAGAGACGTGTGAGCCTCCCTGCCGCCCGTTCCTGAGGACGCAGCGTGGCGAGCGGCGAACCAGGCGCATGCCGAGGCATAGAAGAAGCGGAAGGATGCCGAGGAGGCAAAGCACATGAGGAAGATCCTTGAGCGCGAGGGTCTAGAGAAGCGCCACCGATAGCAGAGGTAGGATGGTCTCCTGGTGGAGGCGTCTCCGTCGCCGTCGCTGTCGTCGGACTCTTCGGGCGATGGTGACGAGAGCGAGATGGGGCGGGGTCCCCTGGACCATCTCCCCGACATTGGGGAGACAGCGCTCGGGGCATCAGTGAGCAGCCCGGCGCTTCTAGGAGGAGGAAGAGAGGATGCCTCAGGGCCAGCGACCGCCCGCCCTGAGGCCAAGGCTGACTTGCCCAAGGCACGGGCGTTAGGAAAACGCACCGTTAGCCCGGTGGGCTCGAGGGCAGAGGTGGAGCAGGTGGCAGCAGGGGCAATGCAACTGCCCCCACAGAGGACCGAGGGGGTGCCAGAGTTCGGCGAGGGCCAGCCGGCACCAGCAGATACGGAGGCCGTGCCACCACCGCTGCCACCGCCGTTGCAGAGGTGGGTCGCAGTGCCGAAGCAGTTGCACCCCCGCTCAAGGTGAGTGTTTTTTTAGTGGAGTTCGTATCGTTTCCTGCTCGCTTTATGGTCATATGCTGACCAAGTGGGTGTTCTGCCTTCAACCGAAAGCGTAAGGTGGAGGTGCCTGCCCTGGCACCACGTAAGTCGCTCAAGGTAAGCATAGGCTCCACCGCTCAACAGGTGGTGGAGGCGTAGGCCACCATACAGCGCGGCGGGGCATCGGTGAGGGCCGACTCGAAGGAGCTAGTCGCCCAGGGGGAGGTTACTGGGGCGGCCATGGAGCGAGCGGGGGAGGAAACGCCTACGTCCCATGAGGCCGAGGCCCGCGAGTCAGATGGGGCCGAGGTGCCCTCAATTGCTGAGGCCACCGAGGGTGAGACAGAGGCCCCTCGAACTTCCGAGGCCGAGTGCCCAGGACCACTGAGGCCGAAGTGGCAGGGACCGGAGCCCCCGAGACCACCGAGGTCGGGGTGGCAGGGACCAGAGCCCCTGAGACCACTAAGGTCGGGGTGGCAGGGACCAGAGCCCCCGAGACCACCAAGGCCGGGGTGGCAGGAGCCGGCGTGAGCGCGGTGAAGCCAGTGGCCCAGGAAGTGGAGGCGGAGGTGGGGCAAGCCTCAACACCGCCGCCAGTCCAAGGCCCACTGCCATTGCAGGAGAGCGCCCAGGAAGTGGAGGTCCATTCGATCTCCTCCGATGATACTTCCCAGGCGAAGGAGGTGGTCGATGTCAAGGCGGCCGGCACTATGGAGCAGCCAGCTCTGACCTCGGGCGAGGGAAGCTCGGCCCTCGTGCGGGTATGACCCGAGCCCCGCGGGTGGGATCACCCACATGTCTTGTGGTAGAGCCAGGACAACCCTGAGGGGGAGCCTCTATTTGCCCTCAAGGACACGACCGAGGGGGGGCGCTAGGACACCTTCGAGCAATACCGCCAGCTGGTGGAGCGGTCACTGCGGACAGCGCTGTCCGTCGTGGCCGATGATCTACCCGGGGTCGCCCAGGTTCATGCCTTTTTTTCTCATGTGGTGTTGTCTTTTTTTGAGTTTTCTCGTAGTGAATGACCCCTATTTTGCCTATCTAGGAGCTCGAGACCCGGTCCCTTGGGAAGTCATTGTTCCTCCGATTGTCTGGGACTAGCTCCAGCGGTAGAAGGGCTTGCTCGCTGACGCCAACGAGCGCAGAGGTGGAGGACCTCCGCCTTCGCTGTGCCAATATGAAGGCAAAGGTGGCCACGGCTCAGGAGCAGGTCACCCCTTTGGCGTCGTGGGTCAAGGAGCTAGAGGAGGAGCTGACCCAGGTGGCTGGTGATCGGGACACTTTTTGGTCTCGGGTTGAAGAAGCGACGGCCTCTGCCAAGGCCCTCGCTAGGCAGCTAGGGGCGGAGCAGGGTGCGCACCTGCTGGTGAAAGGCACCCTGGCAGAGGCCCTCAAGGTAGCTGAGGCCTCCCTAACTGAGGCTGTGGTCTAGAAGGGAAAGGTCGAGGGTGAGTCCTATTCCCCTTATTTTATTTGTTTCTCTTGTGTTTGACACCTAACTCCCTGGTGTGATGCAGAGCTGGAGAAAGAGGCTTCTAGGGCGGCCGAGGCTTCTCAAGTCGAGGTCCAAGGCTGGAAGGAGAAAGCTGAGGCCTCTTAGGTCGAGGCCCAGCGCTGGGAGGAGAAAGCCGAGGGTGAGCCCCATAGGCCTCCGCCCCTATATTGGCTTGTTTTCCTTTGCGCTCAACCCTATTCCGTTTGTTTTGGCGCAGAGTTGGAGGAGGTCACCTGGGCAGCCGAGGCCTCTGTCGTAGTGTAGGCGGTGCTTGAGGCCAAGATCGAGGAGCACAACACGCTACAGAGTGCCGCCCGTACCATGTGTGAGGCCCTAGAGGTTGAGGGGGCCTAGTCGGGCAGCTCCCTTAGGAGCCGCTTGGTCACGTTGAGCGACCAAGTGCGCGAGCGACTTCGGGGGGCGCTACATGCGGGCGTCAAGCGTGCCTTGGCCGTCATCTCCTCGCACTACGCTGGTGTCGACCTCGAGGCCATCAGTGACGGCTATGTCTTGCTAGAGGACGATGAGGAGGCCGATGAGGAGGTCACAAAGCTGAGGGAGCCAACTGAGGGCCCCGGCATGGCGCTGGCCAAGCTGTTTGAAGAGGAGGTGGTCCCTCCCCTGCTGTCCGCCGATGCTGGAGACCCTGAGCCCTGACTTGGGCCCAAGAGGCCATGTAAATAAATTAGGGATTACGTTACAGTATCATAACACTGGTGGTCTATCGAGGCCTTTTTGAAATACTTATGTGTCTACGCTTCTTAATCGTTTTTCTTTATTGTATTTCCGAGCCTCTGCCCTCTGTCTTGTTTCTGAACATATCATTTGCAAAAAACTTCCTCGGAGCCTAAGTTGTCCCTAGGGCAAAAAGGTGGTGAGGGAGTGCCGTAGCCTAGAGGTGTAGGCCGTCTCATGACTCATCCGGCCTTTTGGCCCTGAGACAGACTTTCGGTCCTTAGGTTCTTTACAATTGATTTGTCAGAGCGTGCTAGAGGGTTTAGCGTGGAAATTTTTTGAAAAATGACTAAAAATTGTGTGGGGACTTAGGGGGGAGTCCCCCCATCTAGCCCCCGAGGGAGGCTCGGTTCTGTAGAGGCAGAGCCATGTCTTGTTTGAGCCCCGTTGTGGGCACCTCTGCAGAGGCGGAGCCGAGTCTCCCTAATGAAGTTATTGTATCGCTGAGGCCCTTGATGGGCCCGGGGGGTTTCTCGAAAAATTAGGACAACTAAAGAACACTTTTTAATTGTATTTCAAGAAACAATGTATACAATGCTTGGAAATTTAGGGGTAAAAGCGACATAGCTATTCTATGTTCCAAGTGTTGGTGAGGATTTCGCCCTTCTCGTTGGCTAGCTTGTAGGTCCTAGGCTTCAGCACTTGAGCGACGATGTATGGTCCTTCCCATGGTGGGGTCAGCTTGTGGCGGCCCTTGTTGCTCTGCCTCAGCCTCAACACCAGGTCGTCCACCTTTAGGTCTCGGCTTCGAATGCGCTAGGCTTGATAGCGTCGTAGGGCTTGTTGGTACTTGGCCGAATGTAGCAGCACAACGTCTCGAGCTTCCTCTAGTTGGTCGAGGGCGTCTTCGCGGGCGGTGTGGTTACTTTGCTCGTTGTAGGCCTATAGCCTCGGGGAACCGTATTCCAAGTCAGTGGGGAGGATGGCCTCGGCTCCATAGACTAGGAATAGCAGTGTGAACCCTATGGCTCGGCTCAGGGTGTTCCTCAGGCTCTAGATGACCGATGGGAGTTTGGTAAGCCATTTCTTGCTAATTTCTTCAACCGGTTGTATATTCTTGGCTTAAGGCCTTGTAGGATCATGCCGTTGGTACACTTTACTTGGTTGTTTGTCCTAGGATGTCCTACGGCCGACTAGGCCACACGGATGTGGTGGTCATCATAGAACATCAGGAACTTGTGGCCGGTAAACTGCATTCCATTGTTGGTGATGATGGTGTTTGGAACCCTGAACCTGTGGATGATATCAGTGAAGAACAGCACCGCTTGCTCAGACTTGATTTGATTGATCGGACGAGCCTCGATCCACTTCGAGACCTTATCGATTGCTACCAGCAGATGGGTGAAGCCCCCAGGGGCCTTCTGTAGAGGCCCAACCATGTCAATCCCCCATATGGCAAACGGCCATGTGATGGGGATGGTTTGAAGAGCTTGGGCCGAGAGATGCGTCTGTCGTTCATAGTACTGGCATCCTTCGCAGGAGCATACTAGCTTGGTGGCATCAGCAACAGCCATTGGCCAGTAGAACCCTTGGTGAAAGGCATTTCCAACGAGCATCCGAGGCGCTGCATGGTGCCCATAGGCTCCCGCATGCAAGTCCCAAAGTAGGGCTCAACCTGCCTCGGTAGTGATGCATCGTTGGAGGACGCTAGATGGGCTTCGCCTGTACAATTCGCCGTCGCTGAGAACGTAAGCCTTGGGTCACTAAGCAAGCCATCGGGCTTTGGTCCTATCAGTGGGAAGCTCTCCTCAGACGAGGCAATCAAGGAACGGGACTCACCAGTCCATGCCCTGGTTGGCCTCGGGAGGCTCCATGTTGACTTCCATGACCTCAGGCTCGACCGAAGGAGTCTCGGCGACAGAGGGGGCCTCGAGCCCTATGGGGGGCTCGACCGCTGGGCCCTCTTCCACCGCCGAGGCACAGTCGATGGAAGGTTTGTGGAGGTCTCTAGCAAAGATGTTTGGGGGCTCGGGGCCCGCATCGACGCCATCTTTACCAGTTCATCTGCGGCCTCATTGAATTTACGCGCGATGTGGTTGAGTTCGAGACCGTCGAACTTGTCTTCAAGGCGACATACTAGCTTGTAGTATGCCTCCATTTTGGGGTCATGGCAGTTTGACTCCTTCATCACTTGATCAACAACGAGCTACGAATCACCCTATACGTCGAGACGCCGTACTCCAAGTTCGGTGGTGATCTGCAAGACGTTGACGAGGGCTTCGTACTCCGCTACGTTGTTGGAGGCGGTGAAGTGGAGCCGAATCATGTAGCGCATGTGTACTTCGAGGGGTGAGATGAAGAGCAGACCCGCGCCCACCCTGGTCTTCATCAGGAACCCATCGAAGTACATGGTTTAGTATTCCGCCTGGACTTAGGCAGGTGGCAGTTGGGTGTTGGTCCACTCTGCCATGAAATCGGCCAAGACCTGAGATTTAATTGCTTTCCGAGGCGCAAAGGATAGAGCCTCCCCCATGAGTTCGACGACCCACTTGGCTATCCTACCCGAGGCCTCCCAGTTATGGATTATCTCTCCTAGGGGGAAAGACGATACCACGGTCACCTGGTGGGACTCGAAGTAGTGACACAGCTTGCGTCGAGCCAAGACCATGGCATAGATCAGTTTCTAGATGTGGGGGTAGCGTGCTTTGGTCTCAAAAAGCACTTCGCTGATGAAGTAAATAGGTCATTGGATGGGTAGAGCGTGCCCCTCTTCCTACCTTTCGACCACCACGGCCGCGCTGACCACTTGGGTCGTTGCAGCGATGTAGAGTAAGAGGGCCTCGCCCTTGGTCGGCGGTACCAGGATAGGAGGATTGGTGAGCAATGCCTTGAGTTTGGCGAGGGCTTCTTCGGTCTCGGGGGTCCAAGAAAAGCGTTCCGATTTCCTCAAGAGGCGGTACAGAGGCAAGCCTTTTTTGCCAAGGTGCGAGATGAAGCGGCTCAGGGCCACAAGGCTTCCCATAACCCTCTGTACTCCCTTGAGGTCTTGGATCGGCCCCATGTTGGTAACTGAAAGGTCCTTGTTTGGTTTTGGTAATTGAGTGACAACTTAGGTGAACTAATTGTGTTTATGTAAGATACACAGGTGATTAGTCCATAGGTACATGTGTGTGAGCAACATATGCCATGAAGGTGAAAATGGCTTAGAGATGTTGCAAAGCTCACACATCTAAAGATGAAGGAGCTTAATTGCACATGAGACAAGACATTGAGTCATGTGATCAAAGGTGGAGAAGATCAAGACAAGACTTGGCTTGATGGACCGGTTGCAAGCGTGAAGGGCAAGTCGGAGGCTTTGGAGCGATGGACCGCGTGGCGGTGAAGCTTGAGCAAGACTTGGCATCGATGGATGAAGGCAACGGTGAAAAGCAAGTGAAGTCAAGATCGATGAACTAGTATGATCACATGATGATATGAAGTGGATCATATCATTGTTGATCGTGTTGGTGCATGTGTTGCATCGACATTAGAGGAGATGGAATGGAATGCATAGGCAAAGGTATAACCTAGGGCATTTCATTTCACCGGTCATAGGTGTGTAGAGAAGTTTATGACCGGGTTCAGGATAGATGGCCGTACTATCAAGAGGAGCAAACTTGTTTGCATATCGGTCATCTAGTGCCACTCGAGTGATCTAAACTTTGCATCGTCGCTAGGATCGAGTGGCGTGGCAAGTTGAGTGGCTAACATCCTTTGGGAAATGATTGTGAAAAGCTAACACACATACACATGGTGGTGTACACTTGGTAGTGTTGGCACATTTATAAAGGAGATGGAGTTGGAGTTGATGTGGATCAACTTGGTGAAGAAAATCCACCGGCGGAGTTTCTGCCCATAGAGTGCGGACAGTCCGACAGTGCCACCAGCGACCTACATAGAAAAGGCAGAGTCTCTCTAAGTGCATCGGACGCTGGCACTAGAAGTGATCGGGTGCTGGCAGGGCACGTTCGGTCAAGTTGACGCATGGTGACGCAGGAGCTAGAGTATGACCGGACGCTGGGCTACGTCCGATCACGTGCGACCGGACACGTCCGGTCAAGGTCGGTACCTTACTATAAATGACTAGACACTGAGGGTCTAGCGTCCGATCAGTTGAAGCTGCTACGTCTAGTCAGAAGATGACCGTTGAGATCGGAAGAATGCCGTTGAACGCAGGTGACACGTGGCTATCATCGAGCGACTGGACGCTGAGGTCCAGCGTCCGGTCAACACGACCGGAGCATCTGGTCGACCCAACTGTTGCCCAGTGAAGGGGTAACGGCTAGTTTAGCCCTTGGAGCTATAAATAGAAGTGGCCTTCGAACATGACTGGTGCTGAGCACCTCAGGGGACTTTATGTCCATGCTTGAGAGTGCTTAGGAGCCCTCCATCTTACACATACTTGACAGTGATCATCCGATTATGTGAGTGAGCGATTCTAGTGCGATTGCATCATGAGGTTGCATCGAGTGGCACTAGGTGATCGAGTTGCAAGCCGGTGGTGCTTGTTACTCTTGGAGGTTGCCACCTCCTAGACAGCTTGGTGGTGGTCTCCATCGAAGCCCGCAAGAAGCTTGTGCGGCGCTCCGGAGAAGTGCTTTGTGAGGGGCATTGTGCTCGCCCTGCGGGAGCCGCGAAGAGCAACTTTAGTAAAGCGTGTCATTGAGCTACCCTTACTTTTGGGGTAGGTTCTTGCGGCGCCCAACGTGTGGGCTTAGTGGGGGATGCTAATTAGCCGCCGAACCACCAAGTGAGCGGTCGACACAATGGGGACTAGCGTGTTGACAAACACGTGAACCTCAGGAGAAAAATCATTGTGTCAACCTTGTTCTTCCCATTGGTTTGCATCCTCGTCACATAAGCTTGCAATTACTTTCATATATATTAAGTTTGTGTAGTTGCTCTTGTAATTAGATACCTTGTGTAGCTTGCTAATTACCTTTTTGCTTGAGTAGCATAGAAGTAGCTCCCTTGCGTGGCTAATTTGGTTTGTGTAACCTTGTTAGTCACATTGCTTAGTTTGTGTAGCCAAGTAATTGCGCTCTCTAATTCGGCATGGTTGCCTTGTTATTGAGCATTGCTAGTGAGCTTAGTTGGCTTTGTGCTTTTGCTTACTAGCATGTGTAGGAGCTCCCTAGTTGCTTAAAGTACTAGTGGCATAGGTTTATGTGACCTTGCTTCTAGAATTGGTTAGGAGAGCTCTAGCTAGCCCGGCACCTTTGTTGCTTGATTAGTATCTTTGGAAGGTGTTAGAGAACATAAATAGAGGGGTGTAGTCTTGGCTAGACCGATAGTTATAATTTCGCACTTGTTTCGGTTAGCCAACACGATTAATTTTAGAAAAGACTATTCACCCCCCCTCTAGTCCACCATCTCGACCCTTCAAGTGGTATCAGAGTCCGGTCTCTCATTTGTGATCTTCACCGACCCGAGAGGATGGCGTCTAATGGGCTAGATGTTTGTGAGGCACACATTTTTGATGGCACAAACTTTACACTTTGGAAAAATCATATGCTTAATCATTTTCGTGCAAAGGGACCTAAATTTTGGTGGGTTGTCACTAGTGGTCTCACCTATGTCTTGGATCATAGAACTCTAACCAAAGCTCAAAGAGTCCTCTATGAATTTGGTGCACATGCTTGTTGTTTTCTATTGGATGCTTTACATTTTGATTTGATGAAGCAAGTAAACTACAAGGGGACCGCTCGTGAGATATGGGAGTCCATCAAGGAAACCTTCGGTGATTCCTCCACATGGGATGATGGCAAATTCAAGAAGGAGGATGAGTCCAAGAAGAAGGTGCATGAGTGTGTTGAGCATGATCACAATTTGGTGATTATGAAAGATTGCTCCACCTTATGGTCAAGTGATGATGATGATCGATGTACTACAAGTTCACTTGACAAAGTTGATGATGATGCCACAAGTGTTGCAAGTGATGATGCTACCCCATGCACACTTGATGGTAATAATGGTTCATGCTCAAGCCATGATGAAGATGCTACTACATGCTCTCCAACCACACCACATTGTCTCATGTCACAAGGTGACACTAAGGTAACAAATGATAATGTGGTTGATCATGTTGATTCATATGATGAGCTTGTTAGTAGACTTGCTAGCATGACCATGTCTTTAGAAAATGAGAAAGCTAAAACATTGAACTTAGAAAATGAAAACTCATTTCTAAAGAACTCTTGTGAAGAACATAAGAAATTACTTGATGCTTATAAATCTTCACATAATGAGCTAAAATTGAATCATGAGACACTACTTGCATCTCATGATGAATTATTAGAACAACATGCTTCTCTCATTAAAGTGTTTACAAAGAAACTTAAAAATAATGAGAGCTCATCACATGGATCAAATGATTAATCGCAAAATATTGCTAACCCTTGTGATGTAGGCAAGAAGCATGTATCCACCTCTTGTGATGATTTATTAGATATGCCATGCTCTTCACATATAGATGCTTGTTCTACTTCCATGTCTTGTGAGACTAACATTTTGAAGGAGAACATTGAGCTCAAAAGTGAAGTGAAGAAATTGAGCAACAAGTTAGAGAGGTGCTACAACTCAAAAGTCACCTTTGAGCACATGTTGAAGACTCAAAGAAACTATGGTGACAAGTGTGGCCTTGGCTTCAAGAAGAAGATGACAAAGGGTGAAATAAAGAGAGAAAGAATGATGAAGAAGCTACAACAAAGAAAGCTCTCTCATACCATGTGCTACCGGTGTCATGAAGCGGGACACCTTGCAAATAGTTGCCCTAACATTGAGACGCTCAAGAGTATAAAAGAAGAAGAGAGGCTAAAGCATGTCAAGTGCTTTAAGTGCCGCACTTGGGGTCATCTTACCTCAATGTGCCCAACCAAGCAATTAGTGAAGCAACAAGTGAAGCCTCAACCAAAGCCACAAGTTGAGCAAGAGAAGACACCCCAAGTTCAACTCAAGATCAACCATGAAGATGGTGGTGATTTGATGATAAAGAAGAAGAAAACAAGAAGGGGTGGAAAGGCAAGGCATCCAATGCAAACTCAAGATGCCAAGATGATGAGCAAGAAGAAAGATGAGAAGAAAGATCATGCTCACATCAAGTGCTTTAAGTGTGAAAGTATGGGACACTTTGCCTCTAAGTGTCCTACCAAGCTTGAGAAGAAGGCTCAAGCAATCCATGAGAGGCAAGGCAATGAGAAGCACCACATGAGCAAAGAAGAGAAGGCTCAACCAAAGAGAAAGTGCTACTCATGCCGGGAAAGGGGACACATGGCACATTCATGTCCCCTAGGTGACATTTCTAAGCCTATTTCAATTATTGATAATAATATGCTTAGAAAGGATGGTAATGGTACCTCTATAGTTGCTATTGCAAAACATTCCGCTACTCATACTAAGGCATTGCCTAAGTATGTTGCTCCTAACTTGAGAGGACCCAAACTTGTTTAGGTACTATCAAAAAGTGGATGATTGTTTGTAGGTACCAACGGCATTGGAGACTTGATTCAATTGATCTCACATTGTTCATCATATGTTGAATCAAGTTATGAAGCCTAGTGCACAAACAAACCCAATGCCAAGTGAAAATTGAGTGAAGTCCAAATGTGCTACAACATACAAGTGTCATATTCAAGGTTGTTGGTAATTCATTGGAATATATTTGATAACTTGCAAATAATTGAGTTGAAGCTTACTAGTTGGATGATCATGAGCTAACTAAGGTATATCTCTTGTTGATCATTTCATTTAGGTGCATATGAGTTGATTGAATTGGATAAATATGTAATGTTGCTTGCTATAAGTTGATTGAATGGATAATTGCTTAGTAAGCAAGTTTGGATTGATTTGTATTGGAGAAATTCATAAGATGACATTTAATAAGTGGTTTGAATGGATATATGTCTTATGGAAGTATTCAAACAAGTTAGCTTCAAGTTTGATTCACATTTGAAGAAGTATAGCTCAATTATTGAAATCTATCCTATAATTGAGAATCTGAGCTAGCTGTGATCTTAGCCATATTTGAGTGATCAAAACTTATTGGATTGGCATGAAAATTGGTATACATGCTCTAGACTTATGGTATAAGATTCTGTAGAAATTTCATAAAAATTGGATAAGAAATGCTTCGGTTTTGGAGTTGTTCTTGTCAGCTATAATGCAGCAGTTTTCAGCATGTAGCAGTGGTGGAAGAATTGATATATGGCAGCAATATAGAAGTCAAATAAAGCTCAAATTTTTACAGCTGCTAGATAACTTAGTAAAGAACATCTCCACCAAATTTCGTGGTATTTGGATTTGTACTTTGGGAGATATGCGTATTTCTTTGAAGGGTACAAAATCTGTCAGAAAAGTGACAAATGTTGGATTGATCTAGAGTCACTTTGATTGAAAGGTCCTTAAGTTGGAAATATGTTTACAAGTGTTTGAGGTACCTAAGTTTGGTTTTGAAATAATCTAGAAGCATGACAAGATATGAGTACAAGGCTATTTGATTGTGGAGTGTACTTTGCACACCTTTGGTACTCAAAATGAAGATCAAGATCAAACTCAAGTTGAAGATGAAATTTAAGTTCTAGATATGATTTGAGATCATTTAGTAGAAAGAAAAGGACTTAAATAAGAAGAAAGAAAAAGACTTAAAGAAGGAATCAAGGTTACTCACCAAGTTAAGTCCATCACTTGGATCAATCAATCAAGTCATTTCAAGTGAGTATCAAGAATGATTCTTGGAGAGAGGTCACTTCTCCCTAGTGTAGGGGCTTGCCGCCTATGTGTAGGTGAACCAAGTGTGGTACTTGGAAGGATAACATAGAAGTGGCGATCCGAGGAATATTTGAGATGCTTAGTTGAAGCAATCAAAAGGGTTGATCAAGAAAAGCAAGAAACACCCAAAAGAGAGCTAATCATGATATTTCAAGTGGTATTCTCAAATTGATACTCTCATGCAAGCAAAGATCAAAAGATAAAGCAAGTCAACCACAACAAGAAAGTGCACTTGATCATAAGTGGTATTCATTTCATATGGGTGAAGAATGAAATTCAACATGGTATCTATTGGTCTTCACCAAGCTTATAATTGGACTTCACATTGCTATTGGAGTAATAAATTAGAATCTATGTGACTATCCTCTACTCCAACATAGCAAAGGTATCATTGTAATGTGCATGATCATTTCATCCCTTACTAGTATGCGGTTAGTGCATATAGTACATGCTTCTTAGGATCATGCATAACAAATGAAATATTTAAATTCATAGCCTACCACTATTGTTTGGATGATTACTTGATCTAGTGGTTAGTATATGAATTTGTTCATGAGCTAGTAATCCCAAGTACTTGATCTAATTTGGATTGCTAACAAGTGACAAGTATAACATTGGCAAGATAACCCTTGCAAGAGGTGTGAAGAAGCTTGTCATTGGTTCAAACTGGACTTGGAAGCTTAGGCAAATCAATTTAGTTCAAGTCAATCATAGAAGCTCATAATAGTGATAAAAGTACAAGCACAAGACAACAAAGCAAATGGATACCTAGTTTGTTTATTTCAAATGGTATCTAGACTCAAGTATTTTATCAAGAATCAACAAATGATGTCTAGATCAACTCACAAGTGATATCCTATAAGTGGTACTCATAAAGATAGCAAATGTTCAAGAAATGGTCTTTATTGATAAATCAAACAAGTGGTTCCATACTAGAAGATTCTTTCAAATGGTATTCACTTCATACAAGTGGTATTACATCTATATATGATATCAACCATGAAAGACGATGGTTCCATAAGTGATCCTCAACTTTAAGTGGTCATCAAATGAAGAATGCATCCCTCACCTACAAGAGCTCAAGTGTATCAAATGGCCCATGCTATCACATAGGGCGAGGTGTCCCACAAATTGATCACAAGATCAAAAATCTTATGTGTGGTATCTCAAGAAGCCCTATACAAGCTACAAGTGGTATTTACAAATGGTGTCATTCCAACAATCAAGTGATGTCCATAAAAAATGCAAGATTCAAGCCTCAACCATCTACCCCAAATGCATACCTTTGCATCAATAAGAAGCACACTTTTTATGGAAATTGATGACAAAGGGGGAGAGATTGTACAAAGATATAAAAGCTTGATTAAATGGGGGAGAGATTGTACAATGGGAGAGATGAGATATAAAAGAAATAGAGGTTGGACATGGACAAAGAGGGAGCAACAGTGAAGAAAAAAGATGGATCAAAATTTTTGGACAAGAGAAGCACACAAGTAGGGGAGCAAGCTCATGACTTTGATTGATTGCATTTGATATGTGCATATTCATGTGCTTACTTGCATTGCATAAGCTTTTAAATTCAATATGCATGCTTGTGCGGTGTATGCTAGTTATAGAACTTGAATGATGATTTGATAACTAGCATGCATAGGATGATAGCTAGACACTTGGTATGCTTTTCAAGTAATGCTAGTACCTTGCTTTTAATGTTGATCTCACAAGGTATCTAGTGCTTTTATTTCCAAGTGATGTCTAGCTAACCATGGTGCTAAGGATGAACTTAAAGATGCAACTCTGATTGGTACACGCTTCAAAGGTTTATTCTATACACCTTAGCATCATTTTGTAGTATTTACTCTCCCACATTTTTAATCTATGCATATGTGTGACCTTCAAATCAAACACTCTAGCACATATGTAGGGGGAGCAAATACTACCATTTCGGGTTTGTGGTACTTGTCCAAAATCATTTTCACATGGTAAAATTGCTTGGGCAAGCAACATGAATCCAAAAGAGCTTAATTTCCATATCTTTGTAGAGTTGTCATCAATTACCAAAAAAGAGGGAGATTGAAAGGTCCTTGTTTGGTTTTGGTAATTGAGTGACAACTTAGGTGGACTAATTGTGTTTATGTAAGATACACAGGTGATTAGTCCATAGGTACATGTGTGTGAGCAGCATATGCTATGAAGGTGAAAATGGCTTAGAGATGTTGCAAAGCTCACACATGTGATGATGAAGGAGCTTAATTGCACATGAGACAAGACATTGAGTCATGTGATAAAAGGTGGAGAAGATCAAGACAAGACTTGGCTTGATGGACCGGTTGCAAGCGTGAAGGGCAAGTCAGAGGCTTTGGAGCGATGGACCGTGTGGCGGTGAAGCTTGAGCAAAACTTGGCGCCGATGGACGAAGGCAACGGTGAAAAGCAAGTGAAGTCAAGATCGATGAACCAATATGATCACATGATGATATGAAGTGGATCATATCATTGTTGATCGTGTTGGTGCATGTGTTGCATCGACATTAGAGGAGATGGAATGGAATGCGCAGGCAAAGGTATAACCTAGGGCATTTCATTTCACCAGTCATAGATGTGTAGAGAAGTTTATGACCGGGTTTAGGATAGATGGCCGCACTATCAAGAGGAGCAAACTTGTTTGCATATCGGTCATCTAGTGCCACTCGAGTGATCTAAACTTTGCATCGTCACTAGGATCGAGTGGCGTGGCAAGTTAAGTGGCTAACATCCTTTGGGAAATGATTGTGAAAAGCTAACACACATACATATGGTGGTGTACACTTGGTAGTGTTGGCACATTTACAAAGGAGATGGAGTTGGAGTTGATGTGGATCAACTTGGTGAAGAAAATCCACCGGCGGAGTTTCTGCCCATAGAGTGCGGACAGTCCGACAGTGCCACCAGCGACCTACATAGAAAAGGCAGAGTCTCTCTGAGTGCATTGGACGCTGGCACTGGAAGTGATCGGATGCTGGCAGGGCACGTCTGGTCAGGCTGACGCATGGTGACGCAAGAGCTGGAGTATGACCGGACGCTGGGCTACGTCCGATCATGTGCGACCGGACATGTCTGGTCAATGTCGGTACCTTACTGTAAACGACCGGACGCTGAGGATCCAGCGTCCTATCAGAAGATGACCATTGAGATCGGAAGAATGCCGTTGAACGCAGGTGACACGTGGCTGTCATCGGGCGACCGAAAGCTAAGGTCCAGCATCCGGTCAATACGACCGGAGCGTCTGGTCGACCCGACTGTTGCCCAGTGAAGGGGTAATGGCTAGTTTAGCCCTTGGGGCTATAAATAGAAGTGGCCTTCGGACATGGCTGGTGCTAAGCACCTCAGGGGACTTTGTGTCCATGCTTGAGAGTGCTTAGGAGCCCTCCATCTTACACATACTTGATAGTGATCATCCGAACCAGATCACCATGCCGAGACACAGTGGTCGTACGGGGTCTGCCATGATGATGAAGCTGACACACAGAGCCCCCTACCTAGCGCACCAACTGTCGGTGTTTTGGACCGATGGGCCCTCAACCAACTAGTAAAAATATACTGCGTGCCCCTAATCCCGGATGGTGATGCAAAGAGACACAAGGTTTATAGTGGTTCGGGCAATAGGTGCCCTACGTCCAGTCTGAGAGATCGATCTTGTATTCCTTACACCAAAATGCTCGTAGTAGGGGGTTACAAGCAGGGCGAGAGAGGGAGCTAGTCCCAGGTCTCTGCATGGAGCGGCGTGGATTGCTTGAGATGTTGATCTCAGGCGGCGGGGAAGCGTGCGCATTACAGAGTGTCGAGCGTGTGTTCGTCTACCTCGTGATCCCGTCTATGCCTGGGTGTGTGCGAGCGTGAGATTAAGTCTGTCCTCCTAT
Organism: Miscanthus floridulus; assembly: GCF_019320115.1. NCBI lineage: Eukaryota > Viridiplantae > Streptophyta > Magnoliopsida > Poales > Poaceae > Miscanthus > Miscanthus floridulus. Next base: position 31,481,503 of record NC_089590.1, on the reverse strand, counting down.
ACATGTTCGTCTATCTCGTGCACTCGGGCCTCCCCCTAGAAACGGCCCCGATCCCTCCCTTTTATAGTGGAAGGGGGGACAGGGGTGATACATGTGTTAGCTATGTGGCGTCGTGTGAATAGAGGCGACATGTCCAAGCCCTGTAGCTTGTTACTGCGGCGGCATGGCCGATGGAGTGGTCCTGCCCTTGAAGTGCTGGAGCAACACGCCGGTCATATCTGATCCTGTGCGACGTGGGAGCTCTAGTGATAGCTTGACGCAGGGCCTGGCGGGCGACGTGCTAGTCGCTGTATGTTGACCGCGTGAAGAGCCGAGGCTCCGTTGGTGCCGAGGCCGAGCCGTCGTGGGGGGGGGGGGGGGGGCTCGGCAGGCGCGAATCCCGAGGTTGTCGAGACCCTGAAGTAGATTGTCGAGGCGTGGAGGGAGCAGTTGGTCCTATATACTGATTCCGAGACTATAGTAACCCGGACTTGACTCCGCACGCCGTGTTGTTCCTGGAGCAGGGGTTACGTAGCATAGTGCAGTATGGGCGCCGGTCGTGGGCATAGTACCAAGCACAGCGGCCGGTAACCCCTGCCCTGTCCTGTCCTGGACGGTATGGTGCTGATGCGACTTTCCGTCTCGTCGGCTACTCTGCTGTGTCGAGCCGTCGTCCGTCTGATGTCGTGGGAGTGGTTGGTCGTATTAATTAGATGCGACGCTCTGTTGGGGAGATCGGTTGAGGCAGAGGCGACGGGGTTATTGCCGAGCCGGCCTCGAGCGAGACGGAGAATCGGCATCTCGTCCGAGGATGTACGTGCGGGGTCTCGGGCGAGACGGAGGATCGGTTCCCCGTTCGAGGCCTTTCGTGCGAGGCCTCGAGCGAGGCGGAAAATCGGTAGACCGTCCGAGGCCCCTCGTGCGAGGCCTCGAGCAAGGCGGAGAATCGGTGGCCTTGGACGGGGCCGGGGGTTAACGAATAGTTGTCTCTCGACTTTGATTCTGACGGGGTCTAAACGATTTTTTCGGTTTTTGCTTAGGGGACCCCTTTTTGTAGTACCCGACAATAATAACTTATTTTAAATCAGAAAGATAGCTTTTGCTCTAGTACAAAACTAAAAGCACCTCTAGTACAAAACTTTTGCTCAGGTGCTTTTAGTTTTATACTAGAGCAAAAGCTATCTTTGAACAAAAACAGGTGTAGCTTTTAGGTCTTTTGATTGGTTTTTAGTTTTAGCAAAAATAAAAGCAAGTTCAAAATCCCAACCAAAACAGGGCCATAATAGATGTAGAGCGCAGCCCGGTTATGCCAGACCCACAGCAAACATGATGAACGGTCCATTGGGAACGGGAGCTGTGGCTCAACTCCATGGAGACGGCCACCGGGCTAGCTCTGATCCTATCCTAGCCAAACCAAGCATCAACATGAGTATCGATTGCCCTCTGTATATTGTTCCTCTGTTATGTTATGTTCCAGTCATTCAGTGTCTAGACAGGAGAACAGATTCTATTCTAGATAACATACCTGACCATGAGCGTGCGTCGGCAGACGAGAGACCACTGTATAACTCAACAGTGTCATAGCGCGTCTTGGAAAAACGTCGGCATTAATATGTACTTTTATATCCCTAAATAACTGTCGCTTTTGATTTTCGTGCCATAAATTTGATTAGATTTATAGAAAATACGTACAACATTTATATTTTTAAATAAATTTATTATAAAAATAGATTTAACGATCTATCTAATGATATTAATTTTGTACCATAAATAAATATTAATATTTTTATATATATTTAGTCAAAGTTGTTTATCGGAAAGCGAAAACGACCGTTATTTAGAGACGAAGGGAGTAATAATAATATATATACCGTTAGTGGTATTGAGTATCGGCTCTATTCGCTTTGCTGAAAAGGCATGCTGAAAAGTACCGTTGACTGATTTGTCGTAAGAGAAAAACACTGTACCTTTCCCTTAATTTTTTGAACAAAATATTTTACCCTTATCAATTTATGCTTGTTACGTTTCTAGAATTAGAATAATTAATACTGTTGCATGAACAGTAAGTTTATCAACGAGAGTAATCGGTGCTATCGCTGTGAACAGTGAAGGATCCGTATGGGAATGCTCAGGAAGCCTGAATTCCACGCGCATTTAATCGGAGCATTACTATTACTGTTCCTTCACTGTTTACCGCGGTCGCTCCTATTGCTCTCTTTGATAAATTTACTATATACGCAACAGTATTAATTAATTATTCTAATTCCACAGACGTAACGAGCATAAATTGATAAGGGCATAAATTGATTTCGCGCTGCTAGAGACGGTATCCAGCAGTGTTGACAGCGTGTTAGCAGTCTTGACAGCGTGTTGCAACACACGGTATCCAGCAGCGTCGACAGCGTTGATAAGAGCGCCCCCCCACCCCCCACCCCGCGCCCCCCCCCCCCCCCCCCCCCCCCCCCCCCCCCCCCAACCCCACGCCACCCACACCACCCCTGAGGCCCTGAGCCCCCCACCTCTCCTGTCGGCAGCGAGCAGCGACTCGACAGCTCCCACTCCGATTCCCCAATCCCCGCCGCCCGCCGTTGCGCCGCCATTCCGATCTCCACTCCTCCCCCACCTGCCGCGCCGCGCCGCCATCGCCATGATCACGAGAGCCATGAAGAGGAGGCTGGAGGAAGAACAAGAGCTCGTCGACATCAGCCGCCTCCCGGACGTCGTCCTCGGCCACATCGTCTCCTTCCTCCCCACCAAGGACGGCGCCTGCACGCAGGTCCTCTCCAAACGCTGGCGCTCGGCTCCTCTCAACCTCGACATCAGCACCGCCTACGTCTCGCGCATCCTCTCCGCGCATCAGGGCCCCGGCCGCCGCTTCTGCACCCAGCTTGATTTCCTCGACCTCGACGTCGACGTCCGCTCCGCGACCCTGGACCAGTGGCTCTCGTCCCCCGCCCTCAACGACCTCCAGGAGCTCAAGTTCCACCTCGGCGTTAGCATTCCTCAGGAGAGTCCCCCCCTGCCGGCATCAGTACACCGCTTCTCGCCCACCCTTCGCGCCGCCAGCTTCGGCGGCTGCGCTTTCCCGGAAGGCTTCGCGCCGCCACTTCTAAAGCAGCTAAGCCTTTAGGATGTCAGAATCTCGGAAACTTCTTTCAATGCCTTGTTCGCGGCCTGCCCTGCCCTGCAAAGCTTGCTGATAGCTAACATCATGGGCTGCTCTCGCGTCCAAATTGTGTCCCAGAGCCTTAGAAGCATTGGTTTGCTTCGTACTTATAGTGATGAACACACCAATTTGCAACAACTCATCATCAAGGATGCACCATATCTAGAAAGGTTACTTCGTTTTGAAGGTTCTGCCATGGAAGTCACCGTATCGGTTGCCTCGGCACCAAAATTGCATGTTTTGGCACTACCTAGTGTTGACGACCTCACACACGACGTTGGCAGCACAACTTTTCAGATTGGTAACACAGCTTTTCAGGTATCACCTCCCTTCTCACTTTAATATTCGTGACGGATCCAAGACCCTTTTTTCGAACAAACGGATCAAAGTCCCCTTGTCTGATCATGATATTAAACTTTGTATTATGTGCTTTACTCAGAGATCATGCATTCCTAGCTCGACGACGGTGGTTCACAGCATGAAGGTCTTAGCTTTAACCCAGCCGGTTCTTTGTTTGGAAATGGTTATTAACTTGTTGAAACGCTTCCCCTGCTTAGAGAAGCTGTACATCAAGGTGATTAAACTTTTCCTCCATAATAGGGTGTCCTCTGCATTCTTTTTCCTCCATTCTAATGCTAGGTCGTTACTATTGTCATGTTCATTTTGCCTTTTCAGACACATAATGCAGGGAAGAAAAATACTTGGTTTCATAAATACAAGAATCTTATTGGTACCCCTGAAATTCGTCTGAAGAAAATTGTGTTGACAAACTATCGGTGCAACAGATCACATTTTTACTTTGCCAAGTTCTTTGTTTTGAATGCGAGAATGCTACAGTCAATGAGGCTTGAGTTATCTGATGATCAAAATCCCAGCAACTTATGGATTGAGAAAATAAAAAAAGCTTCAAGCAGGGACATTTTTGATGTTGTGGCTAAAAACAGCTGCCCTTCGTTGCTCTCCATTGCGTTTGCGGAGCAAGTACATGATTTGTCAACAGCTGACCCCTTTTGTAAAGTTTCATAATTGGACATGATTCCTTACGACGACCATAAAAACCCTCTTCTCCTGACTTGGAGGTAATGCTATCCTTTTCTTTCCTCAGACTTGAGTCAACATGGAAGTGATGGAATGTAATCTACATCTGCATTTCTTGGCACACCAACTCCTGGTCTGCTAGTTGCCCTAGGCGTTTTTAATGGTTTTATTCATACTGACCTGAAGTTTATGGCTTCTGTATATGAGCTATTGATAGAACCATGCCTGAAGATTCAGTAGTAATTTTAGCCACCATTCTTTGTGGTAAACCAGATAGTAAAACAAGAAGTCATTCAAGGGGAAAAGTAGGTCCTCCCTGGAGCAAGGACCCAAATAGGGACCCTGCTGGAGTGGGTTTTTTCGCCCTTGATCTCTACTTTTTGAGTAGGGGTTTGAGTATGACCCTTGCTGGAGTTGCTCTTAGCTTTTGCTAACATATCTGAAAAGGTAGAAATTCATGAGTTCAGAGGATCTGACAATGATGTTTGATTTGTTAATTTTACTAAGATTTGGTCCTCGTTTCAGGCACAAACTGCATTCTCATCAGCTTTCGTATTTGTGGCCAGTCATGAAAACCATGGAACTCATCTCCTCGATGAAGAGAAATCCACGAGTTCAGGGATCTGAACATGATGTTTCTTTTGTAATTTGACTTTTCAATCGGTTGGGACTGCTGCAAAAGTTGACGGTCCTCCGATACTCACTACGATGCTGTTCTGGGGGCCTTTCTTAACTCAAATGATTTCGAAATTGTTTCAAACTTCTTCACATGAAAAAATGTTATTTAGACTTTATTATCTTGTAACTTACTGCCAGCATAAGAAAAGGGAAGGGGTACATCATCCAAGCCACAATATAATATAAGCAGTTATGATAATAGTGCAAGTTATTACATCAATAAATTAGAGGTCCTAGAGAGAACAAGTTCAAATGTGACAACCATGCATGTTACATATTTCATCAGACGTCGGCTCGCATCCTTAGATATGGAAAATATCTAGTGTCTCCAATCGTCCAGCCCAGAGCTTCATCAAAATAAGTGAGAGCACGGATGAGTGCACTCTCCTTCGCTTCACATGGACGGCGACATACATTACTATGAACGGAGAACATTGGAGACTGATGTGGCCTATAGAAAGTGAGACTCGCCTGGAACCTCAACTGTGGGGTGTAGTTTGGGTGTCCACCCATGTAAGTCAAATGTAGCCTATCCAGAACTTGATCCAGAATCGCGCGAAGGCTCACTTCGGCAATGGTACTACCATGAATTATGTCCTATAAAAGATGATAACAACATGATGAAAGTTAAAAGATGTAACACCACTAAAGTTGAAAGAATGATAAAAGAATGTTCCATACCATGTCATGTAGTGGAGAAAGCCTCTTAGCAGTGATAATCACATTGTTGTCTTCCTCCTCGAGGCATCTCATTCGAAACCATGAAAAGTCTGGCACAAAGTACCCATGAAGGTTAAGCTGCTGTAGGCAGGCTTCCACGACGGTCCTGTTAACAGTCACCATATATGCCGATGGGCTACCCCATGCGGCAATTGCGACCATCGGGATGGCCTGTCCTGGTGACAACGAGGTGAGAGCTGCATGTCGATCAGGTACTTGAAAAGAGATATGTTTTCTTTGCATAACTGGTCCTACGTCGACGTCCTCTGTTTGGACCACAGGATCAGTACCACCTAAATCTTGGACAACATCTCTGAGCCATCTAATATTATTGATAAGCTGCATTGACGTAAATTTAGAATTTATTCATGTGTAGTAACAAAATCAATTAAAAGAAGGAAAGAATATTACTATGTTGGGAATTGCTCCTCTGGTTCGATTGCCGAATGGAATGTCAATGGGCCCATGGAATTGCAGTCCTGGAACAGTAGGTGGAGTGTCATCGTGCCCGAAATGTCCACGGCCGCCACCACCATGGCAGCCACCTCCACGGCCGCCACCACCATCCATACTTAGCCCAAACTATCCACATAAAAATCAATTAAAATCATATAAATGTGCATAATTTCATATAGGATACAAATAATCTAATAAACAAATTTGTGATCATTTGAACAAAATGGAAACAAAATGAAACATTTGTATTGACAAATTGGAAACAAAATGAAGCACTGTTTATGTGGGGGCGACAATACAATGTGGGCGACAGTACACTGTTTATGGAAACAAAATGGAGGAGTAAATAACCATTTATTGAACAAAATGGAAGCAAAATGAAGCACTGTTTATGTGGGGGCGACAGTACACTGTTTATGGAAACAAAATGGAGTAAATACCCATTTATTGAACAAAATGGAAGCAACAAAATGAAACAGTGGGGGGTGACAGTCGTACAATGCAATGTGGGGGAGGCGCGGACAGAGCAGGCCTGCCGGCGTCAGTAGTTGGAAGAAGAACATTCGTAGAGCGGGAGTTAGGTAACATTTAGTTTCACTCTAAAATACCAAATTTTTCAAGATTTCTCGTCACATCGAATCTTTAGATACATGCATAAAACATTAAATATAAATAAAAAATAAAATTAATTACACAGTTTAGACGAAATTCACGAGACAAATCTTTTAAACCTAATTAGACTATGATTAAACACTAATTATTAAATAACAACAAAATACTACAGTGTCATTTCATCGAAAATTTTGCCAACTAAACGAGGCCTTAGAAAAATAGCATCCCGGGGGAGCGGCATTTATACGTGGGACTCAGTGATGCCAGGCGGTAGCGCGGCCCGCCAGCACAGTGAATCAGCGCTCGCTGGCATTAACGCCGCCCGCCAGCACAGAGCTCCGGGGAATATTAAAACGCCCATGACGTTCCTCTCACGCGCCCATGCCCGTCGGTTGCCCGCTCCTGCAACTTCCTCTTCCTCCAACTTCCCCTCCTCCAACTTCCCCTCCTCCACTCTCGCCGGAACCCCGCCGGAGCGCCGAAGATGACCGGACGGAAGGCACACATCTCCAGGAGGCAGGCGCGTGACTCGGCCTCGGGGCATTTCGCCTTCTCTCCGGCGACGACGACATCGGGGCTGTCGTCCACCCGCTACCCCTCGTCCGTGGCGGCGCCACCCCTGCAGCAGCCCGCCGCCGGTGCTCCTCCACCGCGCGCCCGCGCCCTGTGCCAACCCGCTTTTCGAAGCGGCTTCTTCGGCTTCAGTCCCCGCCGGGGCCGTCGACCTCGAGCGGCGTCAAAATCAAAACTGAAGCCATGGAGGACCACGAGTACGTCGCGCCCGACGTCCCACCAGGCTTCAAACCCCTTGACAAAGGGAAGGCACGGGCGGCGACTGGCAGCGAGGTGAGTCCTTTCTGTTTTGGGGTTTTTTGGGTGATGATGATGTTAGAAGTAATGTGATTGTGAGATAAGTAATTTGAGATAATGTGAGATGTTAGATAATAACTTATACCTTCACTCAAAGATCACGACAACTAGACTCGAACTTGTGACTCAGAAAATAGAGAGGCAGCGATAAGCAAGTAGAGGCTACGATAACACTAAGAATAAGCTATGCTCAGTCTTTTTTGGGGCGGGGGGGGGGGGGGGGGGGGGGGGGGGGGGGGGGGCGGTTAAAAACGTTTTTTGGCAAACAAAAATCGTTTTCATCCTCTTTCCACGAAGAAACAACCTCGTGGAAGACCTGCGAGCATACAGCCGGGGGGGGGGGGGGGGGGGGGGGGGGGGGGCGTTTTTTCAAAAAAAAAAAAAAAGAGAGGCGGTTCTCATCCCTTTGCGCTCAGAATTTTGGCTCAAAACTAACAAGCAGATTCCCGTCATTCATAGGAGCAAGGAACCGAAATCTACGCGCAAAGAAGCAAGGAGGGGGGTGACGTTTTTCAAAAAAGAAAAAGCAATCCTCGCTCCCTTGCGCTATGAATTCAGTAAAACAAACACTTAAAGACAGGTAAAAAAGAAACCGGCGAGGCTAGTCACGTTAGAAGCAACTAGCTTAAACATGAGTTCTGAGTTCTGACCAAGCAATCAACATTTACAAGCTTAGTCTGCAAAAGCAGCCCCCTAAGCACCAAGTGTATCACAACAACTTCAAATTACAAGCACGAGCCCTAGGCTAGCCTCGACGAGCTACTGCTCCCCTTTATATCAGCGCCTTCGTCCCTGCCTTCACCTCTCGCTTCCTCCTCCTTGATCTGCGGAAACATGAGAAACAATGTCAAGTGAGGTACGAGACAAAAAGAAAGCCAAAAGAAACACGAAATTAAAAAATCTCCGACCTTCGCAAGCCGCTCCTGAGCCACCAGCCTCGTGTACTCTCCCCCCGGGGTAGCCCAAAGCTATTTGAAGAAATTTACCTTCGTAGCTCTCACATTTTTTTATTTCTCCTCTGCACCAAGCTCCGAGGCCGAGGGGAACTTATAGGTGCGAGCCGCGAGTGTCAAGAAATGAGAGCAGCTGTTCTTTTCAAGGAGTTGAAATGCACTATCAAGGCAGAAGGAAGCAGCAAAGTCACTGATGCCAGTAATGACCTCGGGAAGGCCTTTAAACTCCTCATCCATCCAGTCAAATATTTCTTTTACTTTTTCGTCGGCCGGAAACGGAAGAGGCTCTGCGCCAAACTCTGCAAGAGCAGCCTTGTACCCCTCGTAAATCTCAGAGAACCTTTTCTTCAGAACCTGTTCTGCCTCCTCAACAAAAGTCTATTGCTCTTGGAGATTCTCGCCAAGGGTATGAATCATTTTTTCCTGCTCTGCGATAGTTTGCGCATCTTTCTCTGCGGCATTTCGGAGTTTCTCCAAAACGCCAAGAATATCTTCGGCTCTTTTCTCCAGCTTGTCGACCTGCTGAGCAAGGTCGCTACAGGTATTCGTAAGCAATACATTATTCCTCTTAAGCTCGGAGTTAGCCTCGGAGAGATCATTTTTTATATTGTCCAAGGTCTTGTTCTCTTTCTCGAGCTTGGCCTCGAGCTCAGCCATCTTCGTGCTCTGGCTAAGCATGAACTTCTCCCTCTCATCAGCTTTTTCGACAGTGAGCTTACTCAGAATAACAGACTACAAAACAGAAAAAACAAAGGGAAGTTTAGGTAATATCAAAATAATAAAAACAAAGAATAGCAAGCGTTGGACACACTACCTTATACCCGAGGGTAGCTGACATCCTAGCTAGGTCGCTAGGCCCAAAGCAACGAGCAGATTTTTCATATTCTGTTACTCCCTCCGTCCCAATTTAACTGCACCTTTGCAGTTAAAAAAAATCCCAAAATGAAAGGCAAGATGGCGTCCGAAGCATACGGAGTACTAGCAGTAGTAGACTGCGGGCATGGCTGCAGGCGGCCGCCGACGTAGCCGGCGGATGCGTGGAGGCGGCAAGATGGCCGGGCCCCGCAGTGCTGACCTGATGAAGGTCGGTAGCGGGATCCGCGACCTCGTGAGGTTGGCCGGCCGCAGCGGCAAGTCTGGTGCTTGTGGGATTAGAACGCACGCCGGCGCTAGTGCGACGGTCGGCCACGTTGTAAAGCCAGGCGCCACCGAATCAGTGGTGAAGCCAAGTAGCGCCAACTCGGCTGAGGAGGCGTGGATCTACGTACGCGGGTGCCGAATCGAGAGGGCTGGCCTGCGCTTCAACTCGTAGGGCGACGTGTACGTCCCTGGCTCAGAAGATGTAGAGGTGGCCGCTAATGTGGCGGTCGGCGTGGAGCTGGCCCCTGCGGTGGCCGTGGACGAGGCTACCAACGTGGATCTGGCCCTTGCGGTCACCGCGGACGGGGCTGCCAGCGTGGATCTGGCCCTTGCGGTAGCCGCGGATGGGGCTACCGACGTGGATGTGGCCCCTACGGTGGCTGCGGCCGGGGCTGCCGGCGTGGATGTGGCACCTAATTAAGGTGGCCGCGGCCGGGGCTGGGGCTTCCGGCGTGGATGTGGCCCTGCATGGGGTTGCCGGCGTCAACATGAACCCAGAGGTAGCTGGGCGCCTGGCAAAAAAGGTTCTTGGCGAGAATCTGCACCCAGAGGTGGTTGCACGCATAGCCGTGGTGCTGTCCGAGATGGAACCTTTCTACCATGAATGCTTCATCGGCATGTATAAGGTTATGGTGCCTCTGTTCTTCACCCCTCCCCCCTAGTTTATTTGCTGTTGGTTCAAAGCATAAATTGAAATCGTGTTGCTGCTGGTAGATGATGTGCTTTTGGTGCCATGGTTAACTGATGTTTGTGCGATGATGTAGTGTACATTCTCACTTTGTGTAGCTGAAGTGCTTTTGTGTACTAGGTGTACGTTGTCACCTTTCGTACTTTTGGTCCTATGATGAACTGCTGTTAATGTATAGATGAAGTGTGCTTTGTGTGATAAACTGATAATCAGTGCACATGTGCCATGATGACTTACGTTCTCTGACGATGTTATTAAGTCTTTGATACAAGTGATCATGCCAAGCTCTTAGGCAATTTTGCTACCGTATTTAGTACTACTGGCACACATGATTAGCATAAACAACCACATATTATAAGGTCTTCTAATTTACAGCAGTACCATAGATGATTAACATGACCAAGTACATATGTTGTACTTACAGCATTAGTACACATTAAACGGTTTCCAAATTTACAGCAGTACCACACATGATTCTCATGATCAAGGACTCCTGCTTTATTTATAGCATTAGGAGACATGATATATGAGTAATTAGTTTCCCAACGATGCCAGCACATCTTCATATAGCTTCCTGTCACAACCAAGGCTTCTAGGAAGCATGCCTAGTGCCTCTAGCCGATCTTTGTCGATGTAAGGAATCTTGTACCTGTTTCCTCCACTATCTTTCATCACCTCAATCAAACACCCTTGTATTGTCAAGAACACCCTATTCAAAGTTTCTGGATCATAATTATCAAACTCATGTTGTACATTCACAATAAGGTCATCCAAGTTCCTAGAGATCCTGTCATAGGTTAAGGATTGGAGAGAATTAAAGAACCCTAGGTCTAGTACATTCAAATCTGGGGAATTGGCAGGTTGGTTGATGAGTTGTATGTCTAGTCCTGTCAGTGCAACAGCAGCAGCAAATTCTTCTTCATTTACTAGCACATGTGAAGGGGCATTATCTTGCTGAATGTAAATGGTTTTTCCTGCATGTTCCCGTGGCCACCATTGAACAATAGCATGCAAAACTTTACCGATCAGATATGACCTCATAGTAGTCCGATCTACCTTGATAGGTTTGGTGACTTCGGCCCCCCTTCCTCTATTGCGGCTTCTTCTTTTTGCTGGTTCCTATAGTAAATGAAACCAAGTAAGGACCACAAATTCATAGCACAAAAACTTATGCAAGAAAGTGAAACAAGTGTATGCTGTATCTTTCTAACATATGGCCACACTCCTATCTTCCCATCAAAAACACAATTACCTGCTTCATCATATATTGGTCTTCCTATTGCTGACAAGAACATAACTTTGCCAATGCGATTCTTATTGTGCACAATCCTATGTGGATCCTCCTCCTCAGGAAGCATATAATACTTCATGTACTTGGATGTGGTGTTGAACCACTTCTCATCCATGTGGATGATGTTGCCCATTTCAATGAACTTGGGTTCATTTGGCAGTGTCGCTGATCTATCATGGAAAGACACCATCATAGCCTGCCTTTCTTGTTATCTTCCATTAACAGAGGCTTTAGTGTGCTGGAGTGGCGTCGTAGTCGGCCTTCCTTGAACCATCTATGCAGAATGCTCTTCTTTATACCAATAGCATTAGCTAGAGATCGTATAGTCCTCCTCCTATGCAAGGGAACTCTAAGAACATCTAATAGATCAATTTGTATCCTTTTGCGGCCACAATTCTTCCTCCGTGATCTAACATCTACTGGTATGCCATGTGCACGGCACTGCTTAACTCTTCGCCAAACACCACGCACTTGATACCTACTGACCTGAAACATATGAGCTACTATATTCGTAGTGTTCTTTTTTAATTTTCCACGATTACTTCTCTCAAGCAATGATTCATATATTTGTTGCCTTTCAGTGTCTGTCAAATTTCTGCACTTATGTGAATTATTTGCATTTGTATGTTCATCTTCTTCAACATCTGGGTCCTCCAACTCCTCATCGAAGACTATGTCCACAACATCAGCGTACACACCATAGCCGTGCATGTTGAAAGGTCCTTATGTGGTTTTGGTAATTGAGTGACAACCTAGGTGGACTAATTGTGTTTATGTGAGATATACAGGTAATTAGTCCATAGGTACATGTGTGTGAGCAACATATGCCATGAAGGTGAAAATGGCTTTGAGATGTTGCAAAGCTCACACATGTGAAGATGAAGGAGCTCATTGCAGATGAGACATGACATTGAGTCATGTGATCAAAGGTTGAGAAGATCAAGACAAGATTTGGCTTGATGGACTGGTTGCAAGCGTGAAGGACAAGTCGGAGGCTTTGGAGCGATGGACCGCGTGGCGGTGAAGCTTGAGCAAGACTTGGCGTCGATGGACGAAGGCAATGGTGAAAAGCGAGTGATGTCAAGATCGATGAACCAATATGATCACGTGATGATATGAAGTGGATCATATCATTGTTAATCATGTTGGTGCATGTGTTGCATCAACATTGGAGGAGATGGAATAGAATGCGCAAGGCAAAGGTATAACCTAGGGCATTTCATTTCACCGGTCATAGGTGTGTAGAGAAGTTTGTGACCGGGTTTAGGATAGATGGCCGTACGATCAAGAGGGGCAAACTTGTTTGCATATCGGTCATCTAAGTGCCACTCGAGTGATCCAACTTTGCATCATCGCTAGGATTGAGTGGCGTGGCAAGTTGAGTGGCTAATCCTTTGGGAAATGATTGTGAAAAGCTAACACACATACACATGGTGGTATACACTTGGTGGTGTTGGCACATTTACAAAGGAGATGAAGTTGGAGTTGATGTGGATCAACTTAGTGAAGAAACGGAGATGAGAAAGGTCCCACAGAGTGGACCAGACTCTGGTCACGCAGTGACCGGACGCTGAGGCTCAGTGTCCGGTTAGTGGTGGCAGTCAGCGTGCAGCGTCGGTCAGTCGATCGGACGCTGGCTCTAAAAGTGATCGGACGCTGGAGGCAGTGTCCGGTCCTATTGTCAGACGAAGCAGTGTCACTGGAGAGTGACCGAACGCTGGGGCGGCGTCTGATCACGTCCGACCGGACACGTCCGGTCAGGGTCGATACCTTACTGTAAACGACCGGACACTGAGGGTCCAGCGTCCAGTCAGTTGAAGCTGCTGTGTCTGGTCAGAAGATGACCGTTGAGATCAAAAGAATGCCATTGAACGTAGGTGACACGTGGCTGTCATCGGGCGACCGGACGCTGAGGTCCAGCGTCTGGTCAACACGACCAGAGCGTCCGGTCAGCCCGATTTTTGCCCAGTGAAGGGGTAACAGCTAGTTTAGCCCTTGGGTCTATAAATAGAAGTGGCCTTCGGCCATAGCTGGTGCTGAGCACCTTAGGGGACTTTGTGTCCACACTTGAGAGTGCTTAGGAGCCCTCCATCTCATACATAATTGATAGTGATCATCCGATTGTGTGAGTGAGCGATTCTAGTGTGATTGCATCGTGAGGGTGCATCGAGTGGCACTAGATGATCGATTTGCAAGCCAATGGTGCTTGTTACTCTTGGAGGTTGCCACCTCCTAGACGGCTTGGTGGTGGTCTCCATCGAAGCCCGCAAGAAGCTTGTGCGGCGCTCCGGAGAAGTGCTTTGTGAGGGGCATTGTGCTCGCCCCACGGGAGCCACGAAGAGCAACTTTAGTAAAGCGTGTCATTGAGCTACCCTCACTTCTAGGGTAGTTTCTTGTAGTGCCCGATGTGTGGGCTTGGTGGGTGATGCCAATTAGCCGCCGAACCACCAAGTGAGCGGTCGACACAACGGGGACTAGCGTGTTGGCAAACACGTGAACCTTGGGAGAAAAATCATTGTGTCAACCTTATTCTTCCCGTTGGTTTGCATCCCCGTTACACAAGCTTGTGATTACTTTTATATACATTGTGCTTATGTAGTTGCTCTTGTAATTAGTTAGCTTGTGTAGCTTGCTATTTACCTTTTTGCTTGTGTAGCATAGAAGTAGCTCCCTTGCGTGACTAATTTGGTTTGAGTAACCTTGTTAGTCACATTACTTAGTTTGTGTAGCTAAGTAATTGCGCTCTCTAATTTGGCATTGGTTGCCTTGTTATTGAGCATTGCTAGTGAGCTTAGGTGGCTTTGTGTTTTAGCTTACTAGCATGTGTAAGAGCTCCCTTGTCACTTAAAGTACTAGTGGCATAAGTTTGTGTGACCTTGCTTCTAGAATTGGTTAGGAGAGCTCTAGCTAGTCCGGCACCTTTGTTGCTTAATTAGTATCTTTGAAAGGTGCTAGTAAATATAGATAGAGGGGTGTAGTCTTGGCTAGACCGATAGTTATAATTCCGCACTTGTTTCGGTTAGCCGACGCGATTAAGTTTTAGAAAAGACTATTCACCCCCCTCTAGTCGCCATCTCGACCCTTTCAATTGGTATCAGAGCCCGGTCTCTCATTTGTGGTCTTCACTAACCCGAGAGGATGGCGTCTAATGGGCTAGATGTTTGTGAGGCACATATTTTTTATGACACAAACTTTGCACTTTGGAAAAATCACATGCTTGATCATTTTCGTGCAAATGGACCTAAATTTTGGTGGGTTGTCACAAGTGGCCTCACCCATGTCTTGGACCATAGAAATCTCACCAAAGCTCAAAGAGTTCTCTATGAATTTTATGCACATGCTTGTTGTTTTCTAATGGATGCTTTAAGCTTTGATTTGATGAAACAAGTAAACATCAAGGGAACCGCTCGTGAGATATGGGAGTCCATCAAGGAAACTTTCGGTGATTCCTCCACATGGGATGATGGCAAATTCAAGGAGGATGAGCCCAAGAAGGAGGTGCATGAGTGTGTTGAGCATAACCACAATTTGGTGATTGTGGAAGATTGCTTCACCTCATGGTCAAGTGATGATGACGACGATCGATCAACTACAAGTTCACTTGACAAGGTTGATGATGATGCCACAAGTGTTGCAAGTGATGATGCTACCTCATGCACACTTGATGGTGATGATGGTTCATGCTCAAGCCATGATGAAAATGCCACTACAAGCTCTCAAACTACATCACCACATTGCTTCATGTCACAAGGTGACACCAAGGTAACAAATGATAATGTAGTTGATCATGTTGATTCATATGATGAGCTTGTTAGTAGACTTGCTAGCATGACCATGTCTTTAGAAAATGAGAAAGCTAAAACATTAAACTTAGAAAATAAAAACTCATTTCTAAAGAACTCTTGTGAAGAACATAAGAAATTACTTGACGCTTATAAATCTTCACATGATGAGCTAAAATTGAATCATGAGACACTACTTACATCTCATGATGAATTATTAGAACAACATGCTTCTCTCATTAAAGTGTTTACAAAGAAACTTAAAAATAATGAGAGCTCATCACATGGATCAAATGATAAATTGCAAAATGTTACTAACCCTTGTGATGTAGGCAAGAAGCATGTATCCACCTCTTGTGATGACTTATTAGATATGCCATGCTCTTCATATATAGATGCTTGTTCTACTCCTATATCTTGTGAGACTAACCTTTTAAAGGAGAACAATGAGCTAAATGAACAAGTGAAGAAATTGAGCAACAAGTTAGAGAGGTGCTACAACTCTCAAGTCATCTTTGAGCATATGTTGAAGACTCAAAGAAACTTTGGTGACAAGAGTGGAGTTGGCTTCAAGACTAGCAAAGTCAATCATCAAGAAAGCCGCAATGACATAAGTGGCGTTGGCTTCAACAAGAGCAAGATCAAGGGCAAAAGATGGGGCAAGAGAAGATATGAAAGAGAGATGAAGAAGCAAGAACAAGAGAAGCTCTCTCAATTCATGTGCTTCAAGTGCCATGAAGTGGGACATCTTGCAAATGGTTGCCCTAATGAAGAAATGCTCAAGTTGAAGAAAGAAGAAGAGAGGCTAAGGCATGTTAAGTGCTTCAAGTGCCGCACTTGGGGTCATCTTACCTCAATGTGCCCAACCAAGCAATTGGTGAAGCAACAAGTGAAGCCTCAACCAAAGCCACAAGTTAAGCAAGAGAAGACACCCCAAGTTCAAATCAAGATCAACCATGAAGATGGTGGTAATTTGATGATAAAGAAGACGAAAACAAGAAGGGGTGGAAAGGCAAGGCATCCAATGCAAACTCAAGATGCCAAGATGATGAGCAAGAATGAAGATGAGAAGAAAGATCATGCTCACATCAAGTGCTTTAAGTGTGGAAGTGTGGGACACTTTGCCTCTAAGTGTCCTACCAAGCTTGAGAAGAAGGCTCAAGCAATCCATGAGAGACAAGGCAATGAGAAGCACCACATGAGCAAAGAAGAGAAAGTGCTACTCATGTCGGAAAAGAGGATACATGGCACATTCATGTCCCCTAGGTGACATTTCTAAGCATATTTCAATTGTTGATAATAATTTGCTTAGAAAGGATGGCAATGGTACCTCATTAGTTGCAATTGCAAAATATCCCGCTACTCATACTAAGGCTATGCCTAAGTATGTTGCTTCTAACTTGAGAGGACCCAAACTTGTTTGGGTACCATCAAAAAGTGAATGATTATTTGTAGGTACCATCAGCATTGGAGACTTGATTCAATTGATCTCACATTGTTCATCATATGTTGAATCAAGTTATGAAGCCTAGTGCACATCCTAACCCAATGCCAAGAGAAAATTGAGTGAAGTCCAAGCGCCATCAACATACAAGTGCTATAATTCAAGTTGTTGGTGATTCATTGGATATTATTTGATAGCTTGCAAATATTTGAGTTGAAGCTTGCTAATTGGTTGATCATGAGCTAACCAAGGTATATCTCTTGTTGATCATTTCATTTGGGTGCATATAAGTTGATTGAATTGGATAAATATGCAAAGTTGCTTGCTATAAGTTGATTGAATGGATAATTGCTTAGTAATCAAGTTTGGATTGATTTGTGTTGGATAAGTTCATAAGATGACATTTAGTAAGTAGTTTGAATGGATATATATCTTATGGAAGTATTCAAACAAGTTAGTTTCAAGTTTGATTCATATCTGATGAAGTATATCTCAATTGTTGAAATCTGTCCTATAATTGAAAATCTGAGCTAGCTGTGATCTTAGCCATGTTTGAGTAATCAAAACCTATTGTATTGGCATAAAAATTGGTGTACATGCTCTAGACTTATGGTATAAGATGTTGTACAATTTTTATGAGAATTGGATAAGAAATGCTTCGGTTTTGGAGTAGATCTTGTCAGCTATAGTGCAGCAGTTTTCAGCATGGAGCAGTGGTGGAAGAATTGATATATGGCAGCAATCTAGAAGTCAAATGAAGCTCAAATTTTTACAGCTGATAGATAACTTAGTAAAGAACATCTCCACCAAATTTTGTGGTATTTGGATTTGTACTTTGGGAGATATGCTTATTTCTTTGAAGGGTACAAAATCTGTCAGAAAAGTGACAAATATTGGATTAATCTAGAGTCACTTTGATTGAAAGGTCTTCAAGTTGGAAACATGTTTATAAGTAATTGAGGCACCTAAGTTTGATTTTGAGATGATCTAGAAGTATGACAAGAAAAGAGTACAAGGCTATTTGATTGTGGAGTGTACTTTACACACCTTTGGTACTCAAGATGAAGATCAAGATCAAACTCAAGTTGAATTGAAGATAAAGTTTAAGTTCTAGTGACTATTGGAAATCATTTGGTAGAAAGAAAAAGACTTAAACTAGAAGAAAGAAAATGACTTAAAGAAGGAATCAAGGTTACTCACCAAGTTAAGTCCATCACTTGGATCAATCAATCAAGTTATTTCAAGTGAGTGTCAATAATGGTTCTTGGAGAGAGGTCACTTCTCCCTAGTGTAGGGACTTGCCACCTATGTGTAGGTAAACCAAGTGTGGTACTTGGAAGGCTAATATGGAAGTGGTGATCTGAGGAACATTTGAGATGCTTAGTTGAAGCAATCAAAAGGGTTGATCAAGAAAAGCAAGCAACACCCAAAAGAGAGCTAGTCATGAGATTTCAAGTGGTATTCTCAAATTGATGCTCTCATGCAAGCAAAAATCAAAAGATAAAGCAAGCCAACCACAACAAGAAAGTGCACTTAATCATA
Source organism: Miscanthus floridulus (assembly GCF_019320115.1). NCBI lineage: Eukaryota > Viridiplantae > Streptophyta > Magnoliopsida > Poales > Poaceae > Miscanthus > Miscanthus floridulus. Next base: position 31,463,144 of record NC_089590.1, on the reverse strand, counting down.
AGTGGTATTCATTTCATATGGATGAAGAATAAAATTCAACATGGTATCTATTGATCTTCACCAAGCTTATAATTGGACTTCACATTGCTATTAGAGTAATAAATTGGAATCTATGTGACTATCCTCTACTCCAACATAGCAAAGGTATCATTATAATGTGCATGATCATTTCATCCCTTACTAGTATGCGGTTAGTGCATATAGTACATGCTTCATAGGATCATGCATAACAAATGAAATGCTTAAATTCATAGCCTACCACTATTGTTTGAGTGATTACTTGATCTAGTGGTTAGTACATGAATTTGTTCATGAGCTAGTGAACCCAAGTACTTGACTCAATTTGGATTGCTAACAAGTGACAAGTACAACATTGGCAAGATAACCCTTGCAAGAGGTGTGAAGAAGCTTGTCATTGGTTCAAACCGGACTTGGAAGCTTAGGCAAATCAATTTAGTTCAAGTCAATCATAGAAGCTCATGATAGTGATAAGAGTACAAGCACAAGACAACAATGCAAATGGATATCTAGTTTGTTTGTTTCAAATGGTATCTAGACTCAAGTATTTCATCAAGAATCTACAAGTAATGTCTAGATCAACTCACAAGTGATATCCTATAAGTGGTACTCATGAAGATAGCAAATGTTCAAGAAATGGTCTTTATTGATAAATCAAACAAGTGGTTCCATACTAGAAGATTCTTTCAAATGGTATCTACTTCATACAAGTGGTATTACATCTATATATGATATCAACCATGAAAGACGATGGTTCCACAAGTGACCCTCAACTTTAAGTGATCTTCAAATGAAGAATGCATCCCTTAACTACAAGAGCTCAAGTGTATCAAATGGATGACCCATGCTATCACATAGGGGGAGATATACCACAAATTGGTATCAAGAAAAGATTCTATGTGTGGTATCTCAAGAAGCCCTATACAAGATACAAGGGGTACAAGTTACAAGTAGTATCTACAAGTGGTGTCATTCCAACAAATCATGAAGATGTCCATAAAAAATGCAAGATTCAAGCCTCAACCATCTACCCCAAATGCATACCTTTGCATCAATGAGAAGCACACCTTTTATGGAAATTGATGACAAAGGGGGAGAGATTGTACAAAGATATGAAAGCCTTTATAGGGGGGAGAGATAAATTGTATAAGGGGAGAGATAAATTATGAAAGCTTAGGAGGTTGGACATGAATATGGACAAAGAGGGAGCAGCATTGGAGAAAAGAGATGGATCAAAATTTCTTGGATAAGAGAAGCACACAAGTAGGGGGAGCAAGCTCATGAACTTTGATTGATTTCATTTGATATGTGCATATTCATGTGCTTGCTTGCATTGCATAAAGCTTTCAAATTCAATATGCATGCTTGTGTGGTGTATGCTAGTTATAGAACTTGAATGATGATTTGATAACTAACATGCATAGGATGATAGCTAGACACTTGGTATGCTTTTCAAGTAATGCTAGTACCTTGCTTTTAATGTTGATCTCACAAGGTATGTAGTGCTTTTATTTCCATGTGATATCTAGCTAACCATGGTGCTAAGGATGAACTTAAAGGTGCAACTCCAATTGGTACACGCTTCAAAAGTTTATTCTATACACCTTAACATCATTTTGTAGTAATTACTCTCCCATAATTTTAATCTATGCATATGTGCGAGCTTCAAATCAAACACTCTAGCACATATGTAGGGGGAGCTAATACTACTATCTCGGGTTTGTGGTACTTGTCCAAAAATCATTTTCACATGGTAAAATTGCTTGGGCAAGCAACATGAATCCAAAAGAGCTTAATTTCCATATCTTTGTAGAGTTGTCATCAATTACCAAAAAGGGGAAGATTGAAAGGTCCTTGTGTGGTTTTGGTAATTGAGTGACAACCTAGGTGGACTAATTGTGTTTATGTGAGATACACAGGTAATTAGTCCACAGATACATGTGTGTGAGCAACATATGCCATGAATATGAAAATGGCTTTGAGATGTTGCAAAGCTCACACATGTGAAGATGAAGGAGCTCATTGCACATGAGACACGACATTGAGTCATGTGATCAAAGGTGGAGAAATCAAGACAAGACTTGGCTTGATGGACCGGTTGCAAGCGTGAAGGGCAAGTCGGAGGCTTTGGAGCGATGGACCGCGTGGCGGTGAAGCTTGAGCAAGACTTGGCGCCGATGGACGAAGGCAATGGTGAAAAGCGAGTGATGTCAAGATCGATGAACCAATATGATCATGTGATGATATGAAGTGGATCATATCATTATTGATCATGTTGGTGCATGTGTTGCATCAACATTAGAGGAGATGGAATGGAATGCGCAAGGCAAAGGTATAACCTAGGGCATTTCATTTCACCGGTCATAGGTGTGTAGAGAAGTTTATGACCGGGTTTATGATAGATGGCCGTACTATCAAGAGGGGCAAACTTGTTTGCATATTGGTCATCTAAGTGCCACTTGAGTGATCCAACTTTGCATCATCGCTAGGATTGAGTGGCGTGGCAAGTTGAGTGGCTAATCCTTTGGAAAATGATTGTAAAAAGCTAACACACATACGCATGGTGGTGTACACTTGGTGGTGTTGGTACATTTACAAAGGAGATGAAGTTGGAGTTGATGTGGATCAACTCGGTGAAGAAATGGAGATAGAAAGGTCCCACAGAGTGGACCAGACTCTGGTCACGCAGTGACCGGACGCTGAGGCTCAGCGTCCGGTCAGTGGTGGCAGTCAGCGTGCAGCATCGGTCAGTCGACCGAACGCTGGCTCTGAAAGTGACTGAACGCTAGAGGCAGTGTTCGGTCCTGTTGTTGGACGAAGCAGTGTCACTGGAGTGTGACCGGACGCTAGGGCTGCATCCAATCACGTCCGAACGAACACGTCCGGTCGGGGTCAGTACCTTACTGTAAATGACCGGACGCTGAGGGTCTAGCGTCCGGTCAGTTGAAGCTGCTGCGTCCGGTCAGAAGATGGCTATTGAGATTGGAAGAATGTCGTTGAACGCAGGTGACACGTGGCTATCATCGAGTGACCGAACGCTTAGGTCCAGCGTCCGGTCAACACGACCGGAGCGTCCGGTCGGCCCGATTTTTGCCCAGTGAAGGGGTAACGGCTAGTTTAGCCCTTGGGGCTATAAATAGAAGTGGCCTTCGGCCATGGCTGGTGCTGAGCACCTTAGGGGACTTTGTGTCCATGCTTGAGAGTGCTTAGGAGCCCTCCATCTCACACATACTTGATAGTGATCATCCGATTGTGTGAGTGAGCGATTCTTGTGCGATTGCATTGTGAGGTTGCATCGAGTGGCTCTAGGTGATCGAGTTATAAGCCGGTGGTGCTTGTTACTCTTGGAGGTTGCCACCTGCTAGATGGCTTGGTGGTGGTCTCCGTCGAAGCCCGCAAGAAGCTTGTGCGGTGCTCCAGAGAAGTGCTTTGTGAGGGGCATTGTGCTCGCCCCGCGGGAGCCGTGAAGAGCAACTTTAGTAAAGCGTGTCATTGAGCTACCCTTACTTCTAGGATAGGTTCTTGTGGCGCTCGACGTGCGGGCTTGGCGGATGATGCTAATTAGCCGCCGAACCACCAAGTGAGCGGTCGACACAACGGGGACTAGCGTGTTGGCAAACACATGAACCTCGGGAGAAAAATTATCGTGTCGACCTTGTTCTTCTCGTTGGTTTGCATCCCCGTTACACAAGATTGTGATTACTTTTATATACATTGTGCTTGTGTAGTTGCTCTTGTAATTAGTTGGCTTGTGTAGCTTGCTATTTACCTTCTTGCTTGTGTAGCATAGAAGTAGCTCCCTTGCGTGACTAATTTGGTTTGAGTAACCTTGTTAGTCACATTGCTTAGTTTGTGTAGCTAAGTAATTGCGCTCTCTAATTTGTCATTGGTTGCCTTGTTATTGAGCATTGCTAGTGAGCTTAGGTGGCTTTGTGCTTTAGCTTACTAGCATGTGTTCGCTTTAAGTACTAGTGGCATAGGTTTGTGTGACCTTGCTTCTAGAATTGGTTAGGAGAGCTCTAGCTAGCCCGGCACCTTTGTTGCTTAATTAATATCTTTGAAAGGTGCTAGTGAATATAGATAGAGGGGTGTAGTCTTGACTAGACCGATAGTTATAATTCTGCACTTGTTTCGGTTAGCCGATTGGATTAAGTTTTAGAAAAGACTATTCACCCCCCTCTAGTCGCCATCTCGACCCTTTCACATGTTATCGATCATGTCTGAAAAAAAGTGTGAGATAACAGTAGAAAAATGTACAACCAACTAATTTATTCTCCTGAGTCCTATGAATCATGGAGCATTCTTTGCAGAAACCTGATCACATGTTTACTAGAACAAATCATCTTGTCTGAATGTTCTTTCTTTTTGGTGACATTTCTTCAAATCTGGTTTGTGCAGGATGGGTATTCGACTCGGCATCAGGATATTGTAATGACAACTCTATTGGACGTTACTATGATTCGAAGTATGGTTTCTATTATATGTTCTTGCTTTACCAGTAACACACTATTGTTGATTTTTCACTCAGGTTGCATTGTTTTTTCACTCAGATAGCAGAATGATATGCATGCTTGCAATTAATCATGCAGTAGACAAAAAGTATGTCAACCTTGTGAGTCGATGTGCTCATTGAAATAGTAAGAAAAAATCATGCTGAAATTAGTTGCTAAAAACAGGTGAGGCAGCAATATGTCTCCATTGTTATTGAACTGCTTGAAATAGTGTAGGAAAGTTGTTGCTATTGTGGTGAATTGGATTGTTTGGAACTTTTGAGGGGTTTCATGTAGATGTATTGCTGATTTTGTACTGTGTAATGAACACTAAAGAATCACTATTATTATCTTGGTATGGTAACTCAAGTAGACTGAAGTTGTAGGCTACAACACTTTGGATGCATGTTCTTTTTCATTTATGCAAACTGAGTTTACCAAGGCACCTAAAAGTGGCCGAATGATTTTTGACTGAGCTAGCATAATGATATGTATGATTGTGCTCTTATCTTACAATTAATTATGCTGAACACAACGTTTTGTTATTTAGGAAAACTATGTCAACCTAGTGAGTCGATATGATCATTGACATAATATGAAAAAAATTAAAGTTCCATTGGGGCTTACTGATCATTTGTTGCAGCTCATTTTGGTGATCAGCAGCTTCTAAGTTGAAGTCAAAATCATCCTGTATATGTGGAGCATCAAAGTTAAAATCTCCATCTTGTTGATGGTCGTCCTCAATAGCAAGAACTGCAATAGGGTGGGTCATAGGACTTTAATTAATGCAGAAAGTTATTTTTACACAGTACACTTTGTTTTAGTAAAGAAACTAAGAGAAACATTACCTTCATGAGATTCTTCTTGTTCTCCCTCACAAGCAGCAATATTGAGGTCTATGGCATGCACATCACCGTGTTGCTCTTTCTGGAGATAGTGGGACTGACCTTTCAGTGGATGCACTTGTGCTTCTTTGATGGGATGAAATTGATCTTCTTCATCATCAGCAGGCTCTTGATTTAGGTCTGGTAAGAGCTCTTCACTTCCTTCCCCTGGTACTTTGTTTAGATCTATGGCTATGGTTGAAGATGAAAGTGCCTTGCAGGCTACTGAGGGCTCTTCACTTTCTTCACCTGGTACTGTATTTAGATCAATGGCCATGGTTGAAGATGGAACTCTCCTGGATGGCTTGTGTTGGGTTCATCAGGAGCATGTGAAGCCATTTTATAGTGGGGCAATGGCGCCAAGTTTGCTGATTCAAATTTTGGATGGCCAGGCGCAAGTGCTGGAAGTTTCTGTAATGGCGTAGAGTGCTTATTCGTGGCCACGTGTTGTGTTATTGTAGCCATTGCTTCTCTCTGAAATTCTTTACCACACATTTCTTTAGTGTCAGACTTGTACTTTTGTACTACAAGTGTAATCATGTTCTGCCTATTTAGTGATGCCAAGTCTTCTTTATAGGGGCAGTATGGTAATTTGACAGCTGCACTAAGTTTCTTCCTCCAATCCCAGACGTGTAGTTAAATTGGGACGGAGGAAGTAAGTTCGATTAAAATAAAACTAAAAAGAAAATACTAACTCTCGGGATCAAAAGCTCTGTCCTCGTCGTCAGCCTCGGCAGGCGCCTTTGACTTATCCAAACCTTGGGAGCGACTGACCTCTCCATTCTCCCTAGCTTCCTTGTCATCATCCTCACCGCCATCCCTTTCTGAGCTCTTGAAAAACCCCCTTGCCGCCTCGTCTACAGCACGCATCCCACCCTTAGCCCCCCACAACAAAGGCAAGTTGTACGGATTGTCGTCCTCACCTGACCCCGGCAAACGAATGGACACCAGCTGCTCTCTAAGTTCGATGCCGAAGGCCTCGTTGTAACTTTCCAATGAAGGCGGCAAATCGGATTCTGCACCATAAGGTTTTACTCTAAATATCAGAGGAGGTTCCCCAGGTGCACCAATGGTTTTTTCCAACTCCATTAGAAATCTCAATGAGGCGTCACCGCAATAAAAAATCTTATCCTAGGCAAACGTCCAATGACATGTTTACCTAGCTTTGCCGCCTTTGAAGCAGACGCCTTCATCTCCTTAGCAACAGTCTCCACGATCTTTCCCTGCGAAGGGTTTGCCTCGGGGTGTAGAGGAGGCGCAGCAACCTCGGTCTCAGACTCCTTTGGAGGAATGCTAGCCTCGGGAGCCAAAAAAGGGACCATAGATTAGTCCACATCTAGAGCAACATCTTCATCATCATCAAAGACCTTGCTGACGCGAGATTTTCTTGTAGATTTCTTTGCTTTCATGCCGGCAAGCTCACCGGCGGCCTCAAGCTCGGATTTGGTCGCGCCCGGGATAACTTTAGAGACAAGGGGCGCAGAGGATTTTGCAGCCTCACTCGAAGTGCCTTGTCCAAGTTTTTCCTCCTTTTGGTCCTCGAGGCTAGAGGTCTTTTGTTTCTCTTTGGCAGCCTTGAGCACGACTCTCACTTGGCTGTCATCATTCTCTGAGGCCACTGCCGCGGCCTTTGAAGTTGTACTCTCGGCTCTCCTCTTTTTTCCTCTGCCTCCGCCACCGACCTACTCTGAGCCTGATGCGACAACCTCTCGTGTCCGTTTCGAAGTCTTACGAGGTTTGGGGCGAGGCGCAACATCGAGTCCAAGTTCCTCGAAAACACGGTTGACTCGAAGCTCATGTGCGACGATCCTCTTGCAGCCTGTCCGGTACGCCATAAACGATCGTGGAATTATTTACTGTTGGTTGGTTTGATGTCAAAGAAAAATACTGTTTCAGTTTATAATTCACGATCATATACGAGCAAACGAACATGTTGTTGACCGATCGACTTCGAGGTTAGGCTGCTCCCAGAATCAAATCAATTGGATGCTCTATTCCTCTCATAGGTGGCAGCCCGGGGTATCTCAGCTAGAAAAATATCTTCATACTCCTGCAAAAGGTTAGTGACAGCAGGAGGCATCGAGCTAACAATATCATCAAACGAAAACATAGCTCGTTTGCATACCAAAGCATAGCAAATATCATCATCAGAAATTTCAGCAAAGTCATATTTTGTTGCAAGCATAACACCACCCTTCAATTTAATCCCCACAGCCTTAGAAATAGATGTAGACTTATCATTTTTAGGTGGAAAAATATAATTAGCAACTTGCTAATTTTTAGATTAGACATCATTCAAATTAGCAGCGCGTTCTCTATCAGCTTGTACAATTTGAGCAGGGGTCAAAGGTACTAAAGTAATTTTCTTTCCTTTATGCACAAAAGTGTATTTATTACTTTTACCATGGTATGTAGCGTTATTGTCATGTTCCCAAGGACGACCCAATAAGAGTGAACAAGCTTGCATAGGTACGACATCACGATTAATAGAATCAATATAAGAACCAATATAAAATGATACTCTACAAGTTTGTGTTACATTTGCTTTACCTGAATCATTTAGCCACTAAATATGGTATGGACGTGGGTATGGGCGTGTGGTCAAGCCAAGCTTCTTGACCAAATCAGAACTTACCAAATTGTTACAGCTACCTCCATCAATAATGACACGTGCGCGACGGTCGTTGATGACGAAGAAAATCTAGAACAAGTTATGGCGTCATAGCTTCTCAGGTTGCTGGACTTGTGAGCTGAGCATCCGCTATACAATGATGCTTCTATAGGCCGCCGTGGCCTCGTCACCAACGACTTCGCCGTCCTCTTCATCAATATGGCACTGGACTATGGGACGAATGCAAAACACTCAAACTAGGGAATAAATGTGAACCTGATGGTATACCTTAGCTCTAATTACCACTTAATGAGAACAGGGATCTCAATCTTCCGTTAGGTAGAGGTAACTATTGTTGTGGCGGAGCATGACACACCGATCCGGCTTTAGATCGAAAGATCGAACCCTACAATCTTAGCACCACAGCTCCTCTGGTTATCAACCAAGTCACGGACCAAGTTGACCTCACTAAGAAGGCTAATCCCTGTCTGCATAACGAAGAACACAAGCAAGAACAAGAAAGAACACAACCAAATTGCAGATGAATGATTAATCTCATGGAGTTGGGGTCTCACAAACCGATGAACGGCGAAACTATTCTTGACAGAATAATCTAAGCAAAACTCAAACCCTAATGGAGGGGCGGCGGCTATTTATAAAGACTCTAGGGTCGTGCAAGACCCCTGGACGCACCCCCTAATGGGCCCAAACACGATACATGGTCCAACGGACCAAAAGACGGTGTCGTAGCACCCTGGTAGATTCTGGACGTTGACTTGTTTCAACGATTTCCGTTGATTCCAAAGAGCTTTTGATGTGAGACCACATGGATTGGCTTCCTTATCAAATTAGCTTTCCATCCATATGTGTATAGTCGAAAACAGAGTTCGGATGCGTCCTAGGTGACCAGTTTAAGGTAGACTGGTCCTAGAGGCCGAGACAGACTCGAAATCATGTTGGACCGGGCCTCCGGTTCCTGTTGGATGTTCTTGCTGGTCATCTTCACCTCCACCACATCCACTAAGTCCTTCATGACCCTCTCTAATGTTTCTAAGCAAGATAACATCATTAGGTAGTAGTCTATTCTCAAAAGTATAAAAAGGATCGCTTAAGAACGAGCTCACCTCTAAATTGAGTTGACGCATTCGAGCCCGGATCATTAGACCTTGCATGACGGTTGGAGGATCAGCGGGTACATCCGAAGGAGTGATGTCCTTATCAGAGTCCCTAGACCACAAACGGCTAGGTGATGGGGATGGTTTGAAGTTCCTATGTTGGTAGGTGAGTGTGCTGGGCATAGAACTGGCACCTCTCGCACCTGCTGATGTGGGGGTATGGCCCCCGGTATCCTCAAGACAAGACATGGGCCGCACCATCAGAGGTGGCCCGGCCCATAAGATCGAGGCATGCATGGCAAGATTACAAGTTGTACTAGATATTGTAATAGTACCAAATAGGATACTTTATTTGTAACCCTCCTCCTCCAGACTATATAAGGAGAGGCAGGGGTCCCCCTCAGGAAACATCTACAATAGATCATCTCAATTAATACAGAATAATGAGACACAGGATGTAGGTATTACGCCAACACGGCGGCCGAACCTGTATAAATCTTGCATCTTGTGCCTCTGTAACCATCTGGTTCTTGATTACACGCACCGTCTACCGATAATCTACCACCACGGGCACCCCCCTCGGTAGACTGCCGACCATATTTTGTCGACAGTGGCGCGCTAGGTAGGGGTCCCCTTTTAGGGGTTGTGTGTGTTGATCCCAGGCGAACCAGATGGAAATTTTCTTTGCCAACGTCAACCGTGGTGACTCGGCTTCTCGTGGCTGGCGTCCTTCAGCAACGCGTCATGGCATGATGATCTTGATCGGCCTCGTCGGTGGCGTACCAAGAAACTTGTCCCATGCTGATCGGATCCGAGATCCCACCATGATGCCTAGCTAGCTTGTAGACATGATCCAATCTGACTCATGGCAGACATGCAACCAATCAAAGAAGGCCAAACCAGGATGTCTGCGGTCAACTTGCATGTATATATGCATCACATGAAAGCTTCACATACTTGCATCTACGTACATGACCACGCAAGCGGCTACTGGCCCTGATCAAGCAGCGACAAGCAAGCAAGAGTTCCGAGTCTGATGAACACGTAACCTGCACGGCTGCACCGACTCCAGTTGAAACCTTCAACATTGTGCGCCAACCGCCATGGCCAAGCCGGGAGCATCTCATCTCATGACCACAAGATCTCCGATGGTGACATCATCGCCGAGATGAGATTCCAAGCCATCAAACAAGCTGTCCGAGCCACAGAGCGAGCCGCTGAGCGAGCCACGCCAAGCTCCGACCACGTCGACCATGACCATGTCGACCACGTCCTGAGCAGCTCTACTGAGCTCCGACCACATCGACCATGACCACGTCGACCACGTCCCAAGCAGCTCCGCCAAGCTCTGACCACGTCGACCACGTCCCGAGCAGCTCCACCGAGCTCCGACTACGTCGACCACAACCACATCGACGACGACCACGTCGACCACGTCCTGAGCAGCTCTGCCGAGCTCCGACCACATCGACCATGTCCTGAGCAGCTCCGCTGAGCTCCGACCACGTTGACCACGTCCCGAGCGGCTCCGCCGAGCTCCGACTACCTCAACCACCAGACCACGTCGACCACGTCCCGAGCGGCTCCGCCGAGCTCCGACCACCTCGACCACCAGACCATGTTGCAATGATGATCGCCACGAAGAACGGCGCTACGACAATTGTGACCACAGTCATGATGATAGGTCGAAAAGCTCAAGGACCGGACAACTTCATCGCCACCGATCAGATTTCTATCCAAAGATAAGTACACTTCTAATATTTATATCTAATATAATTTTCATTACGACATTTCTCCACAAATATCTTCGTCATGATTATTCTTCAAATAACGTTTGTCCATGTATACAATCTTAAATATAACATACAACTATACTTAATGGAAATCCTCGACCAGTCATGTTGATGCTCGATGCCTTCAGAGACGGCCCTATCTCCGACTCCTCCCTACACGTGCACGAGCGTCTACCCTCTGCGTTATGGGTGGTCGGCAGTGGCTCCTTAGCGATGCTTTGTTCTTCCTACACATGCACGGGCTTCGCGCCCCACGTTATGGTTCATGGGCTAGCTAGGGCTAGAGACTCAGCTGCATACTAACTGGTCAGGCAGTTTATATTAAGTATAAACACAAACTTCATATTAACACTGATGTTTACAAAGCACCAACTGCTTTATCACATCATGCTCATTTGCAAATGACTGCTGAGCATCATACGCTATTTCTTCACTATTGATTTTTCTCCTTAAAATACTATTTTGTACATCATATACTACCATTCTATATATTTATATTGCAGGGATCTCGAGCTACGCTCGAGGACTTCGCTGCTCGCCCCTCGACCTATGCTCAGGGACTGCCTCATCCACTCTCCGACCATAGCTCGGGGACTTCGCTGCTCGCCCCTCAACCTGTGCTCGGGGACTGCCTTGACGACTCTCCGACCACAGCTCGGGGACTTCGCCGCTTGCCCCTCGACCTGTGCTTGGGGACTACCTCGACCACTCTCCGACCACAGCTCGGGGACTTTGCGTCTCAACTACATGTGACTGGCGACTCGCATACAATTGGGATATTCTTTCTCATTTAGACCTTGCTACAAGGCTCATACCTCGCCTTCCAGCAAGCTCGAGGACTACATCGGTACGATGCACCTACCGGTGCATCTTGTATCGTCTGTATGAAGATTGGATTCTCAACTTAACTGGGAATTCTTTTTAGACCCTGGCACCACGTACCTACGTCACCTACTACCAGGCTCGGGGACTAAGTGGGCACACTTCACCTTGAGGTGAATGTGCTCGATCTGATGGATCAAACGCATCCGATTCTACAAGGACGATGGTGTCTCTTCTCGACTCAGAGTCAAAGTGGGCACACTTCAGGGAAAATATTTTTCAAATTTTATCTTGAGCCCCTTACATCCTTCTAGCAAGCTCAAGATGACGCTACTCGAAAGATACAAGGTGCTCAGGGACTAGCTGTGGGGGTATGGCCCCTGGTATCCTCAAGACAAGACATGGGCCGCACCATCAGAGGTGGCCTGGCCCATAAGATCGAGGCGTGCACGGCAAGATTACAAATTGTACTAGATATTGTAATAGTACTAAATAGGATACTTTACTTGTAACCCTCCTCCTCCAGACTATATAAGGAGAGGCAGGGGTCCCCCTCAGGAAACATCTACAATAGATCATCTCAATCAATACAGAATAATGAGACATAGGACGTAGGTATTACGCTAACACGGCAGCCGAACCTGTATAAATCTTGCGTCTTGTGCCTCTGTAACCATCTGGTTCTTGATTACATGCACTGTCTACCGATAATCTACCACCACGGGCACCCCCCTCGATGGACTGCTGACCATATTTCGTCGACAGCTGACCACCTCTTCTGCATCGCACAACGCTGCGGTCCAGTAAAAGCCCTGATGGAAAGCCTTGTCGATCAGCGAGTGCAGGGCCACGTGGTGCCCATAGATTCTGGCATGGTCGATCGAGATGCACTTCATGAGTATCCCTAACGGGCTTCGCTTATAGAGTTCCTCGCCAATGGCAATGAATGTTATGGCATGTCGGGTGACCCATCGCACTTTAGTCTTCTCTGGTGGAAGGACTGTGCCAAGGATGCAGGCCAGTAGCAGTGCTCTCCAATCCATCGGATCAAGTGCCATTACTACCATGTCGAGGTTAGAGCCCTCGTGCACTTTGTTGGGGCTGGGCTGCGATGCGGAGTTAGAGTCCTCGAGCGATCGACCTGGGTCAGCCTGCGCTTGAGGTAGATCCTCCCGTATATGGGTGGACGGTTCGTGAAGGTCGTTCATGAAGACCCTGTCCAGGGCCGGCTTCCGTTCGATGGCCATTTTTGCCAAGGTATTGGTAGCATCATTATCCTTACGTGGGACATGATGCAGCTCGATCCCCTAAAATTTATCTTTGAGCTTATGCACCACTTGGCAATACGCTGCCATGAGTGGGCTCTTGCAAGAGGACTCCTTCATGACCTGGTTGACCACGAGTTTCGAGTCGCCACCTACATAGAGCCAGGTCACTCCTAGCTTGGTGGCGATACGTAGCCCATTGATGAGGGCTTCATACTCTGTAGCGTTGTTCGAGGCATTGAAGTGGAGGTAGATCACATAGTGGATCCTGTTCCCTTCTGGGGAGATTAGGCCATGCCAGCCCCTACATCGATTCCCATGACTGACCCATCGAAGTACATCATTCAGTACTTGTGGGTAACATCAGGGGTTGGGGTCTGGACCTCCGTCCACTCAGCGATGAAGTCGGCCGGGGCCTGAGATTTAATCGCAGTTCGAGGTGCATATTTGATGTTATGCCCCATGAGCTCAAGTGCCCATTTGGAGATCCAACCCACAGCGTCATGGTTTTGAATGATTTCACCTAGCGGGAATGAGGTGATGATGGTGAACTCATGCCCAGTAAAGTAGTGCAAGAGCTTTCGGTGAGCCATTAGCAAAGCATACAAAAGCTTCTACATTTGGGGTAGCGCACTTTGGCTTCGGCGAGTACCTTGCTGACAATGTACACTAGTCGCTGGACCTTCAGCACATGCTCAGTCTCCTCCCTTTCTACGATGAGGACAGCACTGACCACATGGTCGCTTGCTACGATGTAAAGGAGGAGGGGTTCCTCTCACTTAGGAGCGATGAGGATCGGGGCTAAGGTCAGCAACAATTTGAGACTCTCTAGAGCTTTCTATGCCTCTTTCATCTAGACAAATATCTCCAACTTCTTGAGGAGCTTGTAGAGTGGCATTCCCTTTTCCCCGAGTTAGAAGATGAAGTGGCTTAGGGCGGCTAGACACCTAGTGAGCCTTTGCATGCCCTTGACGTTGTGAATTGGGCCCATGTTGGAGATGGCCATGATTTTCTTAGGGTTGGCTCCATACCACACTCGGAGATGATGTATCCGAGTAGCTTCCCCTTCAAGACCCCAAAAATGCACTTTTTGGGGTTCAACTTAACGCTGAACCTTCAGAGGTCCATGAAAGTCGCGGTCAAGTCTGCAATCAGGTTGCTTGCCCAAGCCGACTTCGCCTACCCTGAGCCAACTCCACATAGACAGTGATGGTACCCTTTGTCTGCTCCGATCCGTCAAGCAGGTTAGGCAGATCGATTTGATTGGCGAAGCACCGCTGCATGCACCGATGGTAGGTGGCACTGGCATTCCTTAGACCGAAGGGCATGGTCACGTAGCAATACGAGCCATAAGGGGTGATGAAGGAGGTCACGAGCTAGTCAGACTCCTTCATTGCGATCTAGTGGTAGCCAGAGTAGGCATCCAAAAAATAGAGGACTTCGCACCCTGAGGTGGAGTCGATTATCTGATCTATGCATGGTAAGGGAAAATGGTCCTTAGAGCATGCCTTGTTCAGACCGGTATAGTTAATGCACATCCTCCATTTCCCTTTTTTCTTTTTAACAAGGACCAGGTTGGTGAGCCAGTCGAAGTGATACACTTCCTTGATGAAACCAGCTACCAAGAGTTTGGCGATCTCCTCACCGATGGCCCTGCGCCTTTCATCGTTGAAACGGTGCAGGCGTTGCTTGACAGGCTTTGAGCCTCAGGTGATCGTAGTGCGTGCTCGGTGACCTCCCTCGAGATCCCTAGAATGTCGGTTGGTTTCTAGGCAAAGATGTCTCGGTTCGCGCATAGGAAGTCGATGAGCTCGATTTCCTATTTGGTCGGGAGCTTGGTCCCGATCCGCACCATCTTGGTTGGATCGATGGGATCGATCTCCATCGCCTTAGTCTCCTCGGTCAGGCTAAATGCACTCACAGTGGTTGGCTCATGGTAGTCAGGCATGGCCGAGACTACCTCCTCCTGGAGCCTCTTGAGCTCAACGGAGTTGACGAGACCGGTGGCGTGCTCGAGGTTCTCCCAATCGCACGTGTATGCATGTGGGAAGGTAGTTCCCATGGTGATGGTGTCACTCAGCCCTAGCATCTTTAGCTTGAGGTAGGTATAGTTGGGGACAGCCATGAACCAAGCATAACATGGACGTCCCAAGATTGCGTGGTAGTACCCCTCGAAGTCTACCACATCAAAGGTCATGATCTCCGTGCAAAAGTTGGCATGGTCCTTGAACATGACGGGCAGGTTGATCTGCCCAAGCGGGTACACCCGCATCATGGGGATCACGACGTGGAATGGTGTGACCTTCGATCGGAGCCTGGACCGAGGGATGCACATGGCATCTAGGGTCTCAACATATAGGATGTTAAGCCCGCTGCCCCCATCCATGAGCACCCGGGTGAAAGGTCCTAATGGCTAGAGGAGGGGTGAATAGCCTATTAAAATTTCTACAACACTTAGCAAACTAGTTAGATAAATATGAGGTGAAGCGAGTGTTGCGCTAGCCTACTAAAAATGCAAGCCACCTACCACAATTCTAGTTTCTATAGTCTCTATCCACACAATGGCTATGTCACTACACTAAGTTAGTGTGCCCTCAAAGGCTAACTAAAGAGCCACACTAACCAAACTAACAAGCTCTCACGACTAGCTACACTAAAGAGCTTGACAACTAGTTTGTGGTAATGTAAAGAGAGAGGGCAAAATAGTTATACTGCTGAGTTAAGGAATGAATTCTAATGAAGACCAATCACCTCGGAATTAAATGATGACACAATGATTTTTTACCGAGGTTCACTTGCTTGTTGGCAAGATAGTCCTCGTTGTGGCGATTCACTCACTTGGAGGTTCATGCGCTAATTGGCATCACACGTCAAACTCTCAATAGGGTGCCGCACAACCAACATAAGATGAGGATCACACAAGCCACGATCAATTTACAAGAGTACTGAAAGGTCCTAATGGCTAGAGGGGGGGTGAATAGCCTAATAAAAATTTCTGCAACAACACTTAACAAAATGGTTAGACAATTATGAGGCGAAGCAAGTGTTGCGCTAGCCTACTCAAAATGCAAGCCACCTACCACAATTCTAGTTTAGATAGTATCTATTCACTCAATAGCTATAACACTACCCTATGTTAGTGTTCTCTCAAATGCTAACTAAAGAGCCACACTAACCAAGCAAGCAAGCTCTCACAACTAGCTACACTAAAGAGCTTGACAACCAGTTTGCAGTAATGTAAAGAGAGTGATCAAGAAGGTTATACCACCGTGTCGAGGAGTGAACCAATCAATCACAAGAATCAATATCAATGAAGACCAATCACCTCGGAAACAAAGGATGAACACAATGATTTTTTACCGAGGTTCACTTGCTTGCTGGCAAGCTAGTCCTCGTTGTGGCGATTCACTCACTTGGAGGTTCACGCGCTAATTGGCTTCACATGCCAAACCCTCAATAGGGTGCCGCACAACCAACACAAGATGAGGATCACACAAGCCACGAGCAATCCACTAGAGTACCTTTTGGCTCTCCACTAGGGAAAGGTCAAGAACCCCTCACAATCACCACGATCAGAGCTAGAGACAATCACCACCCTCCGCTCAACGATCCTCGCTGCTCCAAGCCGTCTAGGTGGTGGCAACCACCAAGAGTAACAAGCGAAATCCATAGCGAAACACGAACACCAAGTGCCTCTAGATGCAATCACTCAAGCAATGCACTTGGATTCACTCCCAATCTCACTATGATGATGAATCAATGATGGAGATGAGTGGGAGAGCTTTGGCTTAGCTCACAAGGTTGCTATGTCAATGAAAATGGCCAAAGATGTAAGCCATAGCCGGCCATGGGGCTTAAATAGAAGCCCCCACGAAATAGAGCCATTGTACCCCTTCACTGGGCATAACATGGGTCGACCGGACGCTCCGGTCCAACTGACCGAATGCTGCTCCTCAGCATCCGATCGCTCGATGGATGCCACACGTCACTAGCTTCAAATGCTGTTCGTTAGATTTCAACGGCTATGAAGCTGACCGGACGATCCGGCAAAACTGACCGGACACTGAAGCCCCAGTGTCCGATCGTTTCCAATAAGCTCCCCGAGACGTATTTCTTCGACCTGACACGTCTGGTCCACCTTGACCGGACATAGTCCAACGTTCGGTGATTAACCCTAGGCACTGTGCTGTCTTACCAGTTCGACTGGACATGAGCAGCCAGTGTCCGGTGCTTTCAGACCCATTGTCCGGTCAGTTGACCGACGCCAGCGTCTTCACGACCAACTCTTTTTCACTTCTAACTTCTCCACCCTTGCTCAAAAGTGCCAACCACCTTGTGTATCACCGTGTGTACATGTGTTAGCATATTTTCACAAACATTTTCAAGGGTGTTAGCACTCCACTAGATCCTAAATGCATATGCAATGAGTTAGATCATCTAGTGGCACTTTGATAACCGTATTCCAATACGAGTTTCACCCCTCTTAATAGTATGGCTATCAAACCTAAATGTGATCACACTCTCTAGGTGTCTTGATCACCAAAACAAAATAGCTCCTACAAATTATACCTTTGCCTTGAGCTTTTTGTTTTTCTCTTTCTTCTTTTCAAGTTTAAGCCCTTGATCATCACCATGGCATCACCATTGTCATGTTATGATCTTCATTGGCTTCTCCACTTGAAGTGTGCTACCTATCTCATGATCACTTGATAAACTAGGTTAGCACTTAGGGTTTCATCAATTCACCAAAACTAAACTAGAGCTTTCAATCTCCCCTTTTTTGGTAATTGATGACAACCCTTATACAAAGATATGAATTGAAATTCAATTGAATCCATGTTGCTTGCCCAAGCATATTTACCATGTGTAAAAGGATATGGACAAGTTTCATGAACCCCAAATGGTAGCAATTTCTCCCCCTACATATGTGCTAAGAGTTTGGATTGAAGCTTGCACATATGCTTAGATAGGAAATATAGGAGTCAATGTCTACCAAATGATGCTAAGGTATAAGAGATGGACCTTTGAAGTGTGATACCAATCAGAGTGCACCAATATACCATCCTTAGCACCATGGTTAGCTCAATACCACTTGGAAACGTATTTTAGAAAGGTACCACTTGTAAAGGCTTACTTGGAAATGAAAATTATCTAGTGATTTCATTTCATCATTCAATCTTACAACTAACATTCATCACGCAAGCATGGATGTTTAACTTTAATACTTGTGCCATGCAAGCAAACATATGAAATGCACATACAAATGCACCATACAAGTTCATGAGCTTGCTCCCCCTACTTGTGTGCTCAACATTTTAATTGATTCCTTTCCTTTGTCATATCTCTCCCCCTATGTCAAGTTCTCCCCCTTTGTTGTCTTTTCACTATCTTAGTACACTAATATCTTCGTTTTTCTCCCCATGTACTAATATCTTTGTTTCTCTCCCCCTTTGTCATCAAGGACCACAAAGGTTCTAAATATAGGTAGTATTACTTGTAGGGTCGAGATTATCAATGTCAATCAATGGGGTGAGAATCATTTTCCCAGATTTGGTCTAATCTAGATCATTTGCCAAAGATATTTAACTCAGTTTGATCCAAGGACAAGCTTCTTCACACCTCCAAATAAGGGTTATCTTGTACCATGTTGAGTTAAACACTTAGAGCTCATTTTCTAGATCAAACACTAGGTTTACAAGCCCATAAACATGTCATATGCTATCACTAGATCAAATCAAGCATAGAAGCAATAGTGATACCATATAAACATCAAATTCATTTGATTTTCATGAATGAGCCTAATAGAATAGAGCTATTTGAAAGGTCCTAATAAGATTAAAAATATGACTAGATGCACTAAACATGTCCTTAGCAAGGATGTATGCCATGCCAATCAACTTTTACCTTGGATTGCTCGAAGGAGAGGCATGTCATATGAGTGGGGGTGCATCAACACATATTTGAGAAATCCAATATGTTCAACTCATTCCTTAGGTTGCAAAACCTTTTCTCATCCAATGGCTTGGTGAATATATTGGCAAGTTGATCTTCGGTGCCTATACTTTCAATGCAAATGTCCCCTTTTTGTTGGTGATCTCTTATGAAATGGTGGCAGACATCAATGTGCTTTGTTCTTGCATGTTGAACCAGATTGTTGGTTAGCTTGATTGCACTCTCATTGTCACAAAGCATTGGCACTTTCTTGAACTTGATTCCAAAGTCACTCAAAGTGGCCTTCATCCAAAGTACTTGTGCACAACAACTACCGACGGATATGTATTCGGCTTCGGCGGTTGATAATGCAACACTATTTGCTTCTTTGTTGACCATGAAACAAGTAATCTTCCCAACAATTGACATGTGCCCGAGGTGCTCTTCCTTTCAACCTAGCATCCCACATAATCCGAGTCAGAGTAACCAACTAGCTCAAACTTTGCTCCTTTGGGATACCACAAACCAACATTTGGTGTATGCTTCAAGTACCTCAATATTCTCTTTGTAGCCTTCAAATGACTTTCTCTTGGTGAGGCTTGAAATCTTGCAGACATGCATACACTAAACATGACATCCGGCCTTGATGTGGTCACATAGAGTAGGCTTCCAATCATAGACCGATACAATTTTTGATCCACTATGTTACCACTTACATCACTATCCAAGTTGCCATTTGTTTCCATTGGTGTGCTAATGACTTTGCTATCAATCATGCCAAACTTCTTGATCATGTCCTTGATGTACTTGCCTTGACTCACAAAAGTATCATTCTTCAATTGCTTGATTTGAAGACCAAGGAAGTAACTCAACTCTTCGATAATGGACATTTCAAACTCATTAGCCATCATCTTTCTAAATTCATCACAAAAGTCTTGATTTGTTGATCTAAATATGATATCATCAATATATATTTGCAACATAAATAGATCTTTTCCAATCTTCTTGATGAAAAGAGTGGTGTCAACCTTGCCCATTGTGAACCCTTTAGAGAGTAGGAAATCCCTCAATCTCTCATACCATGCTCTAGGTGCTTGCTTCAAGCCATACAATGCCTTCTTCAACTTGTACACATGATTGGGCTTCTTGTCATCTTCAAAACTGGGAGGTTGCTCAACATATACTTCTTCATTGATATAACCGTTGAGAAATGCACTCTTGACATCCATTTGATAGAGCTTGATGTTGTGAGCACAAGGATAGGCTAGCAAGATTCTAATTGCTTCCAATCTAGCAACCGGGGCATATGTTTCTCCAAAGTCAAGACCTTCAATTTGTGTATAGCCTTGTGCTACGAATCTTGCTTTGTTCCTTGCTACTATCCCATCTTGATCTTGCTTGTTTCTAAAGACCCATTTGGTTCCAATCACATTGTGTCCCTTTGGTCTCTCTACTAATTCCCATACTTGATTTCTTGTGAAGTTGTTCAATTCTTCATGCATAGCATTCACCCAATCAACATCCTTCAAAGCTTCATCTATCTTTTTTGGTTCAATGGATGACACAAATGAGAAGTGTTCACAAAATGAAGCCAATCTTGATCTTGTTTGCACACCTCTTGAAATATCACCAATGATTGTATCCAAAGGATGATCTCTTGCAATACTTGTTGGTTGGAGCAATGGAACTTGATTGCTTGCACTTGCTAGATCATTGGGTTGAGATGATGTACTAGCCACTTGATCTTGATCAATGTCATGAGAGTCACTTGCACTAGCTTGATTTGTATCATCTTGCACATTTGAGTTGGAGAGCACTTGCACTTGATCATCTTCATCATCAATCACTTGCCTAGGCCTCAATTCACCAATATCCATGTTCTTCATGACATTTAAAAGTTGAATGCCTTTAACATCTTCCAAGTTCTCATTCTCTACTTGTGAACCCTTGGTTTCATCAAATTCAACATCATGAACTTCCTCAAGAGTACCACTATCCAAATTCCAAACTCTATATGCTTTGCTTGTAGTGGAATAACCAAGTAGGAATCCTTCATCACATTTCTTATCAAACTTGCCCAATCTAATGCCTTTCTTCAAGATATAGCATTTGCAACCAAAGACCCGAAAATATGCAATATTGGGCTTTCTACCATTCAAGAGCTCATATGGTGTCTTCTCTTTCAATCGGTGACAATAGAGGTGGTTGCTACAATAGCAAGCCATGTTGATAGCTTAGGCCCAAAAAGATTGACTCACATTGTACTCACTAAGCATAGACCTTGCCATATCAATAAGTGTTCTATTCTTCCTCTCAATAAGGCCATTTGATTGGGGTGTGTACTTGGCTGAGAATTGATGTCTAATTCCAAATTCATCACATAACTTATCAATTCTAGTATTCTTGAACTCACTACCATTGTCACTTCTAACTCTCTTGATGGTTGTTTCAAACTCATTGTGAATGCCCTTGACAAATGATTTGAATGTTGCAAACACATCACTTTTGTCCACTAGAAAGAATACCCATATGTATCTAGTGTAGTCATCCACTATCACAAAACCATATTTATTTCCACTGATACTAGTGTATTGTGTTGGCCCAAACAAATCCATGTGCAATAACTCAAATGCTTTACTAGTGCTCATCATGCTTTTCTTAGGATGGGTGTTTCCAACTTGTTTGCTGGCTTGACAAGAGCTATAAAGCTTATACTTTTCAAACACAACATCTTTCAAGCCTTTAACTAAGTCATGCTTAACCAATCTATTCAATTATTTCATTCCAACATGACCAAGCCTTCTATGCCATAACCAACCCATGCTAGACTTAGTGAACAAGCATGTAGATAATCTAGCTTCATTAGCATTGAAATCAACCAAGTATAGATTCTCATATCTGAAGCCTTTGAAGATCAAGTTAGAGCCATCTACACTTATGATCTCTACATCATCTACCCCAAATATGCATTTGAATCCAAGATCACACAACTGTGCCATGGATCGCAAATTGAAGTTCAAGCTCTCTACTAGCAACACATTGGATATGCTCATGTCATTGGATATTGCAATCTTACCAAGCCCTTTGACCTTGCCTTTGCCATTATCACAAAAAATGATACTATCATAACCATCATTGCCTTTGGTGTTGATTGAGTTGAACATTCTTGCATCACCGGTCATGTGTTGAGTGCACCCACTATCAAGAACCCAATGCCTTCCTCTGGCTTTGTAATTGACCTACAAAAGAAGATCAATTCTTTTTAGGTACCCAAACTTGCTTAGGTCCTTAAAGGTTAGTCACCAAGCTCTTTGGTACCCAAATGGCTTTCTTCTTTGAGCCCATCCATGGTTTACCAATGAACTTAGCCTTCACACCATTTGTACCCTTAGTAAGCATATAGCATGAATCAAGCTTAATGGAGGATACATTAGCATTTTTGCTCTTGTTTTTGCATTCTTGCTCTTTGTGACCCACTTGCTTGCAATTAGTGCAAAACCAACTATTGTTCTTCACAAAACTAGTCTTATGAGGAGCAAAGGCCGCCTTGCCTTTCTTGGGGGTATAGCCCAATCCCTCCTTGTAGAGAGAAGCTCTTTGGCTACCCAAGCACATAAGCAAGCGGTCCTCACCACCATAAGCCTTAGCTAAGGTGTGAGTGAGCTTAGTGACCTCCTTCTTGAGGTTCTCATTCTCAACCACTAGTGAGGTATCACAAGTGAGACCATCACTACTAGATGAGGTAGAAGTGGAAGTGCTACAAGAAGGGTTAGTAGTAGCAACAATGATAGGCATAGATAGTGATGTATCAATTGAATCACAAGTTACTCCTACATCACAAGTTTCAACATGCTTCTTTTTATCTTATTCATTAAGCAAAGTGGAATGAGCTTTTTCAAGCTTTTTGTGAGCCTTGCCAAGCTTCTCATGGGCTACCTCTAGCTTCTCATGAGTTGCTTGGAGCTCATCAAGGGCTTGCTTAAGGGCTTTTACCTCCTTATTCAAGCTCTTGCATTCCCTTCTCTTAATGTCAAAGTGTTCTTTAGCATCTTCTAGCATGTCAAATAATTCATCCTTAGTAGGTTCATCATCATCACTATCACTATCACTATCATTTTCCTTTTCATGTTCATTATCATCAATATGTTCTTCATCACTTTCATCATCACAAGATTGTACCTTAGTGGCCTTAGCCATGAAGCATGATGAAGATTTGAAGAGAGAAGGCTTCTCATTGATGGCAATGCTTGCAAGAACCTTCTTCTTGGTGGTCTTGTGATCATCACTATCATCATCATCATCACTTGAGGAAGCATCACTATCCCAAGTGACTACATATGAACCACCCATCTTCTTCTTGAAGGCCATCTTGTCCTTCTTCTCTTTCTTTTCATTCTTGTCCTTCTTCTTGTTCTTCTTGTTGTCATCATCATTGTCACTATTGTATGGGCATTGAGCAACAAGATGATCTTTGCTTCCACACTTGAAGCACCTTCTTGACTCTTCTTTGTTCTTGGATGAAGTCTTATTTCTTCTAGCATGGTAGCCCTTCTTCACTATGAACTTGACAAATCTCTTGACAAATAGAGCCATCTTCTCATCATCATCATCATCCCATGATTCATCTTCTTCACTTGATGTTTCTTGCTTTGCTTTGCCCTTGGATGATGTGGCTTTGAATGCCATGCTCTTCTTCTTCTCATCTTTCTTCTCCTTCTTTTCTTCCTTCTCATCATCATCTCTATAGGTATCATCGGTCATTATATCTCTCAATACTTGGTTTGGTGTCATGGTGTCCAAACCGCTAGAATGCTGACCAATGTACCAAATCTTAAAGGCAAGCATCTCAAGAACTTGTGGGAGAAGTCCTTGTCCTTCACCTCTTCTCCAAGTGCTTTGAGATCATTGATAAGCACTTTAAGCCTATGGAACATCTCTGGCACACTCTCATCATCCTTCATCTTGAAGCTTGCAAACTTCTCTTTGAGAATGTATGCCTTTGCACCCTTCACGGCTTGAGTGCCCTCAAATTATTCTTCCAACTTCTTCCAAGCCTCATGAGCCATTTCAATATTCTTAATTTGCTCAAATGTTCTCTCATCAATTGCATCATGAATAGCACTTAGAGCAATATCATTGTTTTGGAGAAGCACTTCTTCGGCCGTGGTGGGATTCTTCGGATCACCAATCTCAATTTTGGTTTCTACCACCTTCCACACCTTTCTATTGATTGACTTGATGTGTGTGGTCATCTTTGACTTCCAATAAGGATAATTTGAGCCATCAAATTGGGGTGGCTTCTTGGTGTTGTTGATTTGAGCCATTTTAACACCGAAGGTTGTTAAGCCTCAAATAACGGTGACCTCGGCTCTTATACCACTTGAAAGGTCTTAATGGCTAGAGGGGGTGAATAGCCTAATAAAAATTTCTACAACAACACTTAACAAAATGGTTAGACAATTATGAGGCGAAGCAAGTGTTGCGCTAGCCTACTCAAAATGCAAGCCACCTACCATAATTCTAGTTTAGATAGTATCTATTCACTCAATAGCTATAACACTACCCTATGTTAGTGTTCTCTCAAATGCTAACTAAAGAGCCACACTAACCAAGCAAGCAAGCTCTCACAACTAGCTACACTAAAGAGCTTGACAGCTAGTTTGCGGTAATGTAAAGAGAGTGATCAAGAAGGTTATACCGCCGTGTCGAGGAGTGAACCAATCAATCACAAGAATCAATATCAATGAAGACCAATCACCTTGGAATCAAAGGATGAACACAATGATTTTTTACCAAGGTTCACTTGCTTGCCGGCAAGCTAGTCCTTGTTGTGGCGATTCACTCACTTGGAGGTTCATGTGCTAATTGGCTTCACACGCCAAACCCTCAATAGGGTGCTGCACAACCAACACAAGATGAGGATCACACAAGCCACGAGCAATCCACTAGAGTACCTTTTGTCTCTCCACCGGGGAAAGGTCAAGAACCCCTCATAATCACCACGATCAGAGCCAGAGACAATCACCACCCTTCGCTCAATGATCCTCACTGCTTCAAGGCGTCTAGGTGGCGGCAACCACCAAGAGTAACAAGCAAAATCCATAGTGAAACACAAACACCAAGTGCCTCTAGATGCAATCACTCAAGCAATGCACTTGGATTCACTCTCAATCTCACTATGATGATGAATCAATGATGGAGATGAGTGGGAGAGCTTTGGCTTAGCTCACAAGGTTGCTATGTCAATGAAAATAGCCAAAGATGTAAGCCATAGCTGGCCATGAGGCTTCAATAGAAGCCCCCACGAAATAGAGCCATTGTACCCCTTCACTGGGCATAACATGGGCTGACCGGATGCTCTGGTCCAACTGACCGGACACTGCTCCTCAGTGTCCGGTTGCCCGATGGACGCCACGCGTCACCAGCTTCAAATGCTATTCGTCAGATTTCAACAGCTATGAAGCTGACCGGATGATTCGGCAAAACTGACCGGACGCTGAAGCCCCAACGTCCGGTCGTTTCCAGTAAGCTCCCCGAGGCATATTTCTTTGACCTGACGCGTCCGGTCCACCTTGATCGGACATAGTCCAGCGTCCGGTGATTAACCCTAGGCTCTGTGCCATCTTACCAGTTCGACCGGACACGAGCAGCCAGCGTCTGGTGCTTTTAGACCCAGCGTCCGGTCAGTTGACTGACGCCAGTGTCTTCGCGACCAACTCCTTTTCACTTCTAACTTCTCCACCCTTGCTCAAAAGTGCCAACCACCTTGTGTATCACTATGTGTACATATGTTAGCATATTTTCACAAACATTTTCAAGGGTGTTAGCACTCCACTAGATCCTAAATGCATATGCAATGAGTTAGAGCATCTAGTGGCACTTTGATAACCGTATTCTAATATGAGTTTCACCCCTCTTAATAGTACGGCTATCAACCTAAATGTGATCACACTCTCTAGGTGTCTTGATCACCAAAACAAAATAGCTCCTACAAATTATACCTTTGCCTTGAGCTTTTTGTTTTTCTCTTTCTTCTTTTCAAGTTTAAGCCCTTGATCATCACCATAGCATCACCATTGTCATGTTATGATCTTCATTGGCTTCTCCACTTGAAGTGTGCTACCTATCTCATGATCACTTGATAAACTAGGTTAGCACTTAGGGTTTCATCAATTCACCAAAACCAAACTAGAGCTTTCAAGTACCTTTTGGCTTTTCGCCAGGGAAAGGTCAAGAACCCCTCACAATCAACATGATCAGAGCCGAAGATAATCACCAACCTCTGCTCGATGATCCTCGCTGCTCCGAGCTGTCTAGGTGGTGGCAACCACCAAGAGTAACAAGTGAATCCCATAGTGAAACATGAACATCGAGTGCCTCTAGATGCAAACACTCAAACAATGCACTTGGATTCTTTCCCAATCTCCCAAAGATGATGAATCAATGATGGAGATGAGTGGGAGGGCTTTGGCTAAGCTCACAAGGTTGCTATATCAATGTAAATTGCCAAAAGAGTGAGTTAGAGCCGGCTAAACGATATTTATAGACACCCCCAAACAATAGAGTCGTTGGCTCAATTATTGGGTTGACTGTGGGATGACCGGACATGCAGGTCGTGTGCATCGGACGCGTCCGGTGTGGTGACCGAATGCGTCCGATCGTAGCCTGACTGCCACGTGTCCCATTCAAATTTTTTAGCCATTCCTGCCCAATGGCTATCTCTACGCACAGTAATACTATGTGATCGGACGTGCTGTTAGAAAATAACCGGACATGGGAGATGCAGCGTCCGGTCAAGTCTAGAGAGCTCCCAAGGCCGCTCTAGGCTGATCGGATGTGTCCGGTCACACCGGACCAGACATGGGAGACGTAGCGTATGGTCGAGTCTAGAGAGCTCCCAGAGCCACTCTGGGCCGACCCGACATGTCCGGTCACACCAGACCAGATGCTCCTAGTGTCCGATATTATTGCGCTGAAAACCCAAGACTTGCTGGTTCACACCAGACACGTCCAGTGTGGCGACCGGATATGTCTGGTCGCTCTCTACAATCCTGCTTCGGGATATATCACTTTGACCTGATGCTAAATAGTAACTCGTAAGCGTCCGGTCACTCCACTAAGCTATAGTACGGTCACCTCAGCAACTCTACCCGTGCCTAGCCAAAATACCAGATGCATCCGGTATCGATATCGGACGTGTCCGGTCATGTCAGGAACACTGCCGCCTGAGACAGTATCAGACGCATCTGGTCACCTCATGACCAGCGCATTCAACTCCTTTTCTACTCTATCTTTTTTACCGTTGCTCAGATGTGCCAACCACCAAGTGTATCACCTTGTGCACATGTGTTAGCATATTTTCACAAATGTTTTCAAGGGTGTTAGCACTCCACTAGATCATAAATGCATTTGCAATGAGTTAGAACATCTAGTGGCACTTTGATAACCGCATTTCAATACGAGTTTCACCCCTCTTAATAGTACAACTATCGATCCTAAATGTGATCACACTCGCTAAGTGTCTCGATCACTAAACCAAAAAGCTCCTATCAATTTCACCTTTGCCTTGAGCTTTTTGTTTTTTCTTTCTCCTTTTCAAAGTCCAAGCACTTGATCATCACCATGCCATCACCATCATTATGATCTTCACTGTTGCTTCATCACTTGGAATAATGCTACCTATCTCATGATCACTTAGATGAACTAGGTTAGCACTTAGGGTTTCATCAATTTACCAAAACCAAACTAGAGCTTTCATCAGGTTAGGCGCTTCTTCTCGACTATGGGGGCGACAATGAGCGAGTACTGGCTTGGTCAGGGGATACTAGGAGGATGATCCCTCTGATCGAAAGTAATAGGATGGTTCAACCAACGCAAAAATTTTGAAATGGATGAGTCGATGGCACATACCTCTCGCTGACGCAACTTGCGCTAGTGCTTAGAGTGGTCAGCGTCGGGTCCCCTAAAGATCATGAGGCAGGCTTCTAGCTTAGGGAAGCCATCTCCATCCTTGTCTGCCGTGTCCTTCTTGGTGGTCGCGTCCTCCTTGCCCTTGCATTCCTTCGACTAGCCAACCTACCATAGGAAACACTTGAGGAGTTCATAGTCCTTGTAGAGGTGCTTGATGGGGATGGCATGGTTGGTGCAGGGACTCTCCATGAGCTCCTCAAAGAGGTCATTATGGCATGGCTATGGTAGTTTGCTTGGCCAGTCGGTCGCCGTGAGCACTATCGGGCGCGTCATTTAGCGTCGCTCCTTCTTGTTCTTCTTGTCCTTCTGCAGGGAGGGGCCCTTGTCCTGGTTCTCGCCCTTGGCCTTACCCTTGCCATGACCATCGCTGAAGACCACCCTAACCACCTCCTCGCTAGAGGCATGGTTTGTGGTGATGTCAAGTAGCTCACGGGTGGTCCGAGGCTTGAAGCGACTGAGCTTGTGAACCAGGGACTTGCAGCTCGTCCCCGTAAGGAAAGCGCTAACGACGTTCACATCTACGACGTTAGGGAGGGAGTTACATTGCCTAGAGAATCTATGAATATAGTCTTGTAGGGACTCATTAGGCTCTTATTTGTAGCTTTTGAGATCCTAGGTGTTGCTAGGATGGATGTAGGTCCCCTAGAAGTTCCCTACAAAGACCTTTTTGAGGTCTGCCCAGTCACGGATGATGTCGTGCAGAAGGAACTTGAGCTAGGCTCAAACAAACTCCCCTAGGCAGATGGGGAGGTACTATATGATGAAGAGGTCATCATTGGAACCATCAGCTCGACAGGCGAGCCGACCAATGCTGGTCTCATTAGAGTAGAACGCCACCGTGCCACCGTTGGGCTCATGCCGCCATGTTGCCATGCACGCGGCCAAGCCTCACCGCCGCTCCACCCTGACCTAATCCATGCCATAGAGATTCACTAGGGTTTGTAGATGTCGTAGACGTGCTCGCCTGGCCATGCCATCATTGAGGATGGCCGGAGCACCACCATGTGCCGCCGCCGAGCCGCCATGGTCGTTGCGAGCTAACTCCAGTGATCCTCCGAGCAAATTGAGGATACCGGTAGGTGCGGGTTGAGTTGGGGAACACGTCGGTGGTGACGCTACAGCCGGTGACCTCACCGTCGGCAAGCTTTTTGCCAGTCAAGCCATGCCCCTACTCTATGTGTCGCTGGCGGGTGGGTCCCGTTGACCCATGGGTCCTAGCTGTCAGTCGGTATTTAAAAGTTTTTCCTGATTTATTTTCATAGATTTGAATGCAAACTTGCAAAAATTATATCTCGAGCTAGGAGTATCCCAATGGGGTGAACCAAATTTTGTTGGATTCATCTTGAAATGTACTATTTGATAAAAATATGAAATATACTATTTAGGGTATTTTTCTAGGAGAATTAAATTTAGCAAGATAAGTGCTTTTAAAATAGTTTCTATCTTGTAAATTGCATAACTTGAGCTAGCAAGGTGATAAAATTGTGATTCCAATTTTGCTAGTCTCGTGTTGACATGCTCTAGCTAGGAAAAATACTACATCTATAGTAGGCAAACTTGAAATATGGTCTTCATATTTAATCCTAATTAATTTCTAGTTTCTAGTGAAATTAATTGGGTAAAAAATACATAACATATATTCATACAAATTTTTACACCGTATTCTCATGCTAGGAGAAAAGTAAGAAAAATATTAAGTCTATTTCTTAACACTTTTCACTATGCTAAACTATTTTTGCTAAAATAAGCATAAGTAACTTGTCATTTCTATAGATGTAGCTATATTTGTCCAAATAACATGAAATTTTATAGTAGACTACTAGGGTCATTTGTAGGCTACCGCAATTTGCTTAGAATTTATTGAGCATTGAAAGTATTTATCCTTTAAATCACCTTATTATCTAAGGAAATTAATAAATGAATATAAATAAATTTGTTATGTTTAACCTTAATGTTTTCTGTGGTTCTTGTGATGCATATGATCTATTGATCTTATTAGTTTGGCTTAGAAGTAATTGGTTATATGCAACCAATTAATTATTGCTTTATAATTCAACTAGATGACTGCATGCTTAGTTTCTATTGTGGTAATAATTTCATGATGATAATGATCTTTTATGTGAAACTTGTTAATAACAAAGTTGTAGATAACTTACTTATCTACATTGTGTTAATTTTTCAAAATTAGAGGACTTATGGTTTAAGAATTATACCTGTTAGAAGTCTGCTGTTAGAAATGCTTGCTCTCTAGATAGATCTGAATGATTGAATTGTTTGACCTAGATATCTACTAAATCATAGTAAGATGATTAAAAGAAAGTGGTAGGAAATTTCATAAGCTTTCCAGAATGTCCACAACCATATTATTTTGATGTGTATAACTCTAGTTATGGTCAAAATAAGTAGCTATTGTCTTGTAGTTCAGAAAATGATTTACATAAGTGTTTGTTTAAGTTACTAGAGAAGAGATATGCACCTACTTAGTAAAAGAAAATGTAACTTGTTATCACCTTAATGCAATGCTGCCGAGAACACTTGTGAGGATACATTCATCACATCATATCATATTATACATGTCATTACATATGCATTCGTGATATCTTATTTCATGCTCATGCATATAGGATCGTCCGAAGGGATAACTCTTTTGGAGTTCAATAAAGAAGAAGAGGAGGAACAATAGGAAACACCTCAGGCCATAGCTCTAGAAGGAGAGGAGCAAACTCTTGAGGACCTCCCTGAGTGCCCGGATCATAGGCCAACCTCTTTCCTCAAAGGCAAGCCCCGGAGCATTTTAAGCCTCCCTTGCTTTACAAAATATCACTTGAGTCCTTTATGTTTGATGCATTAGGTGATAAGAGTTGAATTGAAACCACTTGATGCATAGAACTACCTTGTCCAGATATATACACCTTTAACCCTATGTAGGTCCAGGATCGAATAAATGCTTAGCCATGCTTAGACCGATAGAAGTCAGGTGATTTTCCTGTCACCTACGAGATATACGTGGATGCCAAAGCACAATTGACTGTATTTACTATCGTGGAAAATAACCATGTGGTAATATAAATGGAGGCCGGGTGGAGTCTATGTGTAGGTTGACTCATGTGAATCCATCTGTGTAGATTAAGGACCGTACCGTTGTTGGGCGCTTCTGACAAGATTGAATGCATGCCTCTCACTTAGCTGGCCGGATAACTCATTCTGACCACGAAGCCGAGTAGCTCAACTTAGGCTAGGCCCTATTCTATAAAAGTGTGCACTCTGGATGGTAGTAAGGATGTGCGGGGAGCCAGATGTGAGCCCAAGGGTAGGCCGAGCCTAAATGTCCTGACAGCTGGTTGTCCCTGATTGTGCGGCGCTGGATGAACCTACAAAATGTGGACCTGAGTTGTACCAAAGGTAACCGTTGATCTGGTCTACTTGGGTTTATGTTAGGAATAAATTCTCAGCTGGTTGAAATCGATTCGAATCGCCGTCTCTCTCGGACAGTGAGAAACTTGGCTAGTACCAACATCGTAGTAACTATGTTATGGAATATGATGGTTCGAATGAACATGGAATTATTATACCAGCTTGGTTACTATTGCATGCTACTAAATAATATACCACATGTTTGGCACAGGCTAGTTGCTAATTTAGAAATGAATAGCTATAATTAACTTGATGACCGAATTATAACTGTATACTTGAATTGGTAAGCTTTTTATGCAAAATGTTGTCAAGCTAGCTCCACTTATAAAGCCTTGCATAATCCTTAGAGTCACTTTATTTTTGGTTTATGATGGGTATGTCTAGCTAAGTACCTTCTCGTACTCAGGGTTTTATTTCCATTATTGCAGATGGTACAGATTATCATAGCTATTGCAAGAACAGCTTCTGTCCCACCGTGGACTTGGAGTATGCCCTGGCCAGGCATCTCTTATTAATCCCTCTCTTATGCTATTGTGAAAGTGTGATCATGAGCTGGCACTATATGGGTTCAAGTATGACAGTGTGACCGCTTGCGGGCTACCATTGTACTTGTGCTCTTATAAATTGGTCGGTTCTGCTACAAAGCACAACAGGCTAACCCCACCGGCTTAACCACTAGAGACATATCTCATGCCCTATACTGAGACATTACCCATATCCTGTATAGAGACATAACCCATGTCCCGCCCCTGTCTCAATTTAGACATTAACATTATTAGGGTATTCTCATGAGCCATCAGCAAAGTTGAGAAGAACATGGTAAAACCGATTTCTCACGAACGATGAAACCATAATTCGACTTTTACCGAAGTCTAAGCATTAAAGGTGTCGACCTGCTCATACTAGCAGGGTACAACTAAGGATACCTGAATATCAAGATAATCATGCAGCAACGGTATTCGACCAACTCCTATTTACTTAATGCACATCTCATAAGACTCAGAGTGTAATAAAGATTTGTAAGTACTAGAGAAGGATTTATGCTCCGGGGCTTGCATGCGTTGCAGAGAAGATTAGTTTCCATAGAAAGGTCTAGAAGTTAAACTTAGCACCAACACCACGGTGGATGAACCTTCTCAGAAACTTGATCAGCATGAATCTTCTCACTCTCCTGAACTACAAGTAATAAGATGATGCACGCTTAACATGATGGAATGCATGCCATGACGCATGATGAGAGACACACACAAGTGCATGAAGGAACTTAAATTAACTTAAGAAAGTTGAGTACAACTTTCCTTTGCCAAGAACTAGGGTTATTATTAGAAAAGCATTTTTATTTATTTAACTAATAAGTTTAATTAGTTGTTATCATGAAAGCAACATTTATTATATTAAACTAGTCAAGCAAGACATGGTATTTAACTAACATTACACCAAGTTCAATCATGAGGGCAAGCAATGATCATTACATGACCTAATCACATGCACTTACTAACTAGTCATTTCGGTAGACTATTTTATATATTCACTAACAAGTTAATTAGTTATCTATCATGAAAGGAATTAGACTAACATGGACCAACAGGCTATTAACATTTTTCTTAACCCATAATCATAATAAGGAACTTGTCGGTGTTTTTTACTGGCAGATATTCGGTTCTTGGAGGAACTCGCCTGATGGAAAGAGCAACACAATAGAGACACGGGATTTATACTAGTTCGGGTCTCCGGTAAGCGAGTAAAAGCCGTACGTCCAGTTGCTACATGCTTGTATTACGATCTTGTCGAATAGCGAGATGTCGATTACAAGATGCCTATGCCTATGAAAGTTTCGATGATTACAACAGGGCGGATGGCTAGCTATTTATATCCGAGGCCTACTTGCCCTCCAAGTTACATAGTCGTGCCTTAGTCGGAGTCTTGGCATGATCTTCAGATATCCTTCCTTGAATAGGCGTGTGGTGAACCTTTGGGTCTTCTTCAGTACGGATT
Source organism: Miscanthus floridulus (assembly GCF_019320115.1). Classification (NCBI taxonomy): domain Eukaryota; kingdom Viridiplantae; phylum Streptophyta; class Magnoliopsida; order Poales; family Poaceae; genus Miscanthus; species Miscanthus floridulus. The sequence goes on along the minus strand of NC_089590.1, from coordinate 31,429,836 downwards.
CGGTAGCCAGCATATCCGATAGTCGGGCATCCTGGGAATATGACACCGTTAGTAGGCCCCGAGCTTATTGGTCAAGTGAGACCCGGTAACCTTCCTGTACCCGGACCTTTTAGGGTGTTCGGAATCGGGACTTTATCTCATAGCCATACCCGTGAAAACTGGGCTGGTCAGGTAGAAGTTACAGGGTCGCATAGTTGGGTGATGACCTATAAAAATAAAATAAGGCATACTCTGGGGTCGTCTTGTTATATGCCTCCGGATCCTTTGGAGATCGGACATTTTGTAGTCATCGAGACCTATTAAGATTCAGTGTCCGAGAACTTTGTGGTCATGCACCTTGATCGAGTGCTCGCAATCTAGTCCTCTGGATCTGAGAAAATTTATGCTTAGAATTTCTCGTAATCGGGCACCTCGCAATTTGGTACTTTGAAACCGAGTATTTTTTGGTCGGGAGCTGATCGTCAGCCCCGAGCTTTTTGTTCTAGCAGTTCTTGATTCTGTTCGGGATCTTGGTATTCCGAAGTTCGGTTTTTAGGATTCAAGAGTTTGGTGTTCGGTAATCAGAGTGATAGATCTCCAGCAACCGAACGCTCTGTTTATCCTGATTTTGACATCCCCGAATATACCCTGGCATATTGAGCTGTCGGGTATGTTAGCATATTGCCATATGGGCGTCGAGGAAATTATTTCCGTTTGCTTGATGGGTGCTTGCATAAGCACGTGAAGCTTTGACATCCTGAATATTCCGGCTAGCTTGCATATTTCTTGCATGCTCGATGAAGTGATGAATACGTATTGCTTGTATGGCTCTTGATAATTAGCTTTTGCATGTTGCTATACACACGCCTTCAAGTTGCCCAATCCAGAAATGCCAGCGATGTTATCCAGTTGAGTGAGGATGCCGCAAGGGTAGGGATGAAAACGGTGCGGATATTTTCCGACCGTATTCGAAACCGAATCTGTTTAGAGGGGTTAAGATCTGTCCGTATCTGAGTCCGGATATCCAACATTCGATACCGTATCTGTATCCGAATACTCAAATCGCATATTTATGATGTCGATATCCAATCGTATCCTATCCGACATAGTTGACACTATCCGTATTCGAATCCGAATCCGGACAGAAATATGAAAACAAATGTAATATCGGTAATATCCGTCCATATCCGATCCGTTTTCATCCCTACGCAAGGCCATGCCTGTTTTTCTTTGCAGTTCGGACGGCTCGCTGCTCGGCTTGTTCGGCTCACTCGTGGCTCGGACAGCTCGCTTGTGGCTCGACGGCGGCTCACTTGCGGTTCGGACGGCTCGCTTGTGGCTCAGACGGTGGCCCTTTTGCAGCTCGGACGGCTCGCTTGTTGCTGAGACGGCAGCCCTTTTGCGGCTTGGATGGCTCGCTTGTGGCTCGACGGCGGCCTGTTGACATGTGGTGTGTAGTATAAACGCTACGGTGAGTGTCTGTATTTTTCGCTAGCTATCTAATATGCTTAAGTCATACTTGAGAATTTGTAGCATTTGAAACTCGAAAGATCCACCGTACTATGTATTCCGCATAGTAGACTTTGAACATTTAGAGTCGCTTAGCAGATGATAATGTCAGCGTCAAGGCCCGAACATGTGTTCGGATGATAGAGCCCCATATTGTAATTCGGGTCAAGGATAGAGCTTCTGAATATATCCTGTTTTAAATATTTAAAACAAAATAATTAGCAACCAGCCCCCCGACAACATACTTGAACGGTTCTATAGAAAAATATTAGGAAAATAAGACAATTAAATTGCTTTTTTTTTGGCGAGAATGGAAATTAATCAATATAACCAAACGAAGTGCCCTTAGCTTGTTCAGGCTATTTTGGTAGTACGCAGAGTTTGTTCAGGGCATTAGCAGCTGAGACTCAAGCGGTCTTTCATACGTTAGTCCCTTGTAAACAACACACTTGATAAATAGCTCGATTTGCTTTAGTCCAACAACTTTTGCTTATATGATATGAGTATTGTAGTAGCCCCCCGACTCTCTATTCAGGTTAGTAAGTAACCGAGTAGAGAGTAGAGCAAAAGATTACAAGAAAAAATTGAAAAATTGAAAGAACTAATCTGAAATATAAGACATGTCGATGAGCATGACAGGCACGTCCGGATTGGTACTAATATGTAATCTATAAAATAGTAAATTGACTCGCAAATATGATAATTAGAGCTGTATGAACGACTAGAGAGTGTCGTCACTCTGTAGCTCCCAGCTATCACATTCGGGTCAACATGTTGGGAAAAACCTCCGACTCTTTGTTTAAACAATAGAAAAATGTTTGTACAAAGAGTCTTTAGCTAATATAACAACTGTCATTTACACAAACCATGGTAGCCCCCGAGCCGTGCACGGTAGTGCTTAATAGAAAAGACTCTGGATGGTCTAACCGGCAGGCTCCAGCCCCTGAGCATGCATGAGTAAGGGAGAAGGATATGAAGCCAAACTTCGTAGCTGAAAAAGATTGATAATGATGGGAAAAGATGAGTTATTCGTTTACTCAGTAAATTTGAACCTCCTGATCGGTCTCTTTCGGTTTTTATGAAAGGCCCCTGCCATTAGACAACAGTTTGGTTGTTGTTTGGGGGAGTACCAGACTCCCGATGCGTAGTGCTCGGGATTGGTGAAAATAAATAGAGTACTTTGTACACTTGAAACCCAACACTGAGCGTGTATTGTCAGCACTATCTCGCGTCAGTACTTTGTGATTTTTTTGATGTGTTGTACTTTGATCACTTGAGGTCGAGCGCTCCATCGAGCACAATGAACCCTCGCATGATGGCACTCCAAAATTAATGAGTACTTCGATCACTTGAGGTTAAGAACTCCGTCGAGCCTTCGGATCCTCGCATGATGGCGTACTTCGGTGATATTAACGAGTATCTCAATCACTTAAGGTCGAGTACTCCGTCGAGCACAATGGACCCAGTTGGTATTTGTTAACACACATAGAAAAATACGCAAGCGCACGGATACCGTTGTAGCTTTCACCCCGGAGTATTCCAGAGTATCGATTTCCATGAGGAACGCGAAAGTGTACTAAAAAGAATCAAGGTCGTCTCAGCGTAAAAATTGAAAAGTGTTTTTGTGGGTAGAGAGAGATTTTCTATGGCTTATACTAGACTAGGTAGTGCGCCCGTACGTTGCTATGGGACAACTAAATTTTTGGTACTAAAAACACACGGATCGCACGATAAGATAACAATACTGTTAAATTAAATACCGACGTTAAAGTGACATTTAATTCAAAAAGCAAAGTTCGTGAAATTAACACAGTCACGGAGAGCGCAGCGTCGCAGGCTCACAAACTCTACTGTATAGACTTTTTCGTGGTATGACTAAGATAATATTTTATATCGGCAGTAAGAATTTTCCGATATCCATTTCTTTCATGCGCCAATAAATCCATGAATAAGTTCCGATGCATCTCCATATAATCCTGTACACACATGTTCGAGTATATATGTAAATATTAGTGCCTGTCACATGGATAATACTGCGTGTCTTAAAAAATCTCTCATAAAATTTTAAAACAAAGTATGTTATACTCACCGTATAAATATGTGTTGCTTTAGTACTATTTCACACAGATATATATTGTAGAATAAGGTATCCTCTTGAGTGTCTGTTCCAAGATATTGAATTAGGTGTTGTAATTCTTAATTTCGACACATTTTTCAGGTCAAAGCAACCAATGGTGACACTTTTCTTAGTGATGCATAATTTTATGGTGCACCTCTTGACTATCTGAGTAAGGACAAGTTAGCACTACAAAGGCTCAGAAAAGCTGCCGAGAATGCCAAGGTTGAGTTTTTCTCCACTATGCATACTAAAACCTATATCCCGTTTATCATTGCCGATGCTTTTGATGCAAAGCAATTCAACATTACCATGATCAGATATAAGTTTGAGTCTCTTGTGAGCAATCTCATAGAGGGTCTCTCATCCTTTATGTGATCTCTCAAGGATATTAGTAGGACGGTGGACCCATGTTGGAATGTCGCACCAAAAAGTGTCCACATTTTGTCCATGATTTATTTCCTATGAATACATGCGGGTACTATAATAACACTAACTACACCAAATGAAAGATTACAGAGAATTTGCATTGCCTCTAGAAAGATTTATTTATTAAGTTCTTTGGACTCTACAGGTAGTTTTGAAATATCTGTTTGCATGTCTTACCTCGTATCCTAATTCAAAATTTTCTAGTTTAATTAGAATATTTAGGTGATTGTATATATATAATATTCAATACAAGAATAATCTATGAATGATCTTCTTGAAAGATTTCTGCAGTGTAAAGACATCTTCGTTTTTCATGCATGCCCGTGCTAACGCTATGGTAAAAACAAAAGGACAATATATCAATTAAAAAATAAAAATAAAACTCATGCTCAAAGTCAAAGAGATAAATTATAGATGCTTGAATTTTGTCATCCATTATCTACCGGCGTGCCTATAAAATAGACTGAATAAACAATTAAACATAGATAGAAAACTAAATTAATAAAAAGGATCATTGCAAGACATTAATCATCTCATAGCTTCGGACAATATCGCAAAGCTACTAAAAACTATAACCATACCCTCACCTCAAACATTGTCGAGATAAATGGATTACAATGAAAGAAATGGATATCGAAGATTTCTTCCTGCCAATGTAAAACATTATCTTAGCCGCATCACGGAAAGGTCTATAAAGTAGAGTTTGTGAGCCTGCGGCGCCGCGCACTCCGTGACTGTGTTAAATTCATAAACTTTGCTTTTTGGATTAAATGTCACTTTAACGTTGGTATTTAATTTTTACAGTATTGTTATCTTATCATGTGATCCGTGTGTTTTTAGTATAAATTGTTAGTTATCCCGTAGCAACGCACGGGCACGCTACCTAGTTTGAAAAAAGAGTAAATGATTATTGTTTCCTTCCATGGATTATTGTTTCCTTCCATGCATGATTATTGTTTCCTTCCATGCATGATTGTTTCCTTCCATGCATGATTATTGTTTCCTTCCATGCATGATTATTGTTTCCTTCCATGCATAATTGTTTCCTTCCATGCATGATTATTGTTTCCTTCCATGCATGTGGCCTCAGGTGATCGATTTGTTTCCTTCAAAGCAGGCAGGGATCAAAGGGATGGCAGTTTCTTTTTCTATCACACGGGGTATCGTAGACCGAAAGGGAGGAGCGACCCAAAAAAAAGTCACACAAAAAATTGTCTTACTTTTATTCTTTTTGGTTGTAGGAGATAACTATGGATCAGGCTTACTACACTTTACTTACTTTGAAGCAATAGTATTTTTCTGACTCTCGAAGGAGGTGAGAAAAAGGTAGTCGGGGGAAGGCTGCCTATGCTCTACGAAACACCAATTCTAATGTGGTCGATTACAATGGCCTGACAGAGCTGTCACCTCTGGGGCTATCACAACTAACCATAGGATTGAGCGCAAACTCATGTAAACTCTAGCCTAGATACCACGTCTACACTAGGGTTTACTACTCTAATCACAATTTATAATTAGAGCACTCAATGCAAGCGAAGTTCCCGTAAATAAAATATAGTAAAGATTGAATTCAATTAACTAGATAAGTTAAAAATACCAATAGAAGAACCTGGCTATAACTCAGAGATGAATCAGATCCATAGAGGTACTAAGTTGAGAAGAATCCGACAGATCCGGCTTCTCCTCAGATCCCTCTCCTCTCTTCTATCCCTATTTTCAATAATTCAACTTGGTGAAAATCACCTTGAGGGGCACTACTACAATTGTTGTACGAAATAATAAAGCTCTGGAGTGTAGGGTGTGTAGATGTGTATCCCCTAGAGGGGGTCTGGGCGTCCTTATATTGGCCGAGATGGAGTAGAGGCCAAGGAACGCCACATCATCGATCCGTGCCATGTTTTATTAGCAACCGTCAGATCAAACCGACCTTGTACGCATGGTGGATGACTTTACTTCGTTGCCAAGGAACTCCCACACCGACCTGCACAGAAAACCAGACAAGAATCGGCTGTTTGAGCCTCTAATCGGAGCCAAACCGGTCGGTTGCGCGCTGTTTTGTATTTCTAGGCAGAAAATAGGCCTTTTTGACCAGCGAAACTGGCCCAACCACCGTCCAGTCGCGCCTAAACCAGCGAATCGCGAAATCGCCTTGGCCTAGTCCATCACCTGCCGCCATGTGCTCCTAAGCTGGCCGCCTCCTGCGCTCCCGCGCTTCATCTGCATGGACACGCGTGCATGCGCCTCCTCGGTGTTGCGTGTCACCATCTTGTTGGAGGGACGGATCGACCGCACCCCTACATGGGGATAGTTGGGCCCTACCTAGGCCCACTTGTCAGCTGCTACTGGCATGTCCCCTCGGTGGAGAGATAGATGGGCCCGCTGGGACACGCCTTTCCCCTACTGTTGCGCCTGCACTGCTAGCTAGTGGGGCCTGCTGCTGGCTGCCATGCCACTACGCGTTCATGGCGCTGTGCACATGGGGCCCACTAGTCAGTGGTTGCAAGGTACTATTCATGTGGGGTCCATTTCTCTTTTTATTTGTGAAATTAATATGTTTTTATTCTGGGCGCCAAATATAACAAAAAATATATCCATTTCGATCATCTTGACGAGCTCTTCGCAATGGTGCAATCCAATTCATCATTTGAGATAGTTTTATTAAGTGAAAAATTAAATATTCCTATAAGATAAGTGAGAACACCAAAACTCGTGGAACTTGTTAGAATCAAACCCTATAACTATAGTTTGTGATTCATTTCATGTCAATTTATGCAATAGTTGATGGTTAGATTTGGAGTTTAATGACCATCAACAAGTTCCCCCACACTTGTGCTTTGCTCGTCCTGAGTAAAGGTTAAGATAAACATAAACACAGCTATTCAAGATAGAGGACTAACATATGGATTATTCCAAAACATTCCTTATACTTGCGAGATATGTGGAGTGGCTAACATTTCTCCTTGAGCGGTTGAAAAGTGGAACAACTCTCAAAGCGAAGTCATCTTCCCAAATTCTCATCTCAGTAACTTGGAGTTTTTAAAGTTTTCACAAGAAAAGCATAGTTCACTTTATACTCCTCAAATGGTACTCTCGAATCACGCAATGTTGTATGATTCCTCACCAAGGCATAAATTAGCATTGCCTTCTTTTGTGTCATCCTACTTCTAAAGAGCTTATGTGGAGTTTAAGGTAGAGATAAAATAAGTAGTATACTTACCTTGCATATATTGTAAAGTCAAATCCCAGATCGAAGGAGGGAAACATCATACTCTTAGATGAAGATGTGCTTGTGTGTGGAATATTTGGTGGCTAACCTAATTCTACTATGCTCCTGGAAACATATCTCTCTTGTTGAAACTTCAAATATTTGCAAGAGGAGGGGCTATCTCGCTTTTTTCAAGGAGGGCATCTTTGTAACCATTGTTTTCAATACCTCGGACACTTTTGTGTTCATTTTTTCAACTTTTTTCTTTCTTTTTTTCCACTTTTTTTGCATAGCCCCATGTCTCTTTTCTGCAACAAAAAATTTCAAGAGAGATATTCACAAGAACGTAGAGCATTTATTTGGTGGATAAACCTATCAAGCATATTTTTGTGTTCACCCCCAGTGTTGGAGTAAAACATTTTGAGGTGGATGAAAAGCATATTTTTGCGTACTTTTAGTGTAGAAGTAGCACATATATGTGGCGTGTACGTGATCTTGATCTTGGGAGCATGATAATTGATAAATCTCTCAACAAGGGTCAACAAGACTTGATGAAACTCAACACAAAGCAAGTAGCTTATGTGGAAGGTTTATATCCTAAAAGTATATATATGGCTCTGGTAGGAATTTATCACCATTGAGGAGTAGGTGACACTATGGTTTTATACTATTTTATCAAAAACAAATTCTCCAAGTACTTTGATTCAAACCAGTAGGATTTCTAAGCCAGAACTATATCACAGTCCACAGCAACTTAGTCAATATGATTTTCCTATATGATATTTTTCCCACAAGCACTAAGTATATGTAAGGAATAAGCATTATGCATGCCAATCTCAAAGAGCTATATTCATATTAACTTTCAAGTTTTAAATTTAAGAGTAAAACTTGGTTCTTTTTAATTTGCATGTTTAAACATGTGCAACCAAGGAGAAAGCATATAAACAAGTGAAAGAGAATCAAACTAAATTCTGGAAGTTGTGTGCAGGATCCTTCAATAGTTCATGATGTGCTTCAATGCTTTTGTTCACAAGGGAGTCTTGCACACCCCCACACTTCTTCAATCTATACCTGGCTTTTATTTATAGACAAAAAATAGTGAAACCACAAGGGACACTTCTGGTGCAAGACACCAGAGAGTCAAAAATTTATTGAACTATTGGATTAGCCTAAGATCTAGAAGGAAATAAGAACAAGATTGAACTTTCTAGATTGGATCATTAAGTTACAAAAATTTAGTCAAGTCAATTTCTTCTAAGTTTTGAGGTTCAAGAAAAACTTTCAAACACTGGCCATTTACCTTGAAGGTGTTACCTATATCATCTTGGAGCGTGACAGCACCATGTGATGAGGCTTCAATCACCTTGAATGGCCATTCCTATTTGCTTCGAAGTTTTCCATGACCAAAGAGCTTTACCCTTGAGTTGAATAGTAGAACCTTATCCCTAGGCTTGAATTCCTTGTTCTTGATTCTCTTGTCATGCCATCATTTGGTTCTCTCTTTGTAAATCTTGGAACTATGATAAGCCTTTTCTCTCCATTCTTCCAGCTCTGATATTTGCATTTCATGATTCTTACCAGCTAGATGGAGATCCATGTTCCATTTCTTGATTGCCCAATGGGCCCTAAATTGTAATTCAATAGGCAAATGGCATGTTTTTCCATATATATGCTGATAAGGTGACATACCTATGGGTGTTTTATATGTCGTTCGATATGCCCAAAGTGCATCATGAAGTTTGTACTTCCACATCTCATCCACGGTCTTTTACAAAATGTTCTTGATTTCCTTATTTGATGTTTTGGCTTGATCGCTTGTTTGGGGATGGTATGGAGTTGCAATGTTGTGCTTCACTCCATATTTTGCCAGAAATTATCGGAAGGTCTTGTCGATGAAATGCGACCCTCCATCACTAATGACCAATCAAGGTGTTCCAAATTGTGGGAATATCACTTCATGGAACATCTTCTTGACGTGCTTGGAATCAGCAGCTCGACATGGTAACGCATCTACCCATTTGGACACATAGTCCACCGCCACCAAGATGTCTCCAGACTTTGGGAATGGTCCCATGTAGTCAATTCCCCAGACATCAAACAACTCCACTTGGAGGTTGTTCATGAGTGGCATTGCATCCTAAGCATTGATGTTTCCATGTTTCTGGCATCTGGCACATCTTCTAACAAACTCCTTTGTATCTTGATACATCGTTGGCCAGAAGAATCCGCTTTGCTAGATTTTAGCATTTGTACGGAATGCTCCATAATGTCCTCCATAGGGTGATGCATGGCATCTTTCCATGATTTTTGTGGCTTCAACCATGGGGACACATCTCCGTAGAAATCCATCTTGATAGACCTAAAAAAGATATGGATCGTCCCACAAGTAGAAATGGCTTTCATGCTTAAGTTTCCTCTTGTCTTCCCCTAGTGCAACAAAACCTGCAACCATATTGTTCACAATATTTGCATACCATGGGTCAGAGTCTGTTACCTTGAGGAGTGTGTCATCCCTTAAAAAGTCATTAATAGGTGACTCATGTGTTTCCTTATATTGAAGCCTAGACAAGTGATCAGCTTCCGAGTTCTCTACTCCTTTCTTATCTCTTATTTCTATGTCAAATTCTTGGAGCAGAAGAATGAATCGGATCAACTGAGGCTTAGCATCTTTCTTAGTGAGGAGGTACTTAAGAGTAGCATGGTCTATATAAATAATGGGACAATTGTCTGTTGGACATCCAAAGTGATGGTCCTTTGCTGGCGGACACCCACTTTGTAGCATTTTGCCAGAAGACACTCTGGTTCATTGAAATTAGGCCATACGACACTGTGGCCCGATTACAGCTAGTTGAGGAGAGAGACAACTTCATATTGGACATCCTGTGCCCCTGAACCACACTTGGGTCCACCCCCAACCTGGTATGGTTGGACCCATAAGAATTGGACCTGACCCAGCTAGCCGTGGACCTCACTCGCGCTCGGCTCACCATGGAATCTTGCTCGCATGGTCGCCAGCGGGACGCCGAGACCTCACACCACCGTGGACCTTGCACGCAGCCAGACCTCATGCCCTCGCCGGGACCTTGCATCGTAGCGGAGCCTCACGGGCAGGCAGACCTTGCGCCACTATCGAGCCTCGCTCGCATGGCCACCAGCATGACCGTCGCCACCGGGGTGGCGGCGCTAGAGGCTAAGATGGAGGGGCGTAGAGATCCTAGAGCTCGCGCTAGCGTTGGCTCGATGTAGGGCATGTAAATCCCATGCGGCCACCCAGCACTGCCATCCTCGTGCTCCCACTCGGCGCCTGCCTCTAGCGTGGCTGCCTAGTGCTGCCGCCTGCCTTGCTCGCACACCATCGTCTAGCACCATTGTCCATGTCGCATCCTGCACCACTACTCGCCGTGTGTGTCGCAACCACCATGTGCACCTTGCCCTAGCTCACATCACGCGCCTCCATGTTCGCATAGGCTCGCCCCAGCGAGTGGTGCCATGGCTCCCTTATGCTGGAGGAGCGATGGAGGGCGTAGTGAGAGGAGCGGGGTGGCCGACGTTAGTGGGCCAAGGTTATGTCAGCCTGGTTTGGCAAGCGGTGGCGTGGTGGTGGCTAATTGTCTTGGCGGCGGCTATCTACGGGGCCAAGGTGGTAGCTCTTGGCTTCAACATGGTCCTAGCTAGGGCATCATGGCTGAGTACTCAACTTTAGATGCCATTGGGTGGACTGCACCTTCCGTTCCATCCCATCGTCCATGCGTAGTAGGCAGGGAGGAGAGAAAGCAGAGCAGCGTCTGGGCAGAGATACATTTGGTCACCCCGTGACCAGCGCATTCAACTCCTTTTCTACTCTATCTTTTTTACCATTGCTCAGATGTGCCAACCACCAAGTGTATCACCTTGTGCACATATGTTAGCATATTTTCACAAATGTTTTCAAGGGTGTTAGCACTCCACTAGATCATAAATGTATTTGTAATGAGTTAGAACATCTAGTGGCACTTTGATAACCGCATTTCAATACGAGTGTCACCCCTCTTAATAGTATGGCTATCGATTCTAAATGTGATCACACTCGCTAAATGTCTCAATCACTAAACCAAAAAGCTCCTATCAATTTTACCTTTGCCTTGAGATTTTTGTTTTTTCTCTTTCTCCTTTTCAAAGTCCAAGCACTTGATCATCACCATGCCATCACCATCATTATGATCTTCATCGTTGCGTCACCACTTGGAATAATGCTACCTATCTCATGATCACTTAGATGAACTAGGTTAGCACTTAGGGTATCATTAATTCACCAAAACCAAACTAGAGCTTTCACCAAGTTAGGTGCTTCTTCTTGACTATGGGGGCAACAATGAGTGGGTACTGGCTTGGTCGGGGGATACTAGGAGGATGATCCCTCTAATCAAAAGTAATAGGATGGTTTGACCAATGCAAAATTTTTGAAATGGATGAGTCTATGGCACATACCTCTCACTGAGGCAACTTGCGCTGGCGCTTGGAGTGGTCAGCATCAGGTCCCCCAAAGATCATGAGGTAGGCTTCTGGCTTGGGGAAGCCATCTCCATCCTTATCTGTCGTGTCCTTCTTGGTGGCCATGTCCTCCTTGCCCTTGTGTTCCTTTGACTAGCCAGCCTACCATAGGAGTTCACAGTCCTTGTAGAGGTGCTTGATGGGGAAGGCATGGTTGGTGCAGGGACTCTCCATGAGCTCCTCGAAGTGGTCATTATGGCATGGCTGTGGCAGTTTGCTTGGCCGATCGGTCGTCATGACCACTATTGGGCGCGTCGGTCAGCGTCGCTCCTTCTTGTTCTTCTTGTCCTATCACGACCATTGCTAAAGATCGCCCTGACCACCTGCTCGCTAGAGGCATGGTTTGTGGCGATGTCAAGCAGCTCACAGGTGGTCTGGGGCTTGACGCAACCGAGCTTGTGAACTAGGGACTTGCAACTCATCCCCGTAAGGAAAGCGCTGATCATGTTCACATCAACGATGTTAGGGAGGGAGTTGCATTGCCTAGAGAATCTATTAATATAGTCTTGTAGGGACTCATTAGGCTCTTATTTGTAGCTTTTGAGATCCTAGGTGTTGCCAGGATGGATGTAGGTCCCCTAGAAGTTCCCTACAAAGACCTTTTTGAGGTCTGCCTAGTCACAGATGCTGTCGGGCAGAAGGAACTTGAGCTAGGCTTAGACAAACTCCCCCAGGCAGATGGGGAGGTACTATATGATGAAAAGGTCATCATCGGCACCACCGGCTCAACAGGCGAGCCGACTAATGCTGGTCTCATCAGCAGAACGCCATCGTGCCACCATTGCGCTCAGGCCACCATGTCGCCATGCACACGGTCAAGCTTCACCGCCGCTCCACCCTAACCTAATCCATGCCGTAGAGCTTCGCTAGGGTTTGTAGATGCTATAGATGCGCTCGCCTGGCCATGCCATCACCGAGGATGGCTGAAGCATCACTGCACGCCACCGCCGAGCCGCCATGGTCATCGGCGAGCTAGCTCCGGTGATCCTCCGAGCAAACCAAGGATACCTGTAGGTGCGGGTTGAGTTGGGGAACATGTCGGTGGTGACACTACCGCCGGTGACCTCACCGTCGGCGAGCTTTTCGCCAGTCAAGCCGCACCCCTGCTCTGTGTGTCGCTGGTGGGTGGGTCCTGTTGACCCACAGGTTCCCGCTGTCAGTTTGTATTTTAAATGTTTTTCCTGATTTATTTTCACAGATTTGAATGCAAACTTGCAAAAATTATATCTCGAGCTAGGAGTATCCCAATGGGTTGAACCAAATTTTGTTGGATTCATCTTGAAATGTACTATTTGAAAAAAATATGAAATCTACTATTTAGGGTATTTTTCTGGGAGAATTAAATTGAGCAAGATAAGTGCTTTTAAAATAGTTCCTATCTTGTAAATTGCATAACTTGAGCTAGTAAGGTGATAAAGTTGTGATTCCAATTTTGCTGGTCTTGTGTTGACATGCTCTAGCTAGAAAAAATACTACATCTATAGTAGCATACTTGAAATATGGTCTTCATATTTAATCCTAATTAATTGTTAGTTTCTAGTGAAATTAATTGGGGTAAAAATACATAACATATGATCATACAAATTTTTACATAGTATTCTCATGCTAGGAGGAAAGTAAGAAAAAGATTAAGTCTATTTCTTGACACTTTTCACTATGCTAAACTATTTTTGCTAAAATAAGCATATGTAACTTGTCATTTTTGTAGAGGTATCTATATTTGTCCAAATGGCATGAATTTTTTATAGTAGACTACTAGGGTCATTTGTAGGCTACTGCAATTTGCTTAGAATTTATTGAGCATTGATAGTATTTATCCTTTCAATCACCTTATTATCTAAGGAAATTAATAAATGAATATAAATAAATTTGTTATGTTTAACCATGATGTTTTCTCTAGTTCTTGTGATGCATATGATCTGTTGATGTTATTAGTTTGGCTTAGAAGTAATTGGTTATATGCAACCAGTTAATTATTGCTTTATAATTCAACTAGATGACTGCATGCGTAGTTTCTGTTGTGGTAATAATTTCATGATGATAATGACCTTTTATGTGAAACTTGTTAATAACAAAGTTGTAGATAACCAACTTATCTACCTTGTGTTAATTTTTCATAATCATAGGACTTATGATTTAAGAATTATAGCTGTTAGAAGTTTGTTGTTAGAAATGCTTGCTCTCTAGATAGATATGCATGATTGAATTGTTTGACCTAGATAACTGCTAAATCATAGTAAGATGATTAAAAGAAAGTGGTAGGAAATTTCATAAGCTTTCCAGAATGTCCAGAACCATATTATTTTGATGTGTATAACTCTAGTTATGGTCAAAACAAGTAGCTATTGTCTTGTAGTTCACAAAATGATTTACATAAGTGTTTGTTTAAGTTAGTAGAGAAGAGATATGCACCTACTTAGTAAAAGAAAATGTAACTTATTATCACCTTAATGCAATGCTGCCGAGAACACTTATGAGGATGCATTCATCATATTATATCATATTATACATGTCATTATATATGCATTCATGAAATCTTATTTCATGCTCATGCATATAGGATCATCCGAAGGGATAACTCTTTTGGAGTTCAATAAAGAAGAAGAGGAGGAACAACAGGAAACACCTCAGGTCGTAGCTCCAGAAGGAGAGGAACAAACTCTTGAGGACCTCCCTAAGTGCCTGGATCACAGGACAACCTCTTTCCTCAAAGGCAAGCCCCAGAGCATTTTAAGCCCCCCATGCTTTACAAAATATCACTTGAGTCCTTTATGTTTGATGCATTAGGTGATAAGAGTTGAATTGAAACCACTTGATGCATGGAACTACCTAGTCCAGATATATACACCTTTAACCCTGTGTAAGTCTAGGATCGAATACATGCTTAGCCATGCTTAGACTGGTAGAAGTCGGGTGATTTTCCTGTCACCTGCGAGATATAGGTGGATACCGAAGCACGGTTGGCTATATTTGCTATCGTGGAAAAGAGCCACGGGTTAATGTAAATAGAGGCCGGGTGGAGTCTATGTGTAGGTTGACTCATGTGAATCCATCTGTGTTGATTGAGGACCGTACTGTTGTTGGGCGCTTCTAACAAGATTGAATGCATGCCTCTCACTTAGCTGGCCGGATAACTCATTTCGACCACGAAGCCGAGTAGCTCAACTCAGGCCGAGCCCTATTCTATTGAAGTGCACACTCTGGATGGTAGTAAGGATGTGCGGGAAGTCAGATGTGAGCCCAAGGGTAGGCTGGGCCTAAACATCCTGACAGCTGGTTGTCCCTGATTTTGCGGCGTTGGACGAACCTATGAAATGTGGACCTGAGTTGTACCAAAGGTGACCGTTGATCTGGTCTGCCTGGGTTTATGTTAGGAATAAATTCTCAGCTGGTCGAAATCAATTCGAATCACCGTCTCTCTCGGACAGTGAGAAACTTGGCTAGTACCAACATCGTAGTAACTATGTTATGGAATATGATGGTTCGGATGAACATGGAATTATTATATCGGCTTGGTTACTATTGTATGCTACTAAATAATATACCACATATTTGGCACAGGCTAGTTGCTAATCTAGAGATGAATAGCTATAATTAACTTGATGACTAAATTATAAATATACTTGAATTGGTAAGCTTTTTATGCAAAATGTTATCAAGCTAACTCCACGTATAAAGCCTTGCATAATCCTTAGAGTCACTTTATTTTTGGTTTATGTCGGGTAAGTCTAGCTGAGTACCTTCTCGTACTCAGGGTTTTATTCCCATTGTTGCAGATAGTACAGATTATCATGGCTATGCAAGAACAGCTTCTATCCCACCATGGACGAGGAGTAAGCCCTGGCCAGGCATCTCTTATTAATCCCTCTCTTAAGCTTTTGTGGAAGTGTGATCGTGAGCTGGCACTATATTTAAACAATATTGTAGATGTTGGTTTCAAACTTTTAATTTGCTTATGCTACTGTCTTACTTGAACGTGGTTTGTAATAACCTTAATTCGTACTCTGTTGGATGAACTATATTTGTGAATTATATGTAACATGTGAAATGTATGTTGAATCATGTATGATCTTGGTTGTATGTTGGTTTAATTGAGACCCTTCATGGTACTCGACGGACTACTGGGTTTATATGGGCTCAAGTATGACAGTGCGACCACTTGCGGGCTACCATTATACTTTTGCTACAAAGCACAACAAGCTAACCCCACTGGCTTAACCACTAGGGACATATCTCATGCCCCACTGTCTTAACCACTAGAGACATATCTCATGCCCCGTACTGAGACATTACCTATATCCCGTACAGAGACATAACCCATGTCCTGCCCCTGTCTCAATTTAGAGATTAACATTATCAGGGTATTCTCATGAGCCATCATCAAAGTTGAGAAGAACATGGTAAAACCTATTTCTCATGAATGATGAAACCATAATTCAACTTTTACCGAAGTCTAAGCATTAAAGGTGTCGACCTACTCATACTAGCAGGGTACAACTAAGGATACCTGAATATCAAGATAATCATGCAGCAACGGTATTCGACCAACTCCTATTTACTTAATGCACATCTCACCAGACTCAGAGTGTAATAAAGATTTGTAAGTACTAGAGAAGGGTTTATGCTCCGGGGCTTGCATGCATTGCAGAGAAGGTTAGTTTCCATAGAAAGGTCTAGAAGTTAAACTTAGCACCAACACCACGGTGGATGAACCTTCTCAGAAACTTGATCAACACGAATCTTCTCACTCTCCTGAACTACAAGTAATAAGATGATGCACGCTTAACATGATGGAATGCATGCCATGACGCATGATGAGAGACACACACAAGTGCACGAAGGAACTTAAATTAACTTAAGAAAGTTGAGTACAACTTTCCTTTGCTAAGAACTAGGGTTATTATTAGAAAAGCGTTTTTATTTATTTAACTAACAAGTTAATTAGTTGTTATCATGAAAGCAACACTTATTATATTAAACTAGTCAAGCAAGACATGGTATTTAACTAACATTACACCAAGTTCAATCATGTGGGCAAGCAATGATCATTACATGACCTAATCACATGCACTTACTAACTAGTCATTTGAGTAGACTATTTTATATATTAACTAACAAGTTAATTAGTTATCTATCATGAAAGGAATTAGACTAACATGGACCAGCAGGCTATTAACATTTTTCTTAACTCATAATCATAATAAGGAACTTGTCGGTGTTTTTTACCGGCAGATATTCAGTTCTTGGAGGAACTCGCCTGATGCAAAGTGGAACATAGTAGAGACACGTGATTTATACTAGTTCGGGCCTCCAGTAAGCGAGTAAAAGCCGTGTGTCCAGTTGCTACATGTTTGTATTACGATCTCGTCGAATAGCGAGATGTCGATTACAAGATGCCTATGCCTATGAATGTTTCGATGATTACAACAGGGCAGATGGCTAGCTATTTATATCCGAGGCCTACTTACCCTCCAGGTTACGTAGTCGTGACCTAGTCGGAGTCTTGGCATGATATTCAGATATCCTTCCTTGAATAGGCGAGTCGTGAACCTTTGGGTCTTCTTCGGTATGGATTCGGTAGGCAACATATCCGATAGTTGGGAATCCTGGGAATATGCCACCATTAGTAGCCCCCGAGCTTATCGGTGAAGTGAGACTCGGTAACCTTCCCGTACCCGGGCCTTTTAGGGTGTTCAGAATCGGGACTTTATCTCAAAGCCATACCCGTGAAAACTAGGCTGATCAGGTAGAAGTTACAAGGTCGCATAGTTGGGTGATGACTTGTAAAAATAAAATAAGGCATACTCTGGGATCGTCTTGTTATATGCCTCCAGATCCTTTGGAGATCGGACATTTTGTAGTCATCTAGACTTATTAAGATTCAGTCTCTGAGAGCTTTGTGGTCATGCACCTTGATCGAGTGCTCGCAATCTAGTCCTCTGGATCTGAGAAAAATTATGCGTAGAATTTCTCGTAATCGGGTGCCTCGCAATTTGGTACTTTGAAACCGAGTATTTTTTGGTCGGGAGCTGATCGTCAGCCCCGAGCTTTTTGTTCTAGCAGACCTTGACTCTGTTCGGGATCTTGGTATTCCGAAGTTCGGTTTTTAGGATTCAAGAGTTTGGTGTTCGGTAATCAGAGTGATAGATCTCCAGCAACCGAACGCTCTGTTTATCCTGATTTTGACATCCCCGAATATACCCTGGCATATTGAGCTGTCGGGAATGTTAGCATATTGCCATATGGGCGTCGAGGAAATTATTTCCGTTTGCTTGATGGGTGCTTGCATAAGCACGTGAAGCTTTGACATCCTGAATATTCCGGCTAGCTTGCATATTTCTTGCATGCTCGATGAAGTGATGAATACGTATTGCTTGTATGGCTCTTGATAATTAGCTTTTGCATGTTGCTATACACACGCCTTCAAGTTGCCCAATCCAGAAATGCCAGCGATGTTGTCCAGTTGAGTGAGGATGCCGCAAGGGCATGCCTGTTTTTCTTTGCAGTTCGGACGGCTCGCTGCTCGGCTTGTTCGGCTCACTCGTGGCTCGGATAGCTCGCTTGTGGCTCGGCGGCGGCTTGCTTGCGGTTCGGACGGCTCGTTTGTGGCTCAGACGGTGGCCCTTTTGCGGCTCGGACGGCTCGCTTGTGGCTGAGACGGCAGCCCTTTTGCGGCTTGGATGGCTCGCTTGTGGCTCGACGGCGGCCTGTTGACATGTGGTGTGTAGTATAAACGCTATGGTGAGTGTCTGTATTTTTCGCTAGCTATCTAATATGCTTAAGTCATACTTGAGAATTTGTAGCATTTGAAACTCGAAAGATCCACCGTACTATGTATTCCGCATAGTAGACTTTGAACATTTAGAGTCGCTTAGCAGATGATAACGTCAGCGTCAAGGCCCGAACATGTGTTCGGATGATAGAGCCCCATATTGTAATTCGGGTCAAGGATAGAGCTTCCGAATATATCCTGTTTTAAATCCTTAAAACAAAATAATTAGCAACCAGCCCCCCGACAACATACTTGAACGGTTCTATAGAAAAATATTAGGAAAATAAGACAATTAAATTGCTTATTTATTTTTTTTGGCGAGAATGGAAATGAATCAATATAACCAAACGAAGTGCCCTTAGCTTGTTCAGGCTATTTTGGTAGTACGTAGAGTTTGTTCAGGGCATTAGCAGCTGAGACTCAAGCGGTCTTTCATACGTTAGTCCCTTGTAAACAACGCACTTGATAAATAGCTCGATTTGCTTTAGTCCAGCAACTTTTGCTTATATGATATGAGTATTGTAGTAGCCCCCGACTCTCTATTCGGGTTAGTAGGTAACCGAGTAGAGAGTAGAGCAAAAGATTACAAGAAAAAATTAAAAATTTGAAAGAACTAATCTGAAATATAAGACATGTCGATGAGCATGACAGGCACGTCCCGATTGGTACTAATATGTAATCTATAAAATAATAAATTGACTCGCAAATATGATAATTAGAGCTGTATGAACGACTAGAGAGTGTCGTCGCTCTGTAGCTCCCAGCTATCACATTCGGGCCAACATGTTGGGAAAAACCTCCGACTCTTTGTTTAAACAATAGAAAAATGTTTGTACAAAGAGTCTTTAGCTAATATAACAACTGTCATTTACACAAACCATGGTAGCCCCCGAGCCGTGCACGGTAGTGCTTAATAGAAAAGACTCTGGATGGTCTAACCGGCAGGCTCCAGCCCCTGAGCATGCATGAGTAAGGGAGAAGGATATGAAGCCAAACTTCGTAGCTGAAAAAGATTGATAATGATGGGAAAAGATGAGTTATTCGTTTACTCAGTAAATTTGAACCTCCTGATCGGTCTCTTTCGGTTTTTATGAAAGGCCCCTGCCATTAGACAACAGTTTGGTTGTTGTTTGGGGAGTACCAGACTCCCGATGCGTAGTGTTCGGGATTGGTGAAAATAAATAGAGTACTTTGTACACTTGAAACCGAACACTGAGCGTGTATTGTCAGCACTATCTCGTGTCAGTACTTTGTGATTTTTTGATGTGTTGTACTTTGATCACTTGGGGTCGAGCGCTCCGTTGAGCACAATGGACCCTCGCATGATGGCACTTCGAAATTAATAAGTACTTCGATCACTTGAGGTCAAGAACTCCGTCGAGCCTTCGGACCCTCGCATGATGGTGTACTTTGGTGATATTAACGAGTATCTCGATTACTTGAGGTCGAGTACTCCGTCGAGCACAATGGACCCGGTTGGTATTTGTTAACGAACATAGAAAAATACGTAAGCGCATGGATACCGCTGTAGCTTTCACCCAGGAGTATTCCAGAGTATCGATTTCCACGAGGAACGCGAAGTGTACTAAAAAGAATCAAGGTCGTCTCAGCGTAAAAATTAAAAAGTGTTTTTGTGGGTAGAAAGAGATTTTCTATGGCTTATACTAGATAACTATGGATTAGGCGTACTATACTTTACTTACTTTGAAGCGACAGTACTTTTCTGACTCTCGAAGGAGGTGAGAAAAAGGTAGTCAGGGTAAGGCTGCCTAAGCTCTACGAAATACCAATTCTAACGTGGTGGATTACAATGGCCTCACAGAGCTGTCACCTCTAGGGCTACCACAACTAACCGTAGGATTGAGCACAAACTCATGTAAACTCTAGTCTAGACACCACGTTTACACTAGGGTTTACTACTCTAATCACAATTTATAATTAGAGCACTCAATGCAAGCGAAGTTCCCGTAAATAAAATATAGTAAAGATTGAATTCAATTAACTAGATAAGTTAAAAATACCAATAGATGAACCTGGCTATAACTCAGAGATGAATTAGATCCGTAGAGGTACTAAGTTGAGAAGAATCCGACAGATCCGGCTTCTCCTTATATCCCTCTCCTCTCCTCTATCCCTATTTTCAATAATTCAACTAGGTGAAAATCACCTTGAGGGGCACTACTACAATTTGTGTATGAAATAATATAGCTCTGGAGTGTAGGGTGTGTAGATGTGTGTCCCCTGGAGGGGGTCTGGGCGTCCTTATATTGGCCGAGGTGGAGTAGAGGCCAAGGAATGCCACATCATCGATTCACGCCACCATTTATTAGCAATCGTCAAATCAAACCAACCTTGTACGGACCGTGGATGACTTTACTTCATCGCCAAGGAACTCCCCCACCGACCTACACAGAAAACCGGACAAGAACCGGCTGTGTGTTGTTTTGTATTTCTGGGCAGAAAATAGGCCTTTTCGGCCAGCTAAACCAGCCCGATCGTCGTCCAGTCGCGCCTGAACCAGCGAATCATGAAATCGCCTTGGCCTGGTTCATCACCTGCCGCCATGTGCCCCTAAGCCGGCCGCCTCCTGCGCTCCCGTGCTTCATCTGCATGGACACGCGCGCGTGCGCCTCCTCGGTGCCGCGTGTCACCGTCTCGTTAGAGGGCCGGATCGATCGCACCCCTACATGGGTACAATTGGGCCTCGCCTAGGCCCACTTGTCAGCTGCCACTGGCGTGTCCCCTCGGTGGAGAGATAGATGGGCCCGCTGGGACACGCCTTTCCCCAACTGTTGCGCCTGCACTGCTGGCTGCCATGCCACTACGTGTTCATGGCGATGTGCACATGGGGCCCACTAGTCAGCGGTTGCAAGGTACTGTTCACGTGGGTCCTTTTATCTTTTTATTTGTGAAATTAATATATTTTTATTCCAGGCGCCAAATATAACAAATAATATATCCATTTCGACCATCTTGACGAGCTCTTCGCAATGGTGCAATCCAATTCATCATTTGAGATAGTTTTATTAAGTGAAAAATTAAATATTCCTGTAAGACAAGTGAGAGCACCAAAACTATAGTTTGTGATTCATTTCATGTGAATTTATGCAATAGTTGATGGTTAGATTTGGAGTTTAATGACCATCAACAAGTCCCCCCACACTTGTGCTTTGCTCGTCCTGAGTAAAGGTTAAGATAAACATAAACATAGCTATTCAAGATAGAGGACTAACATACGGATTATTCCAAAACATTCCTTATACTTGCGGGATATGTGGAGTGGCTAACATTTCTCCTTGAGTGGTTGAAAAGTGGAACAACTTTCAAAGCGAAGTCATCTTCCCAAATTCTCATCTCAGTAACTTGGAGTTTTTAAAGTTTTCACAAGAAAAGCATAGTTCACTTTATACTCCTCAAATGGTACTCTCGAATCGCTCAATGTTGTATGATTCCTCACCAAGGCATAAATAAGCATTGCCTTCTTTTGTGTCATCCTACTTCTAAAGAGCTTATGTGGAGTTTAAGGTAGAGATAAAATATGTAGCATACTTACCTTGCATATATTGTAAAGTCAAATCCTAGATTGAAGGAGGGAAACATCATACTCTTAGATCAAGATGTGCATGTGTGTGGAAATTTTGGTGGCTAACCTAATTCTACTATGCTCCTTGAAACATATCTCTCTTGTTGAAACTTCAAATATTTGCAAGAGCAGGGGCTATCTCTCTTTTTTTCAAGGCGAGCATCTTTGTAACCATTGTTTTCAATACCTCAGGCACTTTTGTGTCCATTTTTTCAACATTTTTTCTTTCTTTTTTTCCACTTTTTTGCATAGCCCCATGTCTCTTTTCTACAACAAAAATTTTCAAGAGAGATATTCACAAGAACTTAGAGCATTTATTTGGTGGATAAATCTATCAAGCATATTTTTGTGTTCACCCCTAGTGTAGGAGTAAAACATTTTGAGGTGGATGAAAAGTATGTTTTTGAGTACTTCCAGTGTAGAAGCAACACATATATGTGGCGTGTACGTGATCTTGATCTTGGGAGCATGATAAATCTCTCAACAAGGGTCAACAAGACATGATAAAACTCAACACAAAGCAAGTAGCTTATGTGGAAGGTTTATGTCCTAAAAGTACGTATATGGCTCTGGTAGGAATTTATCACCATTGAGGAGTAGGTGACACTATGGTTTTATACTATTTTATCAAAAACAAATTCTCCAAGTACTTTGATTCAAACCGGTAGGATTTCTAAGCTAGAACTATATCACACTCCACAGCAACTTAGTCATTATGATTTTCCTATATGATATTTTTCCCACAAGCACTAAGTATATGTAAGGAATAAGCATTATGCATGACAATCTCAAAGAGCATATTCATATTCACTTTCAAGTTTTAAATTTAAGTGTAAAACTTGGTTCTTTTTAATTTGCATGTTTAAACATGTGCAACCAAGGGGAAAGCATATAAACAAGTGAAAGAGAATCAAACTAAATTCTAGAAGTTGTGTGCAGGCTCTTTCAATAGTTCATGATGTGCTTCAATGCTTTTGTTCACAAGGGAGTGTTGCACACCCCCACACTTCTTCAAGACTATACCTGGCTTTTATTTATAGACAAAATGGTGAAAACACAAGGGACAAAAATTTATTGAACTATTGGATTAGCCTAAGATCTAGAAGGAAATAAGAACAAGCTTGAACTTTCTAGATTGGACCATTAAGTTACAAAAATTCAGTCAAGTCAATTTCTTCTAAGTTTTGAGGTTCAAGAAAAACTTTCAAACATTGGCCATTTACCTTGAAGGTGTTACCTGTATCATCTTGGAGCATGACAGCACCATGTGATGAGGCTTCAATCACCTTGAATGGCCCTTCCCATTTGCTTTGAAGTTTTCCATGACCAAAGGGCTTTACCCTTGAGTTGAATAGTAGAACCTTATCCCTAGGCTTGAATTCCTTGTGCTTAATTCTCTTGTCATGCCATCATTTGGTTCTCTCTTTATAAATCTTGGAACTGTGATAAGCCTTTTCTCTCCATTCTTCCAGCTCTGATATTTGCATTTGATGATTCTTGCCAGCTAGATGGAGATCCATGTTCTATTTCTTGATTGCCTAATGGGCACTGAATTGTAATTCAATAGGCAAATGGCATGTTTTTCCATATATAAGCTCATAAGTTGACATACCTATGGGTGTTTTATATGTCGTTCGATATGCCCAAAGTGTATCATGAAGTTTGTACTTCCACTTCTTCCACATCTCATTCACGGCCTTTTGCAAAATGTTCTTGATTTCCTTATTTGATGTTTTGGCTTGATCGCTTGTTTGGGGATGGTGAAACGACCTGATTTCCATGAAGGGAAATCCACAGAGTCAAAGCATAATAAGACCGTTGTAGATCATATTACCCAGATTTCCAGTCGAATACCACATCCACACAACGATAATACCAGAGTACAAATAGTGCGGAATTACATAATTTATTACATCACCGCATTGGCGGAATCAAAAGTAGCATTCATTTAGAATAGCTTGAAGATAAGATCGCCAAACTCGAGCGTAGGAACAAACCCCTCAACCGTCAAACTCCTCAGAGCTATACTCCTCAGCAGAACCTGTGTGCCAAAATTTAGCAGTACGATTTGTACTGGCCACTCCCACCCTATGAGCATTGCTTTATGGAAATTGGATGCAAGTTGGATATAATAAAAAGGAACCTATAAGGTTAGGGTTTCCTATGTATTAGCATATTAAGTGTATAATAATAGTTGGTCAAGTTTTAACACCAATCCCACACCCATTCCATCCCATTTCCGTCTAGAGCTAGGTTTCGATCTTGGGATCGATACACCACCATCTCCACACCATCACCATACCATCACTCAGTCGATAGGCCAACTCCCACTCGGCACTGTCTCAAGGCCCATAGCCCCTGGCTACGACCGACACTCTCTCATGGGGGAAGAAGAGAAGGACTCATCTCTCTATCTAGTTTAAGCAAAACCCAGGAAAGGTTCATAGCCGACAAGTCGGCTCATGTATCGATCGATCAACCATACACTCTGCAGAGGTTTTACATAACCACAAGATCTGCCTTCTTCACTGACCGTCATCAACTGGGCTGATTCTGGCCGCTTGCTAGCCTAGGATAATGCCACTCTACCATTCAGCCCTGGTACACCCCAAGTCTAGTTTGGGGTGGCTAAAACTGTGAGTCATGAGCCGGGTCCACAAGGTCTCCATGAAGTCTCAGAAGGGTGTGGGGGAATCCTCTGCGCCCCATACCTCCTTGCACTATCTGCTATCAACCTACCAGTAGTGGCAATATCCTACCAAGTAGTCCGGCCGTCCTGCACCATATAGGGCGAGTGTTACGTAAGGCTTCCTGGTGAATCTGAGTACTAGTAAGTCCTTAGGGATGACCAAGTCAGAATGCCTTCATTAGGGTTTCCATTTACCGTGCCACCACAGCACCTCCACCCTGGGCTCCTCCCATCACAGGTTCACACCCAGGACCACCTCATATACCATTTACCCACCACAGGTATCCATTTCCAAGGGTGCCCAGGTAGCACCCCATGGCAAGACTTGCCCAGGCTCGTCGTATACTCCAACTGGTCGACACAACCCTCACCCTCCACACACCCAAGTCATACACGCAACACTCTCCCCATAGTCCAGATAACATCAGTTTCCACCACGCATTTAGTATAAGAGTAGTAGAAGTATAAGCAATGAAATATAGCAGTAAGCGTGTGTCTAGCCTAATGGCAGGGTATGCAGGAGTAAGGTTGTGTCAAGGTAAAGGCCATCAAGTAAGCATACTACCATGCAAGTCCTATCATAGTATGATTATAGCAGTAAAGTAAAGCAATAGCAGTTCTATATTAGCCATGCGTAATAGGTGCTACGAGATTGGGTGGGATGTGGCACCTTTAGTGTAGTCGTCTCCATACTCCTCATGGTACTCACGATCCTTGTCCGTCTGGTTCTCCTCCGAGTCTGCATACGATCGAATTATAGTCACGTTAGCGACGTCTATAGAATAGCACAAAGAAGCAATGAAAATTCAAAAGAGCCAAATGCACTCAAACATGGGTTCATTGCGTAAAGCTCGATTTTAGATGAATTTTGGTCCTGGTTTCGTATTTTTTTGAGGTCATATGAATTAGTTATGAATTTCCGAAGTTTTAATGATTTCTAAAAATGGAAAAGGCTGAATTAATCCTGGGCTGACACGAGTCACGCTGTGACTGGTCCACGTGGCATGCTGATGCCAGCGTGACGTCAGTATGACGTCATCATCTCGATTCTGAGCTGACAGGTGGGGTCCTACTGACATCATCTTGACGTCATCAACATCATCGTTTTCGACAGGTGGGGCCAGGGTCTCTTGGGTCACTGACTTGTGGGTCTGGTCAAAGTCAACATCAAGTCAACAGGTGAGTCAACGGTCAATGGGTCATAGTCACTAACGTGTGGGGCCAGGGCTGCTGACGTCAGCAGCTGACGTCACCGTGATGTCATCATGACATCACCTCGACTGTGTTGTTACTGACAGGTGGGACCCGCGTGACGTCATCATGACATCAGCATGACGTCACTTACTGACAAGTGGGTCCAGAGTCTCTGTGTTGCTGACATGTGGGTCCGGTCAATCGGTCAACATTGACCGATCAACGATCAACATAGACCGGGTCCAAACTGGGCCGATTGGGCCTAGATATGGGCTAGGCTTTGGCCCACCACGTGGCATGCTGTGGCGCTGCCACGTCGTAGCCAAGGGCCTCCACTAGGCTTCGTCCACAGCTTGGCCCACACCGCATGGCTCATGGTGAACTGGTGTTCATGGTCCATGGACCATAGGCTGGGTCTTCGGTGGACTGAGTCTACCCTTCGTCCCTTTGGCTTAGTCTATGTGCATCGGGGTGTAGGCGTGTGTGGCCAGCGAGGAAGGATTCCTCTGCTTCCTTCCCCGGCGTGCTCCCACCGGTGGTGTGCTCACCGGCAAGCTCCCACAGCGGCGCTGGTGTCCAATTGAGGTGGGGAAAAGCTTCACCAGGCCTTGGCGTGTACGGTGGTGGGGTCAAGGTGGCAGCCAAGCCTTCCCAGTGCGTTGGCCATGGTGGTTGGTGGCTAAGTCGTGGCGGTGCTCGCCGGCGGGGCATCTTAGGGCTGTTCTAGGGGTCCTGGTGCCCATTTCCTTTCAGACGGCTAGCGGGAGATAGGGTATAGCGTCGGCGACGACCATAGGGCATGGCGGAGTCCGCAAGCGGTGGTGGTGCATGGCGGAGCTCTGGCCGGTGGTCTGGTGCTCGTGGCCTAGGTGCTACGGCCGGCTATCGGGGTCTCGGTCTATGCAACTATCCTCCGGGCGTCACGATGGTGCTACGGCTACTTCCTAGTCTGGCGAGGCGGCCGGGTGCGCAAGTGGTGGCCACGCCATGATGGCGGCGTCGTGAGCGCGGCGTGCGCGTACACTGCTATGGCGTCCAAGGGCTAGGAGGAGGTCTTAGCCAAAAGACTCACCGAGTGATGCTGGCGGCGTTCAGTGGTGGTGCGGTGGCGAGGCACGTTGTCAGGGTAGGCGCTCAGGGCGGCGCTCCGGTGATCGGTGTCTCCAAGCTCACTGCTCGCCTCGCCTCTTCCGAATTTCCCTCTCGGCCCTCTTCTCTCGGTGCAGTGCTGGCAGTTGGGCCACCGAGCGGTGGCGTCGTGGGATAAGGAATTCCCTAGGGTGCTCTAGCATCGCTTTATAGCCCTGAGGTCCGAGCTTCTCCCATGTCGGACAGGGCAGACGGCTGGCGATGCGCCGTTGGCATCGGACGGTATCGCGGGCGTGGGTGGTTGGCGCAAGGGTTGCGTGGGCGTGGCGCCAAGGGGATAGGGTCAGGTGATTCGCGTGACCCTAGGCCCGCGCCTATCATTTTGGTTGGGATTCAGTTGGAGGAGGTGCCGGCATGGGGAGGAAGAAGACACTGTGCCGAGGAGTGGCTGACGCGTGGGGTCCGGTGGCAGCAGTAGCTGGTGGGGCAGACGGGCATGCAGGTGTGAGCGCGCGCTGGGCTGGCTTCCTAGGCCGGTCGCTCAGTCGTGTGAGTTGGGTTGGCCTACGCACGAAGCAGGGCTGGCTTCGGGCCGAGCAGGCTGAGCCGGCTGCGAGGCCTTCTCCCTTTCCTCCTTTTCTGTTTTTCTTTTCCTTTTTCCATTTTTGTTTTATGCTTCACACATGTGTATATAAATCAAAGTAGCATGTTGCACCCATGGTATAATGTTCCATGGTGAAAAGTGTTGGTCATGGTATATGTTTGGGATATTGGTTCCATGTTAATATAATTATTTATTGTAGAATTTAATATTTGGTGGCTTTTATTAATCAATACATAATCCAATAAAATCCAAATCACCATGTTGAATATAATGCAACTTGATGTATGTTATGTGGTAAAGTAAATTCAAGGTGATGGGGTGAAATACTTGTGCAAGTCATGTGGGTTTTCCTACATGCCACATCATCACTCAAGGGTTTTAAAGAAAAATTTTGTAGTTGGGATTTTTGGTGAGTGGATTTTTGGGTTGTTATAGTCCTACCCCCTTAACAGAATCTCGTCCCCGAGATTAAAGCATAACGTACTCTTCATAGAGGTAAGGGTATCGTAGCTGGAGGTCAGACTCTTTCTCCCATGTTGCTTCTCTCTCAGTGTGGTTGCTCCATTGGATCTTGCACATAGGAATAGTTTTGCTTCGGGTCTCTTTGGTATCTCTACCCAGAATTCTGATAGGATGCTCTTTATGCTCGAGAGTGTTCTAGATGTCAAGTGTATCAGTTGGAACTACTTCATCGGGCACTCTCAAGCACTTGTGTAGCTGTGAGACATGGAATACGGGATGTACACCCACCAATTCCTCAGGTAGCTCAAGTTTGTAAGCGAGTTTTCCAATTCTTTTGCGGATCTTGTATGGCCCAACCAATCTAGGGGCTAGCTTTCCTTTCACATGGAATCTAACACTTCCACATAGCAGGGATACCTTGAGATAGACGAAGTCTCCCACATTGAACTCAAGTTCTCTTCTTCTTTTGTCAGCATAGCTCTTGTATCGACTTTGGGCAATTTTCAAATTCTCCTTCACTTGAGCAACTCCTTCTGCATCTTAGATCTTAGCGGAATCAAAGAACGATCTTTTACCCGGTTGAGACCACATCAAAGGTGTTCTACAAGATCTGCCATACAGAGCTTCAAACGGCGACATCTTGATGCTGGCTTGGTAGCTGTTATTGTAAGAGAACTCTGCATAGGGTAAGCATTTCTCTCAATCAGAGCCATAATTTAGTACACTAGCGCGAAGCATGTCTTCTAAGATCTGATTTACTCATTCAGTCTGTCCATCTGTCTATGGGTGGTAAGCGGTACTGAAATCAAGTTTGGTTCCAATGGACTTATGCAGGGCTTCCCAGAATTGGGACACAAACTGAGGACCACGATCAGATACAATACTAGAGGGAGCTCTGTGCAGTCTGAGAATATGCTCAACATATAGATCTACTAATTTTTTGGCATTGGTTTTGGTCTTAACTGGTACAAAATGAGCAATCTTGGTCAAATGATCAACAATCACCCAGATGGAATCATTGCCTTTCTGTGAACGGGGCAATCCAACTATGAAATCCATGGATATGCTCTCCCATTTCCACTCGGGAATAGCAAGAGGCTTCAGCAATCTTGCAGGCCTTTGATGTTCAGCCTTGACTCTATTACAGGTGTCACATCGTGCCACATGTCCCGCAATGTCTATCTTCATGCCTTTCCACCAAAAGTGTTTCTTCAAGTCTTGATACATCTTTGAACCTCTAGGGTGGATACAATACTTAGAATCATGGGCTTCGAACAGAATTCCTCCCATAGTGCTGGGTCAGATGGAACACAGATTCTGTTCTTGAACCAGATGGTTCCTTGTTCATCTTCCTGGTGGTTGGTCTTGTAGCCTAGTTTCATCAGACCACGAAGATATTCGATTTCTTCACAACTTTTCTGAGCTTGACGGATGCGATCTATGAGATCATACTATATGCGGAGCTCATTCAACAAGTCATGTGGTAGTATCTCAAGTTGGAAATCTTCAATCTCTTCCTTGAGCTCAAGTGGTACAGACTCAGTGATCAAAGTGTGACAGTAACTCTTGCGACTAAGAGCATCTGTGACTACATTAGCTTTTCCCAGATGATAGTGAATTTCCAGGTCATAGTCCTTGATCAACTCTAGCCATCGGCGTTGCCTCATATTTAGATCTTCCTGAGTGAAAAAGTAATTCAAGCTCTTGTGATCGGTATCGATATCACACTTGTTGCCTATCAAGTAGTGTCTCCAGATCTTCAAGGCATGCACAACTGCTGCTAACTCAAGATCATGAGTAGGGTAACGGTTCTCATGTTCTTTCAACTATCAAGACGCATATGCTATCACTCTTCCATCTTGCATCAGTACACAACCAAGTCCTTGATAGGATGCAGCACAATAGACTATGAAATCTTTGCTGATATCAGGCAATGCTAGCATAGGAGTTGTTGTAAGCTTCTGTTTCAATTCCTGGAAGCTTTGTTCACACTCGAGCGTCCATTCAAACTCCTTAGTCTTCTTCAGGAGGTTGGTCATTGGATGGGCTATCTTGGAGAAGTTCTCAATGAATCGGCGATAATATCCAGCCAATCCCAAGAAACTTCTAACTTCTGTCACATTACAGGGTTGATCCCACTCTTTCACAGCTTCAATCTTGGCCGGGTCAACTACGACACCTTCAGCTGATAGTACATGGCCTAAGAAGGCAACTTCCTATAGCCAAAATTCGCATTTGCTGAACTTTGCGTAGAGCTGATGTTGGGCTAGTTTCTCAAGCACAGTTCTTAGATGATGTTCATGTTCTTCAATGGTGGGTGAATAGACAAGGATGTCATCAATGAATACCACCATGAACTTATCTAGTTCATTCATGAAAACCTTATTCATCATGTTCATGAAGTATGCAGGAGCATTCATGAGTCCAAAGGACACCACGGTGAACTCAAACTGCCCATACCTAGTCACAAAAGCTGTCTTTGGGATGTCACTCTCTCGAATCTTCATCTGATGATAGCCAGATCTGAGATCAATCTTGGAGAAATACTTGGCACCTCAAAGCTAATCAAGCAGATCATCGATTCTCGACAGAGGGTACTTGTTCTTGATGGTGACTGCATTCAAGTTCCGGTAGTCAATGCACATTCTCATCGAGCCATCCTTCTTCTTAACAAACAGAACAAGGGATTCCCAGGGCAAAGCACTGGGTCTGATATATCCCTTCAAGATGAGCTCATCAAGCTATTTCTTGAGCTCGGCCAGTTCATCAACTGACATGCGATAGGGTCTCTTGGCAATTGGTCCTGTTCCCAGCAAAAGATCAATGATGAACTCTACATCACAGTCTAGTGGCATACCCAGTAATTCTTTAGGGAATACATCAGGATAGTCTCTGACCACAGGCACATCATGAACTGTCTTCTCCTCTTTCTATGATTTGGAACTCGCTTTAAGGGCACATAGGGTAGAAGTGGACTTTTCGGACTAAGTTTCACACCTAATAACTTGGCCTGATGGGTGGGTCACTTGGACGTATCTAGGTGAACATGATATGATACCTTGGTGAATGGTTAGCCAATCCATGCCTAAGATGACATCTAGGTTTGTGGAAGGTAATAGGGTTAGGTCGGCTTTAAAGGTAAGACCCTCAATAGCAAGACTCACTCCCTTATAGATGTGTGTGCACTTTAGGTCTCCTAATGGTGAACTAGTGATGATAGGCTTTTCACATGGGGTTATAGGCAGGTCATGCTCTCATGCAAACTTGGATGATATGTAAGAACAAGTTGCTCCAGAGTCAAATAGAACTGATGCAGTATTGCCATTAACTAAAAACATACCATACACAACATCAGGGGCAGCCTATGCTTCCTCGGCGTCCAGATGGTTGAGACGCCCATGGGTAGGAGATCCCTTGAACTGAGACTTCTAAGCAGCTAAGTTCTGTGGGCGCTCAGTAGCTTTGTGACCTGGTTGGCCACAAGCGAAGCAGGTGAAAGGCGTACTGCCTATAGGGGTTGGCGTGGGTGCCTTCCAGTTTCTAGTGCTTGGTGCGGAGTGGTTCTGTGTTGGGCGTCCATTCATAGAGTGGGAACGGTTGAAATGGTCCTAAGTGTTGCAGTCCTGAGCATAACAGTCCTAGGTGTAACGATCCTGAGCAGGGTGGGAGTATTTAGCGGTGTAGCCTCCACTACCCCTACTCGATCTAGGGTTGTCATCCCTGTTGTGGCAAGAGCATTCCCTAGATGGTGCATCTCTGTGGAACCTCTTGCGATCACGGCCATGGAAGGACTCCTCAGGCTTACACTTCATCTCCCTGTACTCCTCTCTAACTTCAGCATGGTCCTTCTAAATCTGGATGCAGCGATCCACCAGAGCACGCAGCGTGCTACTCTCAATACCGCCAAACTTCAGCTTGATGTGCGGGTTAAGTCCCTTGTGGTAATAGTACAACTTCTCCTTCTCAGAGTTCACAACATAGGAAGGTGCATAGCATAGAAGATTGGTGAAATGAGTAGTGTACTCAATCACCCTGTCCTTTCCCATCTTGATGTTGCGGAACTCCTCAGCTTTGGCCTCCATGATACCCTTGGGAATGTGATGCTCAGTGAATGCTTCGACGAACTCATCCCATGAGATGTTGGCAGGGTCCTCATGGGAATCACTAAAACTATCCCACCAGGCACATGCTGCACCTGTGAGCTAGTGTGTGGTAGCTCCAACACACTCATCGTCGGTGAAAGTGGTGAGGTCAAGCTTCTTCTCCATCTCCTTGAGCCAGTCATTGGCCACAAGCGGGTCAGGGTCAGTGCCATCATAGGTAGGTGGCCTTAGCTTCAGAAATCCTTCTAGCTTCCTTTAGAAGTCATTCTGCTGACCTCCCTGGCGACAGTTTGCTCCATTAACTAGAGCTGTAAGAAGCTGGGTCTGTTGTGCCATCACTTCTGCCAGGTTCGGTGGTGGTGGTGGTGGCGGAATGTTCTCCTCAGGCGGCAGGGTATTCTCTAGGTTGAAGGGTATCCCTCTATGTCCATGGCCATGGCCACAACCACGGTTGTTGCCACCACACCCCCCATTTGGTTCGACTGGTTTGGGGGTGGGCGCACATCCACGATTCATTAGGTGATCAGATCGGCGGTTCGGCATCTGCAACACAAATCATAGGAATCTCAGTGTTTGTGCCATAAGTGCTTATAATTTAGTATGGTTACATGATTTTGACGATTTAAAGAAAAACATTTATTCTAACCAACACTCATTACAAAGAAGCAATAAGGTCCATAAAATGCAATAAGATCCAAAACATTCATTACATGGGTTTTATTACATAGCATCATCTTCAGTAGCTACACTTGAAGACTCACGAGAATCATACTACGCATAGTGTCTCATATTACATCTCATAAGGGGTACATCATGGGGTACAACTTATGGAAGCCACTGACATGACTCATGACCACACAGGGTCATCTACTCTAACTCATATACCGCAGCTGGGATATGACTATTCTCGATCTCGATCTCCTCGTCAGACTTGTGAAGTCGGGACATGTACTTCAAGGCCTCGGCAAGCTCCTTGGTAGGCTTGGCTCTAGGTAGGGTAGGGAAGGAGTCTAGGTTGAGGTGAGTTGGGGCTAACTCAAACTCCTCTATCCTAGGCTTTGTCTTGCTACGAATCTCCTTGGGTAGCTAATCCCACATACCCTTCATCTCCCTGAGGCGCTTCTTGTCAGACTTCTGCCAAGCCTGTCATGTCCTCTCACACTTGTCTTATAGGTACTCGTTCTACCTGAGTGCCTTAGTCAGGTGACCCTGGTTGCAAACGGCCTTCTTCCTGAACTCCTCTAGATCCTGAGTCATGGTCTTGTTCCAAGATTGGATTTTTAGCATATCAATCCCCTTGGACCTCTCTATGTCTCCTCTGGGGTTGAACTCAGCCTTCTTGTCGTCCAACTCTCTCTGCAACTCCAAGACCTTGCTGTCGAGGTAGCAGTTCCTGTTGCCTAGGTCGGCGGCTTTGGCCTGTAAGTCTGTGACCTCGGTTCTGTGGACTTCTTCATGACAGTTGAGCTCGTCCTGTAGCTTGGCAACTGTCTCAAGCAGACTAGCTCGCTCCTGTGCTCCCTGTGAGTCTCGCTCCTAGTACTCCCATAGAAGGGTCTGATCCTGACATCTCCTCTGCTCTAGCTAGGTCACATACCTATCCTGCTCTAGTAGGTGAATAGCTAAGAAGCGAAGGCGTTTGTCCTCCTCGACAAAGATAACTCTGCAGCTACGAAACTCTGCTCACTAGGGGTAAGGCTGAGGTCGAGGGCCTAGGGAAGTAGATAGAACTCTATCATCTTTAGGTGCTCGTAGTGGTCCCTCATCACTCTCCGAAGTGCCTTATGTGATAGCTTGCAGTCCCTCCTCGACTATGTCCTCTATAGTCAACTCGGTGAAAGCTAGGACAAAAGGTAAGGTAGTGCTAGCTGGGAACTCGACTGAGGTGACAATTGGTCCTTCGATTCCTCCTTCCTGAGCTAACTTCCTGGTGCAGGTGACCTTGACAAGCTCATCAGGGACTCCTAATGTGACGAGAACTTGGCAGAGGGTCTGTGCAAAACCCCCGAGCTCATGTAGGTTGAAGGTAAGCTTGGCATGGTCCAGAGGTAGCGGTCCTAGAGGCGGCCAGTCAACGTTCGTTGCCATCTGCATGTTTTAAGAAAATAGGTGTTAGCAGGTCATTAATAGATAATCCTTGCATAAAAGTAAATGCAGGGTCGGTATATAACCAAAAGAAGGGCTGTTCATGTCTTATTCTATCGTCCATTTCTGAGGGTTTCGTCCTATGGTCAAGTATGGCTCTGATACCAACTGAAACGACCTGATTTCCATGAAGGAAAATCCATAGAGTCGAAGTACAATAAGACTGTTGTAGATCATATTACCTAGATTTCTAGTCGAATACCACATCCATATAATGATAATATCATAGTACAAATAGTGCGGAATTATATAATTTATTACATCGCCGCATTGGCAGAATCAAAAGTAGCATTCATTCAGAACAGCTTGAAGATAAGATCACCAAACTCGAGTGTAGGAACGAACCCCTCAACCATCAAACTCCTCAGAGCTATACTCCTCAGCAGAACCTGTGTGCCAAAATTTAGCAGTATGATTTGTACTGGCCACTCCCACCCTATGAGCATTGCTTTATGGAAATTGGATGCAAGTTGGATATAATCAAAAGGAACCTATAAGGCTAGGGTTTCCTATGTATTAGCATATTAAGTGTATAATAATAGTTGGTCAAGTTTTAACACCATTCCCACACCCATTCCATCCCATTTCCGTCTAGAGCCAGGTTTCGATCCTAGGATCGATACACCACCATCTCCACACCATCACCATACCATCACTCAGTCGATAGGCCAACTCCCTCTTGGCACTGTCTCAAGGCCCGTAGCCCCTGGCTACGACTGACACTCTTTCATGGGGGAAGAAGAGAAGGACTCATCTCTCTATGTAGTTTAAGCGAAACCCAGGAAAGGTCCATAGCCGACAAGTCGGCTCATGTATCGATCGATCAACCATACACTCTATAGAGGTTTTACATAACAACAAGATCTGCCTTCTTCGCTGACCGTCATCAACTGGGCTGATTCCGGCCGCTTGCTAGCCTAGGATAATGCCACTCTACCATTCAGCCCTGGTACACCCAAGTCTAGTCTAGGGTGGCTGAAACTGTGAGTCATGAGCCAGGTCCACAAGGTCTCCATGAAGTCTTGGAAGGGTGTGGGGGAATCCTCCGTGCCCCATACCTCCTTACACTGTCCGCTATCAACCTAGCAGTAGTGGCAATATCCTACCAAGTAGTCCGGTCGTCCCGCACCATATAGGGCGAGTGGTACATAAGGCTTCCCGGTGAATTTGAGTACTAGTAAGTCCTTAGGGATGACCAAGCTAGAATGTCTTCATCGGGATTTCCATTTACCGTGCCACCACAGCACCTCCACCCCGGGCTCCTCCCATCATAGGTTCACACCCAGGACCACCTCATATAACATTTACCCACCATAGGTAT
Organism: Miscanthus floridulus; assembly: GCF_019320115.1. Classification (NCBI taxonomy): domain Eukaryota; kingdom Viridiplantae; phylum Streptophyta; class Magnoliopsida; order Poales; family Poaceae; genus Miscanthus; species Miscanthus floridulus. The sequence goes on along the minus strand of NC_089590.1, from coordinate 31,394,106 downwards.
CCATTTCCAAGGGTGCCCAGGTAGCACCCCATGGCAAGACTTGCCCCAGGCTCGTCGTATACTCCAACTTGGTCGACACAACCCTCGCCCTCCACACACCCAAGTCACACACGCAACACTCTCCCCATAGTCCAGATAACATCAGTTTCCATCACGCATTTAGTATAAGCGTAGTAGAAGTATAAGCAATGAAATATAGAAGTAAGCGTGTGTCTAGCCTAATAGCAGGGTATGCAAGGGTAAGGTTGCGTCATGGTAAAGGCCATCAAGTAAGCATACTACCATGCAAGTCCTATCATAGTATGATTATAGCAGCAAAGTAAAGCAATAGCAGTTCTATATTAGCCATGCGTAATAAGTGCTACGAGATTGGGTGGGATGTGGCACCTTCAATGTAGTCGTCTCCGTACTCCTCATGGTACTCACGATCCTCGTCCGTCTGGTTCTCCTCCGAGTCTGCATACGATCGAATTATAGTCGTGTTAGCGACGTCTATAGGATAGCACAAAGAAGCAATGAAAATTCAAAAGGGCCAAATGCACTCAAACATGGGTTCATTGCGTAAAACTCGATTTAGATGAATTTTGGTCCTAGTTTTGTATTTTTCTGAGGTCATATGAATTAGTTATGAATTTCTGGAGTTTTAATCATTTCTAAAAATGGAAAAGGCTGAATTAATCCTGGGCTAACACATGTCACGCTGTGACTGGTCCACGTGGCATGCTGATGCCAGCGTGACATCAGCATGATGTCATCATCTCGATTCCGAGCTGGCAGGTGGGGTCCTGCTGATGTCATCTTGACGTCAGCATGATGTCATCAACGTCATCGTTTCCGACAGGTGGGGCCAGGGTCTCTTGGGTCACTGACTTGTGGGTCCGGTCAAAGTCAACATCAAGTCAATGGGCGAGTCAATGGTCAATGAGTCATAGTCACTGACGTGTGGGGCCCGGGCTATTGACGTCAGCAGCTGACGTCATCGTGACATCATCATGACGTCACCTCGACTGTGTTGTTACTGACAGGTGGGATCCGCGTGACATCATCATGACATCAGCATGACGTCACTTACTGACAAGTGGGTCCAGAGTCTCTGTGTTGCTGACATGTGGGTCCGGTCAATCGGTCAACATTGACTGGTCAACGGTCAACACAGACCGGGTCCAAACTGGGCCGGTTGGGCCTAGATATGGGCTGGGCTTTGGCCCACCATGTGGCATGCTGTGGCGCTGCCACGTCGTAGCCAAGGGCCTCCACTAGGCTTCATCCACAGCTTGGCCCACACCGCATGGCTCACGGTGAACTGGTGTTCACGGTCCATGGACCGTAGGCTAGGTCTTCGGTGGACCGAGTCTACCCTTCTTCCCTTTGGCTTAGTCTACGTGCACCGGGTGTAGGCATGTGTGGCCGGCGAGGAAGGATTCCTCTGCTTCCTTCCCCGGCGTGCTCCTACCGGTGGTGTGCTCACCGGTGAGCTCCCACAGCGGTGTTGGCATCCAATTGAGGTGGGGAAAAGCTTCACCAGGCCTCAGCGTGTACGGTGGTGGGGTCAAGGTGGTGGCCAAGGCTTCCTAGGGTGTCGGCCATGGTGGTGCTTGCTGACGGGGCATCTCGGTGCTGTTCCAGGGGTCCTGGTGCCCTGTTTCCTTTCAGACGGCTAGCGGGAGACAAGGTATAGCATTGGTGACGACCATAGGGCATGGCGGAGTCCGCGAGCGGTGGTGGTGCATGGCGGAGCTCTGGCCGGTGGTCTGGTGCTCGTGGCCTAGGCGCTGTGGCCGGCTATTAGGGTCTCGGTCTACACGACTATCCTCCGGGCGTCATGGTGGTGCTACGGCTACTTCCTAGTCCAGCGAGGCGGCCGGGTGCGCAAGTGGTGGCCGCGCCATGATGGCGGCGTCGTGAGCGTGGTGTGCGCGTGCACTACTATGACGTCCAAGGGCTAGGAGGAGGTCTTAGCCAAAAGACTCACCGAGTGGTGCTGGCGGCGTTCGGTGGTGGTGCAGTGGCGAGGCGCGTTGTCGGGGTACACGCTCAGGGCGGCGCTCCGGTGATCGGCGTCTCCAAGCTCACTGCTCGCCTCCCCTCTTCCGAATTTCCCTCTCGGCCCTCTTCTCTCGGTGCGGTGCTGGCAGTTGGGCCACCGAGCGGCGGCGTCATGGGCTAAGGAATTCCCTAGGGTGCTCTAGCGTCGCTTTATAGCCCTGAGGTCCGAGCTTCTCCCATGGAGGATGGGGCAAACGGCTAGCGATGCGCCATTGGCATCGGACGGTATCGCAAGCACGGGTGGTTGGCGCAAGGGTTGCGTGGGCGCGGCGCCAAGGGGACAGGGCCAGGTGATTCGTGTGATCCCGAGACCGTGCCTATCATTTTGGTTGGGATTCAGTTGGAGGAGGTGCCGGCGTGGGGAGGAAGAAGACACTGTGCCGCGGAGTGGCTGACGCGTGGGGTCCGGTGGTAGCGGCCGCTGGTGGGGCAGATGGGCACGTAGGCGTGAGCATGCGCTAGGCTAGCTTGCTAGGCCGGTCGCTTGGTCACGCGAGTTGGGCCGGCCTGCGCGCGAAGCAGGGCTGGCTTGTGGGCCGAGCAGGCCGAGCCGGCTGTGAGGCCTTCTCCCTTTCCTCCTTTTTTGTTTTTCTTTTCCTTTTTCCATTTTTGTTTTATGCTTCACACATGTGTATATAAATCAAAGTAGCATGTTGCACCCATGGTATAATGTTCCATGGTGAAAAGTGTTGGTCATGGTATATGTTTGGGATATTGGTTCCATGTTAATATAATTATTTATTGTAGAATTTAATATTTGGGGGCTTTTATTAATCAATACATAATCCAATAAAATCCAAATCACCATGTTGAATATAATGCAACTTGATGTATGCTATGTGGTAAAGTAAATTCAAGGTGATGGGGTGAAATACTTGTGCAAGTCATGTGGGTTTTCCTACATGCCACATCATCACTCAAGGGTTTTAAAGAAAAATTTTGTAGTTGGGATTTTTGGTGAGTGGATTTTTGGGTTGTGACAGATGGTATGGAGTTGCAATGTTGTGCTTCACTCTATATTCTACCTGGAACAATCAAAAGGTCTTGTCGATGAAATGCAGCCCTCCATCCCTAATGACCAATCGAGGTGTTCCAAATCATGGGAATATCACTTCATGGAACATCTTCTTGATGTGCTTAGAATCAGCAGCTCGACATGGTAATGCTTCTACCCATTTGGACCAATAGTGCACCACCACCAAGATGTACTTGGTGTCTCCAGACTTTGGGAATGGTCCCACATAGTCAAGTCCCCAGACATCAAACAACTCCACATGGAGGTTGTTCATGAGTGGCATTGCATCCCGAGCATTGATGTTTCCATGTTTCTGGCATGTGGCACATCTTCTAACAAACTCCTTTGTATCCTGATACATCGTTGGCCAGAAGAATCCGCTTTGCTAGATTTTAGCATTTGTATGGAATGCTCCATAATGTCCTCCATAGGGTGATGCATGACATCTTTCCATGATTTTTGTGGCTTCAACCATGGGGACACATCTTCGTAACAATCCATCTTGATAGACCCAAAAAAGATATGGATCATCCCACAAGAAGAAATGGCTTTCATGCTTAAGTTTCCTCTTGTCTTCCCCTAGTGCAACAAAACCTGCAACCATATAGTTCATAATATTTGCATACCATGGGTCGGAGTCTGTTACCTTGAGGAGTGTGTCATCCCTTAAAAAATCATTAATAGGTGACTCATGTGTTTCCTTATATTGAAGCCTAGACAAGTTATCAGCTTCTGAGTTCTCTACTCCTTTCTTATCTCTTATTTCTATGTCAAATTCTTGGAGCAAAAGAATCCATCGAATCAACTGAGGCTTAGCATCTTTCTTAGTGAGGAGGTACTTAAGAGCAACATGGTCTATATAAATAATGGGACAATTGTTTGTTGGACATCCAAAGTGATGATCCTTTGCTGGCTAACACTCACTTTGGAGCATTTTGCCAGAAGACACTCTGGTTCATTGAAATCAGGCCATACGACACCGCAGCCCAGTTATAGCTAGTTGAGGAGAGAGAAAACTTCATTTTGAACATCATGTGCCCCTAAACCACACTTGGGTCCACCCCCAACCTAGTCTGGTTGGACCCATAAGAACTGGACCTAACCCAGCTTGCCGTGGACCTCGCTCGTGCTCGGCTCTTCATGGAATCTTGCACGCACGGCTGCTAGCAGGACACTGAGACCTCACGCCACTGTGGACCTTGCATGTAGCCATACCTCATGCCCTCGCCAGGACCTCATGTCATAGTGGAGCCTCACGCATGGGCACACCTTGCGCCACCGCTGAGCCTCGCTCGCATGGCCACTGGCGTGACCGCTGCCGCTGTGGAGGTGGCGCTAGAGGCTAAGATGGAGGGGCACAGAGATCCTAGAGCTAGCGCTAGTGCTGGCTCGATGCAGGGCATGGAAATCCCATGCGGCCACCCAATGATGCCATCCTTATGCTCTTGCTCTGCACCTGCCTCTAGTGTGGCTGCCCAGGGTTACCGCCTGCCTTGCTCGCACGCCGTCGCCTAGCACCACCGTCCACGTCGCATCCTGCACCACCGCTCACCACTTGGGTCACAACCACCATGTTCACCTTGCCCTAGCTCATGTCATGTGCCTCCACGTTTGCGTAGGCTCACCCCAGCGAGCGGCACCATGGCTCCCTTATGCCCAAGGAGCGGTGGAGGGCACAGCGAGAGTAGCGGGGTGGCCGACATCAGTGGGCCAAGGTTATGTTGGCCTGGTTCGGCGAGCGGTGGCACGGTGGTGGCCGACAGTCTTGGCAGTAGCTATCTATGGGGCCGAGGTGGTAGCCCTTGGCTTCGACATGGTCCTAGATGGGGCATCGTGGTTGAGTACTCGGCTTTAGATGCCATCGGGTGGACTGCACCTTCCGTTCCATCCCATCATCCGTGCACAGCAGGCAGGGAGGAGAGAAAGCATAGCAATGGCTGGATAGAGATGTAGGGAGAAGTAGAGTAGAGCAATGGCGAGGATGCAGTCTGATTTCGGTGGAGGGAGAAAGGGAGAGAGGAAGAAGAAAGTGGTAGGAGCAAGAATGTCATTTCACCGCTGTTCTCTCTCCTTAACCGGCTGCAACCGGTCCATGGTGTGCTATGGCCTAATTTCACTAAACTAGAGTGTCTTCTGGCAAAATGCTCCAAAGTGGGTGTCCTCCAGCAAAGAACCATCACTTTTGATGTCCAATAGACAATTATCCCATAAATAATTACCTTTGCCCCCACTAAGTAATATCTAAATTTGTCTATTGCAAAGACGATAGCTAACAAATCTTTTTTAGTGGCAGCATAATTGAGTTGTGGCCCAGACAAGGTTTTGCTAGCATAGGATATGGCATAATGATTCTTATCCTTTGTTTGGCCTAGAATGGCCCCCACAGCAAAGTCGCTAGCATCACACATGATCTCAAAGGGTAGCTTCCAATCAGGTAGTTGGATGATTAGAGCTAAAATGAGTGCCTTCTTGAGGGTTTTAAAAGCTTCATGGCACTCATTGTTGAAAATGAAAGGTGCATCTTTAGCTAGGAGGCTAGTTAGGGGTCTAGCGATTTGAGAAAAGATTTTGATGAAATGCCTATAGAAACTTGCATGGCCTAGAAAGCTACGAATGCCTTTCACATTTGTGGGAGGTGGAAGTTGTTTAATGACTTCAATTTTTGCTCTATCCACTTCTATCCCATGAGTAGAGACCTTGTGCCCTAGCACTATTCCTTCCTAGACCATAAAATGGCATTTCTCCTAGTTCAAGACTAAGTGCTTTTCTTCACACCATTGTAAGACTTTGTCTAAATTCTCTAGATAATCATTGAAGGTTTTGCCATAGATAGTAAAGTCATCCATGAACACCTCCATGATTTTCTCAATCATATCAGAGAAAATGGACATCATGCACTGTTGGAAAGATGCTGGAGCATTGCATAATCTGAATGCATTCGTTGATATGCATAAGTTCCATACGGGCATGTAAAAGTACTTTAGTCACCGGGGTGGATTGGGATTTGGTGATATCTAGAATAACCATCAAGGAAACAAAAGAAGGAATGGTTTATGAGGCGTTCTAACATTTCATCAATGAATGGCAATGGGAAGTGATCCTTCTTAGTGGCCTTGTTAAGTTTCCAGTAGTCAATACACATTCACCACTCAGTGCCAATTAATTGAGGAATGAGTTCATTCTTTTCATTCCTTACGATAGTCATCCCTCCTTTCTTTGGCACAACTTGGATAGGGCTAACCCACTCACTAGATAATCCTGACATGCAAAAGCTTAAGGACCTCTTTCTTACCAACTTCTTGCATAGCGTTATTAAGCCTCCATTGTGGTTCCCTCGATGGCAAAGAATCGGGATCGATAGGGATACAATGAGTAGAAAGAGTAGGACTAATACCTATGAGGTCTTGGAGTGAGTATTCTATAACTGATTTATGTCTTTCTGGAACAACGACAAGTTTACGGGTTTCTTCTTGGGAAACCTTATCACTTATGATGACGGGAGTTTCTTGATTGTTGTTGAGAAAAACATATCTTAAGCCAGAAGGAAGGGGTTTTAGCTCAATGGAGGGTTATGATGGCACCTCTGTTTGATCTAGTTCAATAGGTTCTGCCAGCTCTTCCTCTTCTTGAATGAAATGTTCATCATCGAGAGCTAGTTGGGCCATGTCTTCTAGAGATGCCATTAAGATGTCCTCAATAGGGTCTTGTTCGGGCTTGGGTTCTACTATCGTGTTATTTGAGCGTGCAAGTGAGACAACGATAGGAGACTTTCCCAGCTTTAAATTCAAGAGGCCCTATTTTGGTCTCTCGAAAGAGTGTCCCTAAAGGTAAACCAATCAAGAGCGATATGTCTGAGATGTCATAGATGTGAAAATCTAGATGGTACTTGGAGCCTCTTATGCATAAAGGAATAGACCTTATGACCCCATAGCTTTGAAGAGTAACTCCAGAAGGAATTCTCAAAAGCTTGTGAGATGGGATCAATGACTCATTGGGGCAAAGTTTTTTAGCCAAAGCCTTTGAAATAATATTCATCCCAATGGTAGGACTACAATGAGCCTCTATGGTTGTTTTATTTAGGATGCAAGTTAGAACATCTAAGGGGGCAATGATTCGGGCTACCTCAGTGGATAACTCCATTTCTACCAACCACTCATGGCTCATGATGGTCGAGAGTCCTTTGATGTGTTCCATTTGGAAGGAATCATTTTGTGGACCATCATCATCCTCTAATGACACAAAATGTGCCAGAGGCTTCACTTGAACTAGTAAATTCAAGGCATTACCAAAATCTTCAAAGAGATCTTCCTCAATTTCAAAGGGAAACATAGAAGGATGAGGTTCATCATCCTCTAAAGTGTGTTGTGTTCCCATAGTGGGAGGTTCTTCAGTAACCAAATCATCAGAAGAATTTGAAGGAATTTAGGATTTGGTTGCATATGCCTCCTCTTGTTGGTCGGGGCTTGGCTCGACTTCTTCTTCTTTGGGAAACTCATCAAAAACATCAGTATAGGGGGTGTTTTCAAGGATTTTCTCTAGAATGGCTTTCCCTTCACTAATGGTTTTGTGCGAGAACGAACCTCCTAAAGATATGTCGAGGTGGAGAGCAGCTTCATTATTAAGATCAAGATGGAAATTGTAACACCCTAGTGTTAAGCATGCATTGGGCACTTGCATTCATGAGCATGAGCATCATTTGAACATCCATGAGCATAAGCATATGAAGTGTTATCTCAATCACCTTAGTTTTGTTACATGTGATGATAGCTATATGCATGTATATGCTTGACATTGTGTGTGACTGTGGGGGTACGGGCCTCGGTATCCTCAAGACAAGACATGGGCCGCACCATCAGAGGTGGCCCGACCCACAAGATCAAGGCATGCACGGCGTTGCTCGGCGTGCACCGCAAGCTTTTGTATAGTACCAAATAGGATACTTTACTTGTAACCCTGCCCTTCCAGACTATATAAGGAGAGGCAGGGGTCCCTAGCGGACACGATACATCAAGATCTATCTACTACATCTCAATACAATACACCAAAGACATAGGACGTAGGGTATTACATCGATCAGATGGCCCGAACCTATCTAAATCGCTGTCTCTACGCCTTGTGTCACAATCTGGTTCCTGATTACACGCACCCCCACCGACAAATCTACCATCGTGGGATGCCCCTCTGTGGACTACCGATGATATTCTGTCGATAGCTGGCACGCCAGATAGGGGTGTGCGCTTGATCCATGGCGAGCTAGATGGACCTCAAATCAATAGCGCGTTCTCATCATCAATCTCATGGGAATCCATGCCGGTCCACGACAATGATTCATCGCTGGCTACACCAACCCCCGTGACAGCAGATCCGATCTCGGAACCACCTCCGAGGTCATCTTCACCAACAACTCACCGCTCGCTAGGTGCTCGCCATCAACGCTAACCAGATAACGCCATACATCGCCGATCAGACTTTCTATCTAAAGCTAAGTCACGCTTTAATATTCTTCTAAATATTCTCCAATCTCCGTATATCGCCATAATGTTTCTCTGAACTGTTTTCTCCATATTTGCTCTCCAAATGATTTTTCGAACCCCTAAATAGTCATGTTGATGCTCGGACACCTCTAGAGACAGCCCTGTCTTCGGCTTCTCCCTACACGTGCATGAGTGTCTGCCCTCTGTGTTATGGGTGGTCGGCAGCGGCTCCTTAGCGACGCTTGTTCCTCCTACACGTGCACAGGCTCCGCGCTCAACATTATGGACTATGGGCTAGCTAGGGCTGGAGACTCAGCTATACACTAACTGTTCGAGCAGTTTATATTAAACATAAATATATTTTCACACCAACTGATCGTCGAACAGCATACGCTGTTTCATCACCATTGCTGATTTTTCTCTAGAGTTCATTTTATTTTTACATCATGTACTACCTGTTCTACATGTTTGTATTACAGGATCATCGTCCAGATGATTGGATCACCTAGTGCTCGGGCTTCCCCACCGATCAACTGGTCGGACCACTCGATTCATGAACTCCGTCACTGACCAGTTGATCGGACTATTCGCCGCTCGTGCTTCATCGCCAGCTACACCGATTACTCCTCAGTGCTCGGTTTCTTCGTGCCCGAGGAGTAAGTGGGCACACTTCACCGCACAGACGTCGCCAGCTACGCCGGGGACTCCTTGGTGCTTGGACATCACTAGCTACACCGGGGACTCCTCGGTGCTCGATCATCACCAGTGATGTCGGGGACTCCTTGCTCCTCGGTGCTCAGTCATCGCCAGTGACACCGGGGACTCCTCGCTCCTCGGTGCTCGGTCATCGCTAGTGATGTCGGGGACTCCTCGGTGCTCGGTCATCGCCAACGACGTCGAGGACTCCTCGCTCCTCGATGCTTGGACATCACCAGCGACGCTAGGGACTCCTCGCTCCTCGGTGCTCGGTCATCGCCAGCAACATCGGGGACTCCTCGCTCCTTGGTGCTCGGTCATCGCTAGTGGCGTTGGGGACTCCTCGCTCCTCGATGCTCGGTCACCGCCAGTGACGTCAGGGACTCCTTGCTCCTTGGTGCTCAGTCACTGCCAGTGATGCTAGGGACTCCTCGCTCCTCGGTGCTCGGTCATCGCTAGCGACACCGGGGACTCCTCGCTCCTCAGTGCTTGGTCATCGCCAGCAACGCCGAGGACTCCTCGCTCCTCAGTGCTTGATCATCGTCAGTGACGCCAAGGACTCCTCACTCCTCGGTGCTCGGTCATCGCCAGTGATGCTAGGGACTCCTCGCTCCTCGGTGCTTGGTCATCACCAACGACACCAGGGACTCCACGCTCCTTGGTGCTTGGTCATCGCTAGCGACGCTGGGGGCTCCTTGCTCCTCGGTGCTCGATCACCACCAGTGTCACCAGGGACTCCTCGCTCTTCGGTGCTCGGTCGCTGCCAGTGATGCTGGGAACTCCTCGCTCCTTGGTGCTCGGTCATGGCCAGCGACGCTGGGGACTCCTCGCTCCTCAGTGCTCGGTCATCGCCAGCGATGCTAGGGACTCCTCGCTCCTTGGTGCTCGGTCATCGCTAGTGACACCGGGGACTCCTCGCTCCTCGGTGCTTAGTCATCGCCAACGACGTCGGGGACTCCTCGCTCCTCGGTGCTCGGAGATCACCGCCAATGCCAGGGGCTCCTCGCTCCTTAGTGCTCGGTCATCGCCAGTGACGCCGGGGACTCCTCGCTCCTCGGTGCTCGGTCATCGCCAGCGACACCGGGGACTCCTCGCTCCTTGGTGCTCAGTCATCGCCAGCGATGCTAGGGACTCCTCGCTCCTTAGTGCTCGGACATCGCTGCCTACATCGTGGACTCCTCGCTCCTCGGTGCTCGGTCATCGCCAGCGACGCCAGGGACTCCTCGCTCCTCGGTGCTCGGTCATCGCCAGCAACGCTGGGGACTCCTCACTCCTCGGTGCTCGGACATCGCCAGTGACGCCGGGGACTCCTCGCTCCTCAGTGCTCCTTTGGTGGTCGGATCTTGCTATGTCTCGTTGGTGTGCTATCAAAGCTGCTCCATGCTATTCGGATCAGGGTGCTAATCTTGGGCAGCACGTCTAGGGTCTTGATACGCGCATGTTAGATGATGTCAGCAAGCTTTTAGACTTCTTTTTCTTTGACCCTGCTACAAGATTTATTCTTCATCTTCTAGCAGGCTCGGGGACTAAGTGGGCACACTTCACCTTGTGGTGAATGTGCACTTTTCTCATCTCAAGGCTACGCCCGGGGACTAGCTGCCTGCTCGGCTAGTTTTCTACTTTCTAACCCTGGCACCACGTAACTACGTCACCTACTATCAGGCTCGGGGACTAGCTGTTGGGGTATGGCCCCCGGTATCCTCAAGACAAGACATGGGCCACACCATCAGAGGTGGCCCGACCCACAAGATCAAGGCATGCACGGCGCTGCTCGGCGTGCACCGCAAGCTATTGTATAGTACCAAATAGGATACTTTACTTGTAACCCTACCCTTCCAGACTATATAAGGAGAGGTAGGGGTCCCTAGCGGACACGATACATCAAGATCTATCTACTACATCTCAATATAATACACCAAAGACACAGGACGTAGGGTATTACGTCGATCAGATGGCCCGAACCTGTCTAAATCGCTGTCTCTATGCCTTGTGTCACCATCCGGTTCCTAATTACGCGCACCCCCACCAACAAATCTACCATCACGGGATGCCCCTCAGTGGACTGCCGACGATATTCTATCGACAGTGACCAATGCATGAAATGATTGTGGGGCCATAGAAACACCTTAACATGTTTAGGATGGTACATGGAACAAGTTTAGTATTCATGACATGGACCAAAACAGCCCCCAAGTCATAGTTATTCTAGAAACTCCAATTTTCAAGTTACTAGTTTGACCAAAGTTGAACTATGCTTTAGATTGCTTGCATGGTAGTGCACCCTTAAGAAAAGTTGTAGTACTTGACTAGAGTAACAACTTTCATTTTTGGTCCAACACCTAATTTAGTGCATAGCATGCCCAAAAATAGCTCACAAGTAGCAAGAAAATACTATTTTGGACTTCGAAAAAACTTTCTAAGTGTTGGAGCTGATTATAGTTTCCACGTACCTAACTTTGTGGTCATGTAACTTCCAAACCATTGCGAATTAGAAGATGATTTCTAAAGCAATCTTGTAGCCCTTACAAAGTTCTACAAGATTTGTTCACACCTTGCACAGTATTGCCACGGATTAGGAGTTACGTGGTCACAAAGTTGATCTGTCAGACGTGCACGTCGGGCTCTGATAGCTATGAACATGGGCGGCATCAATGGCCGACCGCGCCAGGCCATGGCCACCACATGGTGGCTGTACGCCAGCAATGGCTGGGCCGATCGGGCCAGCGCATGAACAAGAGGGTCGTGCCCCTGCTGCTCCCTCCTACTCGCTCCCACTTGCTCTCTCTTTCTCGCCGCGCCTAGCTAGAGTGGAGCCAAGCAAGCTCACCACCGTTGCAGCTCCATCGGTCGATTCCTCTCGGCCATAGCTGCTACACTATCACCCCACCTCCTTGAGCCACTAGCTCCACCTTTCAAACCAAGGTAAAGCGGTTTTCCGCTTCATCGCCGCCACCGTTGCCACCGGAGCGCCGCCGCACTCTTGGCTCACTATGGCCAGGCCGCTCCATTGCATCTCCCACCTTCCTATCCTCTAGTCTGTAGTTGCCTTAGGTCACTGCTGCTTAGGCTAGAGCTAGTGTAAATGCTACCATACCATCATGTAGGAATGCACCGCCGCTCCCACCGTGCTTGCCATGGCCGCCGGCTCGCTGCAGCCAGCAGCCCCTAGGTCTCGCCATCCCCTGCTCGAAGATGTTTGTGCATGGCCATGAACCCTAGCTCCTACCACGAAGATGGAGACCCACCTCTCGTTGCTGGTTAGCCAAAATAGAGAGCCCCGTTGTGTGTGCTGGGCGCCGTCGTGCCGCCATGCATGCGGTCAGGCTTCCCCACGCTCCACCGTGGCCAGATCTTGCTCTAGAACTGTGCTAGGTCACCGTAGAGGTAGGGCCGTCCTTGCTAGAGCCTACCATGGCCAGAGATGGCTGGTGTGCCACCACATGACCCCCATCGTCCACCATGCTCGTCGGTGAGCCTGCTCCAGTGAGCCACCGACCCAACCTAGGGTACCCCTGGGTGTGGGTTGATGAGTGGAACACGATGGTGCCCGGAGTTTCACCGTAGACCTCACCATTGGTGAGTTCTCACTGATCAAATGGCATGCCCTACACTAGTCTCACTAACGAGCGGGCCCCGTTGACCGCGGGCCCCATGTATCAGTCCGTGTGTTCTTTGATTTTTCTTATTTATTTCACAGATTTGAATACATGTTTCAAAAATTCAAATCTGGAGATAGGGTTATCCAATTTGAGTGATTCCAATTTTGTTAGCTTCCTTAGGAAGTGTAGTATTTACTAAAAATATAAAATACATAGTTTTTGGCATGTTTCTTGGGGAAATTAAATTGGGCAAATAAAGTGCTTTTCACTTAGTTTAAATCTTGTAAAATGAATATCTTGAGCTAGGGAAGTGATACAAATACGATTCTAATTTTGTTGAGTTTGTATTAACATGCTCTAGCTAGGAAAAATGATAAACAAATAGTAAATCTATTTTGAATTGGGTCTTTCTATTTAACCCTAAATAAATGGTGATTTCTGGTGAAATTCATTAGAATTAAAATAGGTAACATATGATCATGCAAATTGTTTGTACAGTGTTATTGTACTAAGATGAGGTTAAGAAAAATATGAAATCTATTATTTGACACTTCTCACAAGGTCAAACCATTTTCACTAAAATAAGCCTATGTACCTTGTCATTTTTATAGAGGATGATATACTTGTTGAGTTGGCATCAAATTTATACAGTAGCCTATTGGGAGCATATATGAGCTACTGTAATTTTCTCAAAATTTACTATGTATTTTTTATATGTGTTCCATATTTCACCTTAGTGTCTAAATAAATTAATAAAGGCTTTTAAATAATTTATTTGGGCTTGACCATTATGTTTTCTAAAATGTATATGATGTCTATGAACTGTTGATGCCATTGGTTGTGCCCAGATTTGATTACTTGTACATAGTGAAATATTAATTGCTCTATAATTGAATTATAGTGACTGTTTTGAACAGTTTCTGTTGTTAAGTAAATTGCATGGGTAAAATGATGTTTGATGTGAATGTTGTCAATAACAAAGTTCTAGATAACGTACTTATCTTTCTTGTGTCAAATATTCATGGCAATAGGCTAAATGGTTTGAGAGTTATAGCTATTGGAAGTGTTGGTCTCTAGAAATGCTTATTCTTTGGAATTTCTGGACAGATCTGGGAAATTGCTTTGTTTGACCTTGAAAGCCATTGAATCATCTTGAGATGACTATAAGAAAGTTGTAGGAAGTTTTATAAGCTTTTCAGAATGTCCAAGATCATATTATTTGGTTGAGTAGAACTCTAGATATGGCCAAAATAAGTAGCTACTATTTACAGTCCAGGAAATGACTAAGTCAAATTATAATTGTTTGTCTTATGTGATGCTTGTGTAGATGCTTAGGCTAATTGAAATTAGTCGCCTAACTAGAGCAGAGCTAAGCAAGCTCACCGCTGTTGCAGCTCCATTGGTCAATTCCTCTCAGCCACAGCTCCTCCACCATCACGCCCAGCTCCTTGAGGCACCAGCGCCACCTTTCGAACCAGGTAAAGCGGCTTTCCGCTTCGTTGTCACCGCCGTTGCCACCGGAGTGCCGCCGTGCTCTTGGCTCATCGCGGCTAGGATGCTCCACTACATCTCCCACCTTCCTATCTTCTGGTCTATAGTTGCCTTAGGTCACTGCTGCTCAGGCCGAAGCTAGGGTAAATGTTACCGTACCATCACGCGGGAATGCACCGCCGCACCTGCCGTGCCTACCATGGCCACGAGCTCGAGATCACCGTGACCAACAGCCCCTAGGTCTCGCCATCCCCTGCTCGAAGATGTTTGTGCATGGCCACGAACCCTAGCTCCTACCACGAAGATGGAGACCCAGCTCCCGCCGTCGGTTAGCCGAAACAGAGAGCCTCGCCATGTGCGTTGGGTGCCACCGTGCCGCCATGCACACGGTTAAGCTCCCCCACTGCTCCACCATGGCCAGATCTTGCTCTAGAACTATGCTAGGTAACCATAGAGGTAGGGCCGTTCTCACTAGAGCCTGCCATGGCTGGAGACGGCCGGCATGCCATTGCGTGATGCCCGCCGTCCGCCATGCTCGTCGGTGAGCCTGCTCCGGTGAGTTGTCGACCCAACCTGGGGTACCCTTAGGTGCGGGGTGACGAGTGGAACACGATGGTGCTCGGGGTTTCACCGGAGACCTCACCATTGGTGAGTTCTCATCGATCAAATGCCGTGCCCTGCGCTGGTCTCACTAACGAGCGGGCCCCGTTGACCGCGGGCCCCATCTATCAGTCTGTGTTCTTTGATTTTTCTTATTTATTTCACACATTTGAATACATGTTTCAAAAATTCATATCTAGAGATAGGTTTATCCAATTTTAGTGATTCCAATTTTGTTAGCTTCCTTAGGAAGTGTAGTATTTATTAAAAATATAAAATACATAGTTTCTGGCATGTTTCTTAGGGAAATTAAATTGGGCAAATAAAGTGCTTTTCACTTAGTTTAAATCTTGTAAAATGCATATCTTGAGCTAGGGAAGTGATAAAAATACGATTCCAATCTTGTTGAGTTTGTGTTAACATGCTCTAGCTAGGGAAAATGATAAACCCACAGTAAATCTATTTTGATTAGGGTCTTTCTATTTAACCCTAAATAAATGGTGATTTCTAGTGAAATTCATTAGAATTAAAATAGGTACTATATTGTCATGCAAATTGTTTGTATAGTGTTATTGTGCTAAGATGAGGTTAAGAAAAATATGAAATCTATTGTTTGACACTTCTCACTAGGTTGAACCATTTTCACTAAAATAAGCCTATGTACCTTGTCATTTTTATAGAGGATGATATACTTTCTCAGTTGGCATGAAATTTATACAGTAGCCTACTGGGAGCATATATGAGCTACTATAATTTTATCAAAATTTACTATGTAATTTTGATATGTGATCCTTATTTCACCTTAGTGTCCAAATAAATTAATAAATGCATTTAAATAATTTATTTGGGCTTGACCATTATGTTTTCTAAAGTGTATATGATGTCTATGAACTGTTGGTGCCATTGGTTGTGCCCAGATTTGATTGCTTATATGCAGTGAAATTTTAATTGCTCTATAATTCAATTGTAGTGACTGTTTTGGATAGTTTCTGTTGTTAAGTAAATTACATGGGTAAAATGATGTTTGCTATGAATCTTGTCAATAACAAAGTTGTAGATAACTTACTTATCTTTCTTGTGTCAAATTTTCATGGCAATATGATAAATGGTTTGAGAGTTATAGCTATTGGAAGTTGGTCTCCAGAAATGCTTATTCTCTGGAATTTCTGGACAGATCTGGGAAATTGCTTTGTTTGACCTTGATAGCCATTGAATCATCTTGAGATGACTATAAGAAAGTTGTAGAAAGTTTTATAAGCTTTCTAGAAAGTCCTAGATCATATTATTTGGTTGAGTAGAACTCCATATATGGCAAAAATAAGTACCTCTTGTTTACAGTCTAGGAAATGACTAAGTCAAATTGTAATTGTTTGTCTTATGTGATGCTTGTGTAGACGCTTAGGCTAATTGAGATTAGTTGTTAGCTTCAGGTTCTAAGCCTCTTACTGATGATGAATGACTTTTCCTTAGGTTAATAGAACTTGGTGAGTGTATGTTTCTTGTACTATAGAAGAGATATGCACCTACTCAGTAAAGATCAACTAGAAGAAAGTTATACATCTACTTGGTCAATGAATGTTAAACTTATCATACATCTTATGAATAACTATGCTCATGCGTATAGACTTCATTAGGTCATCTCATCTCTTATGCATTCGTGATACTCATTTGTGCATATGCATGCAATAGGCTCCTCGGAAGGAGTGACGCTACTTGAGTTTGAAATCGAGCATCAGGAGAAGCAGCTGGCAGCCTAGGAGCAGGAGGTTTAGGCAGAAGGAGGAGTCAACATGGAAGATCTTCCTGAGTGTCTTAATCACCAACCTTCCTTATTTCTAAAAGGCAAGCCCCGGAGCATTCTAATCCTCCTATGTTTTCTAAATATCAACTTGAGTCCTTTTGTGTTGATGCATTAAGTACTAAGGGTTGATTGGAACCACTTGCTGCATATACTTTCCTTATCCAGATAAATATATCTTGAATCCTATGTAGGTCCAGGATTGAATATATGCTTAGCCATGCTTAATCCGGTAGAAGTCGGGTGATTTCCTGTCACCTACAAGATATAGGAAGATATCTGGTCATGGTTGGCTATAATTGCTATCATGGAAATAACCATGTGTTGATGAATAAAAGGAGTCCGACAGGATTGTGATAGAGAAGCAACAAGGCATGGATGTCTTGGTGCCTATTTATCCTCGGCTATGTTAGTTAAGGACCAATTCACTGTATGTCATCATGTCATATTGAACGCATGCATAGCACTTATTTGGCCAGATAAGCCATTCCAACCATGAAGCCGAGTAGGTCAACTCAGGCCAGAACCTAGTAAGTGAAAGTGTGCACACTGGAGGAACTATCGGTGTGCGGAAGCCAGTGGCATGAGTCCAAGGGTAGGCCAGGCCTGAATTTCCTAGCAGACTCATAGTATCCCAGAGGGTGTGGTGCTGATTGGACCCATGACTGTACCTGAGTTGTACCAAAGGTGACCTGACATGACCCCGATGGGGGAAGTATGGGTTTGCATTAGGAATAACTCCCCAGCTGGTTAGAATCGATTCGAGTCGCCGTCTCTCCCGGATAGTGAGAACTTGACTGAGCAGCGGTAACATAGCATGAATTGATGAAACTTGATGGCTATGATGATGCTCAAATTAATACACCAAATATAGCTTAATCAAGTGATTGCTCTAGTACAGGTGCTAATCTAGAGATGCTTAATTGAATAGGTATTCAATTGGATGCTAAAGATATTAAATCTCCAAGTTATGTTACTTAAGCTTTTATGCAAAATGTTGTCAAGCTAACTCCACCGATAAAGCCTTGCATACTCCTTGGTGTCATATTATTTCTGGTTTATGATGGGTAAGTCTAGCTAAGTACATTCTCGTACTCAGGGTTTATTCCCTCTTGTTGCAGATGATATGATGCATCATGGGTATAATAAGAACTACCTTCATCCTACCGTGGATGAGGACTAAACCATGGGACATGGTACTCCTAAGTTATCCTCTCTGTTATGCTTTTGCTAGAAATGACCGTGGTACTGGCATGTATTTGAACTAAGTGTGATGTTGATGTCAAACTACTTTGCTTCCACTATTTGAACTTGGTTTGTAATAACTATGTGAACTCTGATGTATGTGAGATACTTCTGAACCATTTGTGAACTATGGTGTAACATGTGACTTGTTATGTTGAATCATGTACGATCTTAGCTTGTATATTGGTTGGTTTGAGATCCTTCGTGATTTCATTAGACTACTGGGTTTATATGGGCTCAAGTATGATAGTTTGATCACTTCAGTGATTGCTATTGTACTTGTGCTCTTATAAATTGGACGGTTCTATTATAATTGGCATCGGATCAAGGTTCAACACTAAACTTGTCATATGGGTATTTAAAACAAAGGTTTTGTTTTATAAAATCAGTTTGACAACTTATAGCTATATATATAGGTGTGTTAAAATCTAAATTTTAAATTTAGAGTGTGCTAGTGGTCATATCCTTTATGCCCAGTTAAGGACTATTAGGTGGCTAAATAAGTACTAACATGGAGGTTTTTACTTTCATCGTCCATACGATATGCTATTGTATGGATGCCATCCACTTGAGTGGTAATGTATGGATCAATTGCTTCTACGCCCAAGGTAAGAGTGGCAAGACCACAAGGGTGAGCGTGCGGTCTAAGGGGAGAGGTAGCTTTGGTACTGCAGTACATATATGTCCCATATATATACTAAGGTATTTAATTGTGGGTTAGCTTGATATGGCTATAGATGCATATTTATATGTATGAATGGTGTGTATTTACTTTCGGCTAGCTTTGATACGGAAGTATATGTATGGGTATATATATAGAAGTATTTAGTTGCAATCTAGAGCCCAGATTTACATTTTGGCATATATAATTGTTGGGTTGGGCTAAAATGAAATTCTTGTGCAGGAACACTAACAGCAAAATATGTAGCCCAATTAGTTACGTATATTAAGAGAACGTATGTATGCCACCGTGTATGTTGTTAGAATTTTAGATTTTTCCTAAGATTCGTGAGGACATACGGAACATGCATGCATCATGTTCACTCATGCATTTACATTTTTGCATTCCTCCCTCCCTTATAATTGCTTATCCCATTTATTAAATTTCTTCTCACGTATGATATCCTCTCAAGAGTTGCACACTTTGCTACAGATGGTAACACTAGGTGTAACACCCTAGGTGTTTGGCTTTCACATTTGCACTTACATTTCATAAACATGAGCATCATTCATCCATTCATGAGCTTAGATTGTTTGGAACATGCTTTTGAAACATTGCAACATATGTTTATTTTCCATGTGTGTTTGTTTTATGAAATGGATAGTGTGCAACACTCAAGTGCAACATGTGCAACTCACTCTTGAAACATGTCACATACTTTAGTGAAACATGGTTAGTTAGTACTATGCAACAAACTCATGAAACATGGCTTTGAAACAAAAGTAGCAATTTACTTGTTTTTCCTTGTTTCAATGCATGTGATGCTTGCTTTTGGTGTGATCAATGTGTGGTGTGGTTAATTATTCCCTAAAACACCGTAACTACACTTAGGATACATAGTGGAGCAATGTTCATGTTAATGACTTTGCCTAATTATTCTTCTAGGGTTTAGTTTGACTAGGTGCTCCTCTTGAGTGCTTTGGTTTGACTGAACTAGAACAGTGCCATAGAGTGTTTGCATGTCTAAGCAACCTAAAGCAAAGTTGCAGCAAATTATATATGGAACAAACTTTGTTTAGAGGCCAAGTCATGAAAATGTGTGGAACAGTCCCAAACATGGCCCACAAGTCAGATTTGGGTGCTGATTCAGCACTTAGAAAATTTTCTCCACTAGGTATTGCCTATATGAGTATTTGTTCATGCCCGAGATGGATAAGTTCATGGTTGTGTTCATCGATGACATTCTGATCTATTCAGAAAACAAGAAGGATCATGCAGAGCACCTGAGAGTTGTTCTAACCAAGCTAAGGGAACATCAGTTGTATGCTAGGTTTAGCAAGTGTGAGGTTTGACTTTAGAAGGTACCTTTTCTAGGGCACATGCTGTCAGAAAATGGGATCTCTGTAGACCCATCTAAGGTGCAAGAAGTTATGGATTGGAAGGCCCTGACTTTAGTTCATGAAGTTCAGAGTTTTCTTGGTTTAGCAGGTTACTACCATCAGTTCATTTTGAACTTCTCCAAAATCGCCAAGCCAATGACAAGATTGCTTCAGAAAAGATGAGAAGTTGGTGTGGACTTCGGAGTGTGAGTCTGATTTTCATACTTTAAGGACTTTGTTGACTTTAGCTCCTGTTTTTGCAAAACCTAATATCGAGAAACCTTTTGATGTGTTTTGTGATGCATCATGTACCGGTTTGGGATGTGTTCTTATGTAGGAAGGCCGAGTCATTGCTTATGCCTCACATCAGCTGAGAAAGCATGAAGTCAATTACTCAACCCATGACAGAATTAGTAGCAGTTGTCCATGCATTGAAAATTTGGAGACACTATTTGCTTAGCAATGTGTGTCATATTTACACAGATCATAAGAGCCTTAAGTATATCTTTACTCAACCTGAATTGAATATGAGACAGAGAAAATGGCTAGAATTGATCAAAGATTACAATTTAGAAGTACATTATTATCCTGGCAAAGTGAATGTTGTTGTAGACGCTTTGAGCAGAAAGTCTCATTGCAATTCTCTGTTAGAAGATGGCTTCAATTTGTTACATCTTGCTGTGCTGCACAATATTATGATCAGTTGTTCTCTTGGGAGCAAGATCATCAAGCTTCAGAAGACCGATCCGGGTGTGTTCGACGTCAAAAGAAAGATGAAAGAGCAAGAGACTAAGCATTTTAGGATAGATGAGAATGGTGTTCTATGGTTTAAAGATAGACTAGTAGTGTCGAAGGATAAGGAACTTAGAAACCTAATCTTAGGTGAGGCTCACTCTTCTAAACTGTCCATTCATCCGGGTAGTAGTAAAATGTATCAGGGCTTGAAGACCCATTTTTGGTGGACCAAAATGAAGAAGGAAATTGCAGCTTGTGTTGCTAGATGTGATAATTGTTGCCGAGTCAAGGCTATTCATTTGAAACCTGCTAAACTACTTCAACCACTGTCTGTTCTAGGTTGGAAGTGGGAAGAAGTTAGCATGGATTTTATTGTTGGACATCCACCTACTCATAAGAATTTTGATTACATATGTGTCAACAAAAGATGCTCGACAGTCCTCCAAGGAGTATCCCACAAAGGTAGACTGATCGGTGGAGGTGCGCGTGATAGGAACCGGATGGTGACACAAGGCGTAGAGACAGTGATTTAGATAGGTTTAGACCGTCTGATCGACGTAATACCCTATGTCCTGTGTCTTTGGTGTATTGTATTGTATATGAGATATATGAAGATGTCAACTAAGAGACCCCTGCCTCTCCTTATATACTCTGGAGGGGCAGGGTTATAAAGAAAGTATCCTATTTGGTACTATACAATATCTTACGGTGCACGTCGACTAGTGCTGTGCACGCCTTGATCTTGTGGGCTGGGCCACCTCTGATGGTGCGGCTCATGTTTTGTCTTGTGGATACTGGGGGTCATATCCCCCATAATATGGGTGATTGTGGATCACCTAACCAAGTCTACAGATTTCATTCCAGTTAGAACCAACTACCGACTGCATGAGTATGCTGAGTTGTATTTCTCCCACATAGTATGTCTACATGGTGTGCCAAGAACCATTGTATCTAACAGAGGGCCTTAGTTCACTGCTCATTTTTGGGAACATTTGCACAAGATGTAAGGCACCAACTTAGTCAGAAGTTCTGCTTATCACCCTCAGGCCTCTAGGCAAACCGAATGTATAAATCAAATATTGGAAGACATATTGAGAGCTTGTGTCATCTCTTCAAAGGGTTCATGGGAAAAGTGGCTACCTTTAGCTGAGTTTTCCTACAACAATAATTATCAAGAGAGAATTAAGATGGCTCCTTTTGAAGCTTTGTATGGCTGTAAATATAGAACTCCTTTGAATTGGGTTGAACCCAGAGAAAGAAGATACTATGGTATTGATTTTGTCAAAGAGGCTAAAGAGCAGGTGCATATCATTCAGCAACATATGGAAGCTGCTCAATCCCGATAGAAAAGTTATGCTAATAGAAGAAGAGCACCCATTGAGTTTGAAGTAGGTGATCATGTATATTTGAAGGTATCACCGATGAAGGGAGTACAACATTTTGGCGTAAAAAGAAAGCTTGCACCTAGATATGTAGGTCCATATCCAATCATTGAGAAAAGCGAAAGAGTAGCCTACAAGATCCAATTACCTCTAGAAATGAGGGCTATCTTCAATGTTTTTCATGTATCCCAATTAAAGAAAAGCTTATGTGTTCTAGAAGAAAGAGTGGAGGTTAGAGATATCAAGTTAAAATTAGATCTAGCCTATGAAGAGAAGCCAGTGCAAATTATAGATAGCAGGGATAGAGTAACTTGAAACTGTGTGATCAAGTTTCACAAAGTGACATGGAATAATCATAGTGAGCAAGATGCTATGTGGGAATGAGAAGATTATCTACACGAGGTCTATCCCGCTTTCTACGAAAATGGTAGGTCTTTCAAATCTTGGGATGAGATTCCTATAAGGGGGGATGTAACACCCTAGTGTTAAGCATGCATTGGGCACTTGCATTCATGAGCATGAGCATCATTTGAGCATCCATGAGCATAAGCATATGAAGTGTTATCTCAATCACCTTACTTTTGTTACATGTGGTGATAGCTATATGCATGTATATGCTTGCCATTGTGTGTGACCAATGCATGAAATGCTTGTGGGGCCATAGAAACACCTTAACATGTTTAGGATGGTACATGGAACAAGTTTGGTATTCATGACATGGACCAAAACAGCCCCCAAGTCATAGTTATTCTAGAAACTCCAATTTTCAAGTTACTAGTTTGACAAAAGTTGAACTGTGCTTTAGAGTGCTTCCATGGCAATGCACCCTTAAGAAAAGTTGTAGTACTTGACTAGAGTAACAACTTTCATTGTTGGGCCAGGACCTAATTCAGTGCATAGCATGCTCAAAAATAGCTCACAAGTAGCAAGAAAATACTATTTTGGACTTTGAAAAAACTTTCTAACTGTTGGAGCTGATTACAGTTTCAACATACCTGACTTTGAGGTGATGTAACTTCCAAAACTTTGCAAATTAGAAGATGATTTCTAAATCAATTGTGTAGCCCTTACATAGTTCTACAAGATTTGTTCACACACCTTGCACTAAATCACCACGGATTAGGAGTTACATGGTCACAAAGTTGATCTATCATACGTGCACATTGAGCTCTGATAGCAGCGAACACACGGTGTCAGTGGCCGACCACGCCAGGCCACGGCCGCCATATGGTGGTCATATGCCGGCAATGGCCAGGCCGATCAGGCCAGCGCGCAGACAAGAGGGTCGTGCCCCAACTGCTCCCTCCCACTCGCTCCCACTCGCTCTCTCTTTCTCGCCGCGCCTAGCTAGAGCAGAGCCGAGCAAGCTCACCGCCGTTGTAGCTCCATCGATCGATTCCTCTCATCCATAGGTGCTCCACCATCACCCCCACCTCCTCGAGCCACCTTTCAAACCGAGGTAAAGCGGCTTTCTGCTTCATCGTCGCCGTCGTTGCCACCAAAGCGCCACCGTGCTCTCGGCTCACCGTGGCCAGGCTACTCCACAGCATCTCCCACCTTCCTATCTTCCGGTCCATAGTTGCCTTAGGTCACTACTGCTCAGGCCGAAAGTTAGGGTAGATGCTACCGTACCATCATGCGGGAATGCACCACCACTCCCGCCGTGCCTGCCATGGCCACAAGCTCGAGCTCACCGCTGCCAGCAGCCCCTAGGTCTTTCCATCCCCTGCTCGAAGATGTTTGTGCATGGACATGAACCATAGCTCCTACCACGAAGATGGAGACCCACCTCTCGCCGCCAGTTAGCTGAAACAGAGAGCCCTGACGTGTGCAATGGGCTCCGCCGTGCCGCCATGCATGCAGTCAGGCTCCCCCACAGCTCCACCATGGCTAGATCTTGCTCTAGAACTGTGCTAGGTCATAGTAGAAGTAGGGCCATCCTCGCCAGAGCCTGCCATGGCCGGAGACGGCTGGCACACCACCGCGTGACCCCCACCATCCACCATGCTTGTCGGTGAGCTTGCTCCGTTGAGCCGCCAACCCAACCTGGGGTACCCCTAGGTGTGGGTTGACGAAAGGAACACGATGGTGCCCGGGGTTTCACCAGAGACCTCATCGTCGGTGAGTTCTCGCCGATCAAATGTCGTGCCCTGCGCTGGTTCCATGTGTTCTTGATTTTTCTTATTTATTTCATAGATTTGAATACATGTTTCAAAAATTCATATTTGGAGATAGGGTTATCCAATTTGAGTGATTCCAATTTTATTAGCTTCCTTAGGAAGTGTAGTATTTATTAAAAATATAAAATATACAATTTCTGGCATGTTTCTTATGGAAATTAAATTGGGCAAATTAAGTAGCCTATTGGGAGCATATATGAGCTACTGTAATTTTCTTAGAATTTACTGTGTACTTTTGATATATGTTCCTTATTTCACCTTAGTGTCCAAATAAATTAATAAAGGCATTTAAATAATTTATTTGGGCTTGACCATTATGTTTTCTAAAGTGTATATGATGTCTATGAACTGTTGGCGCCATTGGTTGTGCCTAGATTTGATTGCTTGTATGCAGTGAAATATTAATTGCTCTATAATTCAATTATAGTGACTATTTTGGACAGTTTCTATTGTTAAGTAAATTGCATGGGTAAAATGATATTTGTTGTGAATCTTGTCAATAACAAAGTTGTAGATAACTTACTTATCTTGCTTGTGTCAAATTTAAATGGCAATCGGCTAAATGATTTGAGAGTTATAGCTGTTGGAAATTGGTCTCCACAAATGCTTATTATCAGGAATTTCTGGATAGATCTGGGAAATTGCTTTGTTTGACCTTGATAGCCGTTGAATCATCTTTAGATGAATATAAGAAAGTTGTAAGCAGTTTTATAAGCTTTCCAAAAAGTCTAAGATCATAGTATTTGGTTTAGTAGAACTCTAGATGTGGCCAAAATAAGTAGCTGCTATTTACAGTCCAGGAAATGACTAAGTCAAGTTGTAATTGTTTGTCTTATGTGATGCTTGTGTAGATGCTTAGGCTAATTGAGATTAGCTGTTAGCTTTAGTTTCAAAGCCTCTTATTGATCATGAACAACTTTTCCTTAGGTTACTAGAACTTGGTGAGTGTATGTTTCTTATACTATAGAAGAGATATGCACCTACTCAGTAAAGATCAACTTGAAGAAAGTTATACATCTACTTGGTCAACTAATGTTAAACTTATCATACATCTTGCGGATAACCATCCTCATGCATATACACTTCATCAGATGATCTCATCTATTATGCATTCATGATACTTATTTGTGCATATGCATGCAATAGGTTCCCCGGAAGGAGTGATGCTACTCGAGTTTGAACCCGAGTGCCAGGAGGAGCAGTAGGTAGCCTAGGAGCAGGAGGTTCAGGCGGAAGGAGTCAATGTGGAAGACCTTCCTGAGTGTCCTGATCACCAACCTTTCTTGTTTTTGAAAGGCAAGCCCCGGAGCATTCTAAGCCTCCTATGTTTTCTAAATATCAACTTGAGTCCTTTTATGTTGATGCATTAAGTACTAAGGGTTGATTGGAACCACTTGCATAAACTTTCCTTGTCCAGACAAATATATCTTGAATCCTATGTAGGTCCAAGATCGAATATATGCTTAGCCATGCTTAGTCTGGTAGAAGTCGGGTGATTTTCTATCACCTGCAAGATATAGGTAGATATCTGGTCACGGTTGGCTATAATTGCTATCGTGGAAATAACCATGTGTTGATGAATAAAAGGAGACCGGACAAGATTGTGAAAGAGAAGCAACAAGGTATGAAGGTCTTGGTGCCTATTTATCCTCGACTGTGTCGGTTAAGGACCGATTCGCTGTACGTCCTCATGTCATATTGAACGCATGCTTATTACTTAGTTGGCCAGATAACCGTTCCGACCATGAAGCCGAGTAGCTCAACTTAGGCCAAGACACGGTAAGTGAAAGTGCGCACACTGGAAAAAGTAAGGGTGTATGGGGAGCCAGTGGCATGAGTCTAAGGGCAGGCCAGGCCTGAACTTCCTAGCAGACTGGTAGTATCCCTAAGGGTGTGGCACTGATCAAACCTGTGGCTGTACCTAAGTTGTACCAAAGGTGACCCAACATGATCTCAATTCAGAAAGTATGGGTTTGTGTTAGGAAGAACTCCCTAGCAGGTTGTAATTGATTTGAGTCACCATCTCCCCCGGATAGTAAAAACTTGACTAAACAGCGGCAACGTAGCATTAATTGATGGAACTTGATGGTTATGATGATGCTCAAATTAATTCACCGGATATGGTTACTAATGCTTGTTAGCTTAGTCAAGTGATTGCTCTAGTACAGGTGCTAATCTAGAGATGCTTAATTGAATAGGTATTCAATTTGATGCAAAAGATATTAAATCTCCAAGTTATGTTACTTAAGCTTTTATGCAAAATGTTGTCAAGCTAACTCCATCGATAAAGCCTTGCATATTCCTTGGTGTCATATTATTTTTGGTTTACGACGGGTAAGTCTAGCTGAGTACATTCTCGTACTCATGGTTTATTCCCTCTTGTTGTAGATGATATGATGTATCATGGGTACTGTAAGAACTGTCTTCTTCCTGATGTAGATGAGGACTAAACTATGGGGCATGGTACTCCTAAGTTATCCTCTCTATTATGCTTTTGCTAGAAATAACCGTGGTACTAGCATGTATTTGAACTAAGTTTGATGTTGATGTCAAACTACTTTGCTTCTGCTATTTGAACTTGGTTTGTAATAACTATGTGAACTCCGATGTATGTGAGATACTTGTGAAACATTTGTGAACTGTGGTGTAACATGTGACTTATTATGTTGAATCATGTATGATCTTGGCTTGTATATTGGTTGGTTTGAGATCCTTCGTGATTTCATTGGACTACTGGGTTTATATGGGCTCAAGTATGATAGTTTGATCGCTTCGGTGATTGCTATTGTTCTTGTGCTCTTATAAATTGGATGGTTCTGTTACAGCTGGCATCGGATCAAGGTTCAACACTAAACTTGTCATATGGGTATTTAAAACAAAGGTTTGGACTAGAGTTAATAAGGCTTATGAACCTAGCCTAGGCTGCTCCTAATGTCTCCTTCTCCTTCTGTTGAAATGTAAGTACTTCTATTCGCAGAGTGGCAATTCGAGAAAGAGGGAAGAAAGCAAGACAAAATTTGTCTCAAAGTTCATCCCAACTTTCATTTACTCCTACGGTATGAGCATACCATTATTTTGCTCTACCTGAAAGGGAGAATGGAAACAATTTCCATTTAATGGTCTATTGTGTCATGCCAGCAATAGTCAGGCAAGAACACAGTTGCTCAAATTCCAGATGGTGGGTATATGGATTTTTGTCTCCTATGCTAGAGAAGGATTGCTCCTGAACCATGGCTATGAAAGCAGGATGAAGCTCATAGCCATCATTAAGAATGGGGTGCGAAGATGGTGGAGGCTCCAATAACTCGCCCTTCAGAGCCGAAAGTTGAATGATAGGTGTTGAATCCATGTGGCAGTGGTGGTTGAAAAAGGTAAAAGGATATACGGACGAACTTGGTTCGAAACTAGCACAGCTACCGTTCCCCGGCAGTGGCACTGGAAAGCTTGTTAGTATTTGTTAACGTACACAGAAAAAATCCATAAGCGCACGGATATCGCTTTAGCTTTTATCCGGGAGTATTCTAGAGTATCGATTTCCATGAGGAACACGAAGTGTACTAAAAAGAATCAAGGTCATCTCAGGGTAAAAATTGAAATGTGTTTTTGTGGGTAGAGAGAGATTTTCTATGGCTTATACTAGATAACTATGGATTAGGCTCACTATACTTTACTTACTTTGGAGCAACGATACCTTTCCAACTCTCGAAGGAGGTGAGAAAAAGGTAGTCATGGGAAGGCTGCCTAAGCTCTATGAAACACCAATTCTAACGTGGTGGATTACAATGGCCTAACAGAGCTGTCACCTCTAGGGCTACTACAACTAACCATAGGATTAGGCGCAAACTCAGGTAAACTCTAGCCTAGACACCACGTCTACACTAGGGTTTACTACTCTAATCACAATTTATAATTAGAGCACTCAATGCAAGCAGAGTTCCTGTAAATAAAATATAGTGAAGATTGAATTCAATTAACTAGAGAAGTTAAAAATACCAATAGAAGAACCTGAATATAACTCAGAGATGAATCAGATCCGTAGAGGTACAAAGTTGAGAAGAATCCAACAGATCCGGCTTCTCCTCAGATCTCTCCTCTCCTCTCTCCCTATTTTCTATAATTCAACTAGGTGAAAATCACCTAGAGGGACACTACTACAAATTTGTGTTTGAAATAATAAAGCTCTGGAGCATAGAGTGTGTAGATGTGTATCCCCTGGAGGAGGTCTGTGCATCCTTATATAGGCCAAGGTGGAGTAGAGGCCGAGAAATGCCACGTCATCGATCCACGTCACCGTTTATTAGCAACCTTCCGATCAAACCGACCTTGTGAGGACGGTGGATGACTTTACATTGTCGCATAGGAACCCCCACCGACCTGCACAGAAAACCAGACAAGAACTGACTGTTTGAGCCTCGAACCGGAGCCAAACCGGTTGGCTGCGCGCTGTTTTATATTTCTAGGCAGAAGATAGGCCTTTTCAGCCAGCTAAACCGGCCCAACCGCTGGCCCAATCGCGCCTGAACCAGCAAACCGCGAACCCGCCATGGCCTGGCCCATCACCTGCCGCCACGTGCCCCTGTGCCGGCCGCCTCCCGCTCTTCATCCGTGTGGACGCGTGCGTGCGCCTCCTCGGTGCTGCGTGTCGCCGTGTCGTTGGAGGGCCGGATCAACCGCGCCCCTACATGGGGACAGCTGGGCCCCGACGTAGCCCGCTTGTCAGCTGCTGCTGGCGTGTCCCCTAAGTGGTGAGACAGATGGGCCCGCTGGGACCCGTCTGTCCCCTGCTGTTGCGCCTGCACTGCTGGCTTGTGGGGCCTGCCTGCCGGCTGCCAGGCCACTGCACGTGCATGGCGCTGTTCACGTGGGGCCCACCAGTCAGCGGTTGCAAGGTACTGTTCACGTGGGGTCCATTTCTCTTTTTATTTGCGAAGTTAATATCTTTTATTCCGGGCTCCAAATATAGTGAATAATATATCCATTTCAATCATCTCGACGAGCTCTTCGCAATGGTGCAATCCAATTCATCATTTGAGATAGTTTTATTCGATGAAAAATTAAATATTCCTGCGAGACAAGTGAGAGCACCAAAACTCGTAAAACTTGTTAGAATCAAACCTTATAACTATAGTTTGTGATTCATTTCATGTCAATTTATGCAATAGTTGATGGTTAGATTTGGAGTTTAATGACCATCAACAGACCCTCGAGTAATGGTACTTCGTAATGTACTTTGGACTCGCTTGAGATCAAGTACTCCGTCGAGCACAACAGACTCTCTTACGATCAAGCACAAATAGTAGTAGACTGAGTACCTTGGACCAACTTGAGATCAAGTACCCCTTCGAGCACTTCAGACTCTCTTGTGGTTAGGCACTTCGTACAGATTCACATGTCTAGATGGGTTTGGACCACTCGGTGGTCGTTATCGAGTAGTTGACTTATCCCTTTTCTCCTTGATGTTGTTTTCCCTTTGTGTTATGCACTTTGTGCACTTGACTGTAGCCCCCGTGCGTAGGACACTAGCCATATGATGGTGTGACCTGTTCAGTATTGGGTTGTGGCGTAAGTCATTGTTGCTAACAAAGCTTTACACATAGAAATATCATGCAGGTACTTAAATCACAGAGAAAAGGCAGGCATGCACCAGAGTGCGATTATTATGTGTAGTAACCCCTAACTTTATGCTAAGTTAGAGGGTAACTAAGTTGAAAGTAAGAGCAGAAGATAACATAATTAAAATAGTTATGGAAACAACTTAGCTGGTCTAATGGGATGTTCGTACCATTGTTGTCGAGTGCTGCTACGGCGAGAGATGGCGGGAGGTCGAAAGCCATGATGAGAGTTTGATCATGACCGTCTCGAGGATGCCTGCCAACATTGCTCAAGCAGTACTTGCCGATGGCGTTATGGAACCGGTGTGGCTAGCCCGATGTAGTCCGTCGATGGTGCGCCCGATTAGCCGTTGCTACACTACCGGACAGAGCATCTTTGCCGATGGCCCAGGGCACTTGGCAAAGGCCTAAAAGCCCTCGGCAAAGGCTTTGCCGAGCGCCGCCCTCGGCAAAGAGCCCTCGGAAAAAAATTTAACGGCAAAGAGGCTCTTTGCCGAGGGCCAGTTGTCGGGCACTCGGCAAAGCATTTTCTGAGGGCCAACAGCGGCGCTCGGCAAAGAAAAGCAGCCATCAACGGCGCTGCTCCGTTGACGGCGTCTTTGCCGAGTGCCGACAGTTTGGGCACTCGGCAAAGACATTTTTTATTTTTTTTCAAAAACTCTTTACCGAGTGCCATGGCGGCAAGGCACTCGGCAAAGACATTTTTTATTTTTTTTAAAAACTGTTTGCCGAGTGCCTCCCCAGCTTGGCACTCGGCAAAGATTTTTTGCTTTTTTTTAAAAAAAATCTTTGCCGAGTGCAATGTCCTGGCACTCGGCAAAGTTTCCCA
This sequence comes from Miscanthus floridulus, assembly GCF_019320115.1. Classification (NCBI taxonomy): domain Eukaryota; kingdom Viridiplantae; phylum Streptophyta; class Magnoliopsida; order Poales; family Poaceae; genus Miscanthus; species Miscanthus floridulus. The sequence goes on along the minus strand of NC_089590.1, from coordinate 31,363,364 downwards.
GCTTTGCCGAGTGTCATGACCATTGCACTCGACAAATCAACCGAAACTGCAATTTTTTTTTTGTTTTTTGCATTCCATTGACACAAACAGTTCAAATATATGTCACATGTCACATATATATCACAAACATCACATATATATCACAACGAAACCATTTTCACACATTATATCACAACCACAACTCAAATAACAACATATCGCAACCACAAGTCAAATATCACAACCACAAGTCATAAATTCACAAACATAGTCCATCAAGTCAAAGCACAAGTCACAACCACAAGTGAAGCTCAAGTCCAAGCACATGACGAAGCACAACTCCTCAAAAAAGCGGCCTATGACACGATGGTTCATTCGGTGACGCATTAGCGGGGTTATTCGAAACCGCCGACGGAAGCTGCAAAAAGGATAAGAGGTTGCATGTGTGAGATTCATCTAGTAAGTTTCTATATGAAGCATTGGTGTATGTCATAGCTAGTGCAAGCATGTAGTAAGTTTCTATGTCAAGCATCTAGTAAGTTTCTATGTCAACCATGGTTGTATGTCAAGGAAGCATCTAGTAAGAGTGAATTTTCATACTTACAGGAGTGGCTGTAGGAGTAGGCGGTGGAGGTGCTGCCAATGGCAAAGGTACACTCCCTTGCTGGACACTCCGCATGAAGGCCTCCATTTCTTGCATCCTCCTCTCCTGGGCCGCGAACGCTTCCCCCTGGGCCTGCAGTTGCACGCTCTAAGCCTCGACCATGAGCTTCTAGGCCTGCAGCTCGGCCTGCAATACAAACTTCAATGTTTCAGTAATGCAAATGTAACTTAGGTGTGCAAAGATGAACGTATGACGAGTAAAACAGGACGTACCTCGAGAGCGTTGACCCGCTGTAGTGACAGACTAGGCCGTGGGCATATGGGCTGGCTGGAGCTCGTGCTCCATGCTCGGAGCACGTCGAGAGAGGGAACAGTGGTGGAGTCGATGGTGCCGTCTGCAATCCACAGCCGCCCATGCTTCTTGCCTCCTCCTAGCCTCATGATGGTCTCTGCATCAATGGGCTCAGTGCGCACATTGTAATCTTCCCCATGGACCTCCCTCACCTTTGAGGTGTACTCTTGGACCTTAGTGTGCACGGTCGGGTCGGAGTACACCTCGCGCGGGGCAGACGGGTCGAAGGAGACAGAGGAAGACGCCTTGCCCATGTGGGACATAGCCCACGCAGAGAACTCCAAGACCTCCATGCCCGGGTGTGCAGCCTCCTGCGAGTAAGACGGCAAGATGGTGAGAAATAAGGCAGAACTCAGCGTCAAATAAGATAAAAGAAATCACTTACATATGCTTGTTTGTAGGTCGGGAGGCTGCGGCTGCCTTGATAGTGAGTAGCACCTCGCCTCAGCAGACGCTGGTCCCGCTGCCTCGCGTGGTTCTCAGCAAAGTCGTTGGACAACCACCTGTCCACGATCATCTCCCAGCACAAGGAGTGGGATCGGCACCACCAGGGAACCACCTACAAGTCATCGATTATTTGACATAGAAAAAGATAAAATTAAACCGACTTAATCTCAAAATGAATCATTATTAATGTTTTTCGTCTACCTCAAAGTATTAGGCCTGGGACAGCTCCACCTGTCTTGCATCAGGCTTGTTGATGGACTGCTTCAACACCACGGCGTAGTAGTCTCTGTGGGCCTGCACGCGCGCCTCGTGGTGCATGTCGGTGACGTACTTCCTACAAGCGGCGACAGCCGCCTAATCTGTCCGGGCCTCAAGTCCTTCTTCCGGCTTGAAATACATCTGCATACAAAACCAATGTATCCATTCATTATTTCAATAAAAGACTTGCCCAATGAAAATGTTGTGCGAGAGAGACTTACCCAAAACTCCGCCAGTACCCGCTCCTGCTTGTTGTGGTACATGTCGTCAGGGGCCAACTGGTACCTGTCCCACGTGTAGGCCGGCTCCCGCATGTCCTCAGACACATTCACAAGGCCAGGGTACCATTTCCTGCACAAAACACCAAGGATGCTCGTGGGGGAGCGTGCAGAAGTACCTAACAAAACCAACCAGGCACATCTGCTGCCAGCGCGACACGTACATTACGAGCTTCAGCAGCTTTGTCAAGATGTTTGTCATTAAAGTACGTCCATGCTTCGGCATCGAACGGATGCACCATCGTCCATGGCTTGTACCGTACACCTTCTTTATGCCATGTCATCTATTTCGTGGATTCCTCGGTCATGAAAAGCTGTTGGATCCTCGGCACAAACGGAAGGTGCCGTAGGACTTTCGCGGGGATCGTAAGCTGCCTCTTCTGGCCATCTCCAGAGTCTACCTCCAGGTACCTTGAGGATTTACACTTCGGACAGTACTTTGCATCCTTATGATCTTTCCTAAATAAGACGCACCCCTTCGGACAAACATGTATCTTGTCATATGGTATCTTAAGCATACGAAGTAGTTTCTGTGACTCGTGCAAGTTCTTCAGTAGAATGTGCTTCTCCAGTAGCATGCTGCCAAACACGGCCAACATCTTATCAAAGCCTTCGTGACTCAGATTTAACTCGGCCTTCAACCCCATAACACGTCCAATGGCATCTAGCTGAGAAACCGTTGTACTCTCATGAAGGGGTTTCTGTGCCGAGTCCAACATTTTGTAGAAGGCCTTAGCGGCTTCCTCCATCTCCTCCTTCTCACGTCCTTCTACGAAGTGAGCTTGGTGAGTGTCATCTAGCATGTCTGCTACTCCGGCATCATCATCAAAAGCCTTGAGGCGTGGTCTCACCACCTCCGCTCTTATATGATCTGCTTCACTATGGTGGATCCACCGGTGGTAGCCAGCCGTATAACCATTGTACACAAGATGTTTACCCATGGTCACCTTGTCTACCCTTCTGTTGTTGTCACATTTGCTATAGGGACACCAAAGTTTAGAATGTCCTTTAGCTACACCTGAGCTCCATGCATGTTCCAAGAAAGCATCTGTCTCATTCACCCACTCAATGTCAAAGTCACTCCTGCTTCTCCGGCTCATGTACATGCACTGACGGTCTTCCATCCTTCCACATATACAGAACATAGTAATGTAACCATCAATTGCATCTACATGGTGCTCCTACTCTCTAATAGGTGAGGATATGTCCTAATCCCACCCGTGGATGCGTAGATGAGGTTAGTTTCCATGCTCTGCTCCCTATCCGAGACAGAATTTCGGCAGCACCTCCCCGCTGTTCTCCTAATGCACGTCCTGCAAGGAAGAGTGTGTATCCGGAGAACAACAGGGGTGATGCCGAAACACCATCTCGGACCGGAGCGGACCATGGAAACTAACTTATCTATGCATCCGCGGGCTGTCCAAAAAACGTGGACAATCCGAAACAGATACGGTCGCAGATATACAAAGATCTGTATACCTCCAACCGTATCTCTTTCGAATGGGAGACACCTAACTAGGTTACGCGACCAAAGACCACATACGGATAGAGGGGTTATACCTAGGGTGCCGGTTAGGTCAGGGTAGCAGGGCGGTGGAGAGTCAGTGCAGTGGCGAGTCGACGCGGTGTAGGAAGACCCGCAGCACCGACAAAGACGATCGGGGTCACCGAGTCCCTCCCACAGGTCCTCCTGCAAAAAAGGGCAAAAATGGTTAGTGTCGACTCAAAATTTTGGCAGCACCTCCCCTGCACGGGGAGGTTCCCAAAACCTGCAAAAAACATGGCACAAAGGCCAACAACCACATATATACCAAACATGGGCACGAAGGCCAACAACCACCAATATATCAAGAGGAGCCATGTATTTTAGTTCTCTTTCCATTCAGATGAAAGTATTGAAGTAGTACAACAACAATTACTACTAACCCTACAACTACTACTAAAACTACTACTAACAACTACTTAACTACTAACAGTACTAATACTAAGAACTACTTAACTATTAACAACTACTACTACTAACCACTACTACTTACTAACTACTACTATTTACTAACTACTACTACTACTAACCCTACAACTAACACTACTAACTAATACTACTAACCACTACTACTTACTAACTACTACTATTTACTAACTACTACTACTACTAACCCTACAACTAACACTACTAACTACTACTACTAACACTACAACTAACTACTACTAACTACTAACTACTACTACTACTAACCCTACAAGGGTAGGGCTTACCTTGGCGGCAAGAATGACAAGAGCGAGGGCCGACGACGACGGCGGGGATGACCGCAGCAGCGCAAGGATCAACGGGCGGTCGGAACGAAGCGAGGATCGACGGGCGGTCGGGTCGGCACCTTCCTCTTCTTCCTCCTCCCCTTTCTCTTTCTTCCTCTTCCTCCTCCCCCTTCTCTTTCTTCCTCCTCCCCCTTCTCTTTCTTCCCCTTGCTCCTCTCCTTCTCCCTCTGCTGGCCGGCCGCAGGGGCGCGGGCGCGGGGCGCGGGGCCACCGGGGCCGGGCGAGGGCGCCGGCCGGGCGTCGGTGAGCTCGGGGCGCGGGCGCGTGGCCGCCGGGGCGGGGGCGCAGGGCCGTCGGGGCTGGACGGGGGCACTGGGGCGCGACAGGGGCGCAGGGGCGGGCCCGGCAGGAGCTCACCGGCCGGGGGCGGCGGCGGCGCGGCAGGGACGCGGGGGCGCGGGTGGGAGAGAGGAGGGGGTCGGTTGGGCCGGCCCGTTGTGGGCCTTTAGGTTAGAAGCTTTGCCGAGTGCCGGGCCCAGCGGCACTCGGCAAAGTTTTTTACAATTTTTTTAAAAAATCCTTTGCCGAGCGCCCTGTGACCTGGCGCTCGGCAAAGACAGTCTTTGCCGAGTGTCAAGGTTGGCACTCGACAAATTAAATTTTTTTTTGTTTTTTTTTTCTCCCCATTTTTTCGCATGTGGAGGCTGTGGTAAAAAAATGAGAAAGTTTGAAGCAAGTTGTGACGTCAGATGCCTAAAAGCCAAACATCTCCACATGTGATAACAAGACACCTCGTCAAGTTTCGTGATTTTCGGACTTCGTTTGGATTTTATATAATTTAAATACACTTTTACCGCAAGTATATCGCCATGCTACGACAACAAGATGCTCGTAATTTCATGCGAGTTCCTGGATACGGCCTCAACATACGCCAAACATCATGAATACCATTTTTTGAATGACCAAATTCCATTATTTCATGTACATGCAGTTCAAATTTGAAATAGTCGAAAAAATTCAACGAAACAAAAATAATTAAGGAAATATAGTAAAAAAACTCAAAATTGTCCCAAATTTTGAAATGGAGTTTCAATTACTGTAGCAAGGCCCAGGAAAAAATGGGGAGAAAAAAAACAAAATTTTTTTTAATTTGTCGAGTGCCAACCTTGACACTCGGCAAAGACTGTCTTTGCCGAGCGCCAGGTCACAGGGCGCTCGGCAAAGGATTTTAAATTTTTTTTTGCAAAAACGGTTAAAAAGTCTTTGCCGAGGGCCTAACGGTGATGCACTCGGCAAATATTGACGGTAGAAGACGGACATCGTGTCAGGCGGTGTTACCGAGGGCCGGCCCTTTGCCGAGGGTTTAGCCCTCGACAAATAATTATTGTTGCCGTGTGCTTGTCTTTGCCGAGGGCTGTTCTTTGCCGAAGGTCAGGCCCTCGGCAAAGACTCTTTGCCGAGGGTCAGGCCCTCGGCAAAGACTCTTTGCCGAGTGCCCGATTATTTGCCCTCGGCAAAGGGACAGGCCCTCGGCAAAGATGCTCTGTCCGGTAGTGCTAGTGATGTTGTCGCTGTACACCCGGTTCGATGACGTGTTGACGATGTGGATGACGAAGCGACGAAGCACGGTGTGCTGATGATGGAGTCCACCCAGAACGACGAATCGAGTCGAAACATAATAACGACCAAACGACGTGCGACATCGACGAGGGCCTCCTCGGGGCGACAATGATGAGGGTTGTCATCGGCTACCGTCAACAGTTGTTATGTAGATATATGCAAATGTCGAGAGATATACATGTTTTATAGAATTTTTAATTAAAATAAAGAACACGACTTAGCTCTATCGACGCCGAGTGGAGTAGTCAGCGTTTTATGATGTCTGAGTAGGCGGATGTTGCTTGGATGGCTCGCTTTGTATCTCGCTCGCAGCTCAAACGGCTTGCTTGGCTCGCTCGTGGCTCGGTCGGCTCGTTTGAGACTCATCGGCTCGTTGACGGCTCGGGATGGCTTGCTAGATGGCTCGCTTGCGGCTCGGTGGGCTCGCTTCAATAATCCGACACCGGCCATGATGCGCTGATTTCTTGTCGATCCGGCTTGGACTTGAACGGAGTACGCTGGCCAGACATATTATTTCTGGGACTCCTTGACGTAGCCCCTGTCCTGATCGTAGTGGAGGCTGGATCTTTGATGACGTAGACAGGCAAGGAAATTGTTCCATCCATGCTATGCTAGAGACGGTGACATATACATGTATAGGCACTCCATTAATGCATGGTCCTGTACACCACGTACAACCTTCCTTGCTTGCTAGTTGAAAAGATGTCTTATGATGATAGGCTTTGGCCCCGTTTCCGAGTCGAGCAATACCTACTACTCCCTGTGAACACGTGGGGTCACGGCCCGCAGATATTGGTTAGTTCCGACTCGACCTTCTCTTCATCCCAGAGATTGGCTTCGAATCGAAAACTGGCTTCCATCGCAGCAATGCGTGAGTATAGAGGAGCTTCGGGGCAATCGCGAGATTGGTTGGAGTCCCGATGAATTCCGGCGTGTTGCTGAGCCGAGGAGGAAACCTATACGAGATGGACGATGCTGCCCTCTTGGCCTCTTGGTACTCGTTAGCGGTCACCAGGTTGTTGCCGCGATCCTCGGGTTGTTTGGGCTCGCCGCCGGATCCGCTGTACTTAATATAAGGTCAAGTTGCGCGGCATGATCAGCGACGTCTTCTAGGGTTCGCCGGACGTGGAGTGTAAAAACTTCCCGACCAGATCGGGTAAGATCAGGATTGTAGATCCCGGTCAGCTTGAACTCGTAGTTGCCTTGGTGTTCGAAAACCAGATCCTTGAAGTGGATCGTAGGGCATGGCATGTACAGGCGCGGCACGAGGATGCTGGAAGTCGGGATCAAACTCCCGATGCCTTCAGACTTGGCAGAGTTTGGCAATACCGGCGTCGACGGCCTTGACGTATCAGCATACCAGGCTCCGTCGATGATTCGTGTGATCAGTCTTTGTGTGAAATCCTCCCACCTGGCGCGTCTCCGTCGGTGTTTTTTATTGGCAGATATTCGGTTTTTGGAGGAACTCGCGATGTTTCACCACTGATAGCCTGCCACGGGGGTACCCGGGGCATTATGTTCGGGCTTCAGCGTATGCAGAACTCGACGATAAACGCAAGAGACAGTCGATTTATCCTGGTTCGGACTCTCGATCGTTGATCGAGTAATAGTCCTACGTCCAGTCGGCGTTAGCCCTTGCGTTGGATTGATTGTAAAGTGTTGTATTATCTAAGTCCCATCTCTAGGAACCCTGCCCTCCTTTATATAGTCAGGAGGTCAGAATCCTAGTCGGTTTACAATGAGAGAACCCTAGTAAAATTACAGAATAATATTACTACTAAGATTATATGGGAGGAATCCTAGTTAGACTAGATCTTCTCCCTTCCTTGCGCGGTATCCCATAGGTCCCGCACCGACAAGCCCCAGAGCACTTCATGGTTGAACTTTGGAAGCCTCGTCTTGTTCCTTCAGATCTTGTCGAGTAGGAACAAGCGTCATCCGGGTGCTTTCTTGAGCGAAACCGTGTAGCGCTTCGTGAGATCTTCGCGTGGTGTGTATCTTTTTGAAGAAAAAAGTACTCCCATTTGGGTGTAGCCCCTGAGCCTCTTGCTGTTTGGCACAAGGAGCTGGAGGGTCTTCTCTTTAATTTGCTCTGATTCTTCGTCGAAGGGCTCCTGAGCATATACCCGGGTTCTTTATTAAAAAGAGCTCGGATATAGCTATGTCTAGGTTCTTTTTGTCGTGTGGCCTTGAAGTGGTCTGTATTGAAGAAGTCTTCTAAGTGATGTGCGTTTTTTTGAATGAAAAAGTGCACTCACTGAGTGTAGCCCCCGAGCCTCTTGCTATTTGGAACAAAAAGTTGGAGGGTCTTGAATCTTATGTTGTTTGAAAAACGCTGTCTTGAGAAAGTCTTCTGTGTGATGTGCTCTTTTTGAAGGAAAAAATGCACTCACTGAGTTTACCCCCCGAGCCTCTTGCTGGGTTCTTTTGTCTAAAAAGAACTTGGATACAAATTCTTGGCATGTTCTCTGGTAGTCTACTGTTGTCAGATGTAGTTGTATGGTGGTTGGTGATAGTAAATGCTGTTTGTTCACAAGTTGTACAGTGTTGTTATATTCTTCCGAATATGCTCGTTCTTGAGTACTGCTCCTTCACGCCTGAGTCCTCTTTCATTGAATTATGTCTTTTCACTGTGTCCTTTGTTAGGTTTGTTCCGTTGGTGCTCCTGGTCCATGTGCACCGCTTCTTTGGCCTATAAATATCCTCCTTGTGTGCTATTTTTGATTCATCGAGCATTCTGTTGCGTGGTGTGAAATCTCCATAGTCATGAATATGGTAATTTGTGAAGTAGAGCAGCCTCCGGGTGTATTTTGCAGTTCTTTTGTATCTTGCCGTAGCTGGAGGGAGTCTTATGATAGGGATTAGAGGTAGGCTAATTCCGTAGCAGCATTGTACTTGGAAGTACGTGGCGATAGTCGGAGGGAGTCTTGTGATGTGGGATGTGTTCCTCCATCTGACAGTTCTAGGTTGATCCTCGTCGCTTGCCCTGAGACTGTCCGGTGCAGATCAACACCATATCCAGCATCACATCGGACTTGGGTAGACAGATGCCTGCCGGCCTTCTCTTCTCCACATTGTCCCGCCATGCTGCTGATTTCCGCCTTGGATGCACTGCGTCCGTCCTTTGAAGAAAACAGTGTAGCCGAGGGCGGTTTGTTCTACTGAGTAGCAATTTGGAACACGTAGTCGTTCCAGAGCCTAGCCGTGTCCAGGTTCCTCTTTGCTACCTTGTTTGTCGTAGTACCAAGTTCGTTGGGTCTTGTAAGATGTGTAATCTTCTATTTTTTTTTAAACCGTTTATAATGGAAAGAATCATGTCTTCTGAGCTGTCATTCTTTATTCTGTTGATGTCCCGGTTGTTTTATGAGATTCCCGAGTTCTTTCTATAAGGACCGGGTTGTTGCGATCCTTGGGAGGTAACCCTTCGTTGCTTCATGGTTGATGAGTTCTTTTTGTAGCAATATGATAACTCCGCTGTGGTGCTAGATAGATAAGTCTGAGATCTGCCTGTTGAACTATACCGTTGTGTGGATTTGTGCCGTCCATCATTTTAGCTGCGTCGGTAAATAGACCATTGCGTCCTCATGCCGTGTTAGAACGGGCCTGGTGGGCCGCATTTTTACTGGTGTAAAATCTATTTAAAGGCCTTTCTCATCCTTTTCTTTGGTACCCTGCCTTTGCCTTGAAACCCTAGCCTTCGAAACTCCGTCGTCGCCATTGCCGCCGTCATCTGAGCGCTACCGTCTGAGCCTTCTTGATTCTTAGTGCCCCATTGCTTTGCTAGTATATGGGTAGGAAGAAGTCAGCAAGTAAGTCCCAGGCGACCTTTGTCGACGAGGAAGCATCGCTCTCCGTCATTGAAAATCAAGAATTCATGGCCATGAGGGCTGCTCGGAAGGTCTGGTCGGCTCTGACTATGACTGAGGACCAGTTGCGCGAGCTCGTGAGTGATGGTCTGCTCTAGAGCAAGGAGTTTGCTGATTGGAGAGCTCCAGGCGAGCATTGTGTCCCTGCTCCAAGCCTTGGTGAGATTATTCTTTTCATCTCCTTTATCCGTGCCGGTCTCTGCCTTCCTGCTTCTGCCTTTCTTCACTGATTTCTCAACTATTTTGGGATTAGCCTAAACCATCTTGCTCCCAATGCTGTCCTTCATCTTTCCGTTTTCGTTCATCTTTGTGAAACTTTCCTTGGAATTCCTCCTTCTCTTTCTCTCTTTCGTTACTTCTTTCGCCTAAAGCCACAACCCCACCGCGATGACACCAATGTTCTTGGTGGCTGCGGGATTCAATTTTGCCAGGGTCTTAAGAGCAAATTCTTTGACTATGACCTGGTTGATTCTGTGAGGGATTGGCGTGCTGATTGGTTTTATGCCGCCAACTTGATTCCTCCTCTTTCTGTTCATTCTGGATCTAGTCCCTTGGTTAATGACCGATGGGAAAAGAATCCTGTGACGGTGGCTGAGCTCTAGACGATCAAGCCATTTCTTGAGAGGATTTGTACTCTGAAACAGCAAGACTTGACCGGCTTCGGGATTATTTCTAGTTTTCTTCACCGCCGAGTTCAACCTTTGAAGGAGCGAGAACATTACGGTTTCGAGTACTCTAGGGCGGAGGACCCTTCTCGTATGGTCCCTGTCCTTGAGTTGACTGATGAGGAGGTGCTCGAGCGTCTTCAAAAGATGTTGAAAGGAGTAAGCGTCGACCCACTTGCTGTCCTTGAGTACAGCGCTAACAACACGCCCCCTGCTGTGAGTTGTTCTTTTCTTATCTAGGTACTTTTGTGTGTCTTTTGTTGTTCCTGCTTTTTGCTTAAACTTCCTTGTCTTGTTGTTTTACTCACTTATAGGAATTGGGGCGTAATTTTGCTGATCCGATTCTCCTTGATGATTGCCCTGCAAATGTGGAGGCTGGGGGGTAGTCTTGCTGGGGCATCTTTGACCAGTAAGTTTCAAACTTCCATGATGCTTCCTGGTGTTTCTTCTGCATTTTCTGACGTATATGAAGAGTATGTTCCTCGTCCAGTTCCTCGAGCTCCTCGTACTTTCAGAAAGAGGGGGCGAGCGGATAGTTCTTCTTCTGCTCCATCTGCTGCCAAGAAGTCTCGCCAGTCGAGTACTCGTCCAGGTACTCTAGTTGTAGCTAGCATGCTCTTAGGTGAGCATATTAATATGCTCTGTCCTTTTGTTATTTGTTTTTATCTTTGACCGAGTACTTTTGTCCTTTTTCAGCTGGTGCTATGGTGGCCTTGGTCGAGAGTGAGGAAGAAGAGGATGATGATGCTGCCCTCGTTACTCGTCAGTGAGTTCTTTTCTTGTTTTCCTATTGTTGAACCCCTCTTTTTGTTTTGACTTTGGTCTTGTTCTCTTGTAGTAAGCGGTCATCGGGTTCAAGTTCTTTTAGGGCTCTAGTACCGGCCGCACTGCTCCTACGCAGGGTGGCGATGATGTTTTTGCCGCTATGGTTCCTCCTGCGAGGTCTTCTTTTGGTTTTATGAAGAAGATAGCTAAGTGAGTGAATTCTGGTTTTATTTCTTTGCTTCTGTTCCCCTTTTTTCTTATTCTTATCGGCGAGTTTCCTTGTCAACTTTTAGGCCTTCATCTTCCCTGAACCCTCAGTCAACTTCTTGTCAGCCCTCTAGTGCGCCCTTGTGTACTAAGTCTCAGGACTTGGAACGCACGGTCATCGAGGTGGCTGTGAGGGGGATAGAATACGCAGCCACTGATTTGCTAACTCCTGTGGTGACCGTGGCCATGGCGGCGGATTCAACTGAGGGGTTGGCCGTGGCTTCCTAGGAGATTGCCCTGGTCGTGCCTTCTTTGCATTGGTCGGCTTCTCCCTCTCCTCTTCTTGCTTCTGGTGGTCCGCTTTTGGCTGATGACGTGGTGCAGCAATTTGATGCCACTCATCGATTGTCGGAGCTAACTGCCGCCTGGGGAAGCTTGTCGACCCTTGTGACTTCTTTTGGGGAAAAGCTCCAGGTATGTTTTTCTGCAGTTCTTTCTTTGGATGTTTGTTTTTCTTCTATCCTTATGTCTTGTTTTTCTCTCTCTTTTTGATCAGTCATTTTCTCATGATCATACTAGCTTCTTTTTCTCATCTAAAACCGAGAAAAAGTTGTCTTCTGAGGTGAGTACCCTAAAGGCAGAGCTTGACCTCTGTCGGGTCGAGTTGGAGATCGAGTGTCAAATGCATCACAAGGAGGAGAAGGCTCTCCGTGCCCGAGTAGTTGAGGTAGAAAAGCAGAGGGATACAGCTGCCTAGGAGGCCTTAAAAAATGTGGAGGCCATGAAGAAAGAGTGCCATGGTATCGTGAGTTCTTTTTGTTTCCCCTTGTATTCAAATTTGCCTTTCTACCGACTTGTGTTTTGTTGCTTGGTCTAGCTCTCCGAGTTGAAAAGCAGAAGTTCTCAGAGGGTATCGAGGAGATGAAGACACTTGTTCGTACTAGCCACAATAAGGCTGAGGAGGTAATTACTCAAGCTAAAGAAGAACTCACGCTTGCTAAGTTGATTAGGCGTGGAGCTGACAGAGATCTTGTGTAGGCCCAAAAAACCGTTGAGGACTTGACTAGCAAGTTGGCAACGGCTACTGAGAACTGGAAAGCTTTGTGGAAGTCTTTTCGGTCAGTAGCCGACCTTCTCCGGACTCCAGCAGATGATGGTCATTCTTGGGCTTAGTTCATTCCCCAAGTGCCAACCCATTTCTAGGAGTTTGTGAATAGGTGTGCCCATCTGTATACCAGGAATGTTCTTGCCTAGGTCTAGGTTCTTTCTCTAGAGTTTCCTTTGTCCAAGGTTGCTGATGAAGCCAAGAGTCAAGAGTATCTGGATGCTGTTGAGAAGTTGGAGCCTGAGGTCGATGATTTAGCCAGGAAGATTGTAGATAATCTTAACATTGATATTTCTTCTCCTGATGACAATGCTTGATGTAATCGACCTTTGTATTCTAGCTTCTGTAATAAAACACTATACTTGAAGACTGAATGGAGATTCTTTATTTTTTGTTGATGTCTTCTTTGTCTGTATTTCTTTGTCTCATAAACAACCTGGCTTAGGTAAATCATTGTCTTGACAAACTTTCTTGATCTGTCGAGTGCTTTTCTGGCTTTAGTTTGTGCCTTATAGACAACTCGGTATATGTAGATTGATGTTTTGACAGACTTCCTTGATTTGTTGAGTGCTTATCTGGCTTTTGTCTATGACTTGTAAACAACTCGGTATAGAGCGTTGTCTCAACAAACTTTGTGTTCCTGTTAGTACTGAAAAGACTTAGGACATCTCCAGCTTCTTCTTTTTGGCTTAACTCGGAGTGTGGTCAGCATCTGGTCCTATCTCTGGTTGCAAAAACATCCTAGGATCGACAAGCCCCCAAGCACTTCATGGTAGAGGTCTAGAAGCCTCGTCTTGTTCCTTCAGGTCCTGCCGAGTAGGTACAAGCGTTGTCCGAGTGCTTTCTTGAGCAAAACCGTATAGCGCTTCTTGGGATCTTCTGAGTGTAGCCCCCGAGCCTCTTGCTATTTGGAACAAGGAGCTGGAGGGTCTTGTCTTGAAATTGCTCTGATTTATGCTCAGGCTTAGTTTTAGTCGTTTTGCTTTTTGGTTCGGGTGTTAGCTTATTAGCTACCCTCATCGGCGAGCTCAAGCATCTTTTTTAGCTCTTTTGCTCTCAGCCAGTATGCTCAGGCGTATTTTTAGCCATTTTGCTTTTTTTGTTCGGGTGTTAGCTTATTAGCTACCCTCATCAGCGGGCTCAAGCATTTTTTCTATTCTTTTGCTCTCGACTGGTATGCTCAGGCGTCTTTTCAGCCATTTTGCTTTTTTGTTCGGGTGTTAGCTTATTAGCTACCCTCATCGGCGGGCTCAAGCATCTTTTCAGCTCTTTTGCTCTCGGCCGGTATGCTCAGGCGTCTTTTCAGTCATTTTTCTTTTTGGTTCGAGTGTTAGCTTATTAGCTACCCTCATCGGTGGGCTCAAGCATCTTTTCAGCTCTTTTGCTCTCGGCTGGTATGCTCAGGCGTCTTTTCAGCCATTTTGCTTTTTGGTTTGGGTGTTAGCTTATGAGCTACCCTCATCGATGGGCTCAAGCATCTTTTCAGCTCTTTTGCTCTCGGCCGGAATGCTCAGGCGTCTTTTCAGCCATTTTGCTTTTTGGTTCGGGTGTTAGCTTATTAGCTAACCTCATCGATGGGCTCAAGCATCTTTTCAGCTCTTTTGCTCTCGGTCGGTATGCTCAGGCGTCTTTTTAGCCATTTTGCTTTTTGGTTCGGGTGTTAGCTTATTAGCTACCCTCATCGACGGGCTCAAGCATCTTTTTAGCTCTTTTGCTCTTGGCCGGTATGCTCAGGCATCTTTTCTATCATTTTGCTTTTTGGTTCGGGTGTTAGCTTATTAGCTACACTCATCGATGGGCTCAAGCATCTTTTCAGCTCTTTTGCTCTCGGCCGGAATGCTCAGGCGTCTTTTCAGCCATTTTGCTTTTTGGTTCGGGTGTTAGCTTATTAGCTAACCTCATCGATGGGCTCAAGCATCTTTTCAGCTCTTTTGCTCTCGGTCGGTATGCTCAGGCGTCTTTTTAGCCATTTTGCTTTTTGGTTCGGGTGTTAGCTTATTAGCTACCCTCATCGACGGGCTCAAGCATCTTTTTAGCTCTTTTGCTCTTGGCCGGTATGCTCAGGCATCTTTTCTATCATTTTGCTTTTTGGTTCGGGTGTTAGCTTATTAGCTACACTCATCGGCGGGCTCAAGCATCTTTTCAGCTCTTTTGCTCTTGGTCGGTATGCTCAGGCATCTTTTCAGCCATTTTGCTTTTTGGTTCGGGTGTTAGCTTATTAGCTACCCTCATCGACGGGCTCAAGCATCTTTTTAGCTCTTTTGCTCTTGGCCGGTATGCTCAGGCGTCTTTTCTGCCATTTTGCTTTTTGGTTCGGGTGTTAGCTTATTAGCTACCCTCTTCAGCGGGCTCAAGCATCTTTTCAGCTCTTTTGCTCTCGGCTGGTATGCTCATTGGAAACAACTCAGGGAAAGCCATAATAAGACATATGTTGTCGAGAAAGAACCATCTTTATTGATCATGAACATTGATAAGTCATAATAGTACATATGTTGTTGATGAGAACCATCTTTATTGATTATGAACATTGATCTCTTGTGGCTTGTGTATATATTTTCCCTTGAGTTGTTTTCATGCGTAGAATCTTCTTAGCTGGCTGATGTGCCATGTATTGTTGACTTCTTTTCTGTCTTCAGTTACCAACTTGTATGTGCCTGGTCCGGTGACTTTTTTGATGATAAAAGGACCTTCCCATGGACTGAGTAGTTTATGGCATCCATTAGTTTTTTGTATTCTTCTTAGTACTAGGTCTCTAACTTGTAATGATTAAGATGGGGTATTCTTGTTGTAGTGGCACCTTAATCCTTGGAGGTATCTTGCTGATTGAAGGGTAGTGTTTACTCTGACTTCTTCTGTGCAGTCGAGCTCTAATCTTCAGGTGTGTTCTGCTTCTCCTTCGTCATATTGTTCTATCCTTGGTGACGTCTAAATCAAGTCAGCAGGTAGTACGGCTTCTGATCTGTAAACCAGGAAGAAAGGTGAGTATCCGGTGGCTCTGCTTATTTGAGTCCATAGCCCCCATACGACCTTGGGTAATTCTTCAATCCATTTTGATCCATAGTCCACTACTTCTTCATACAATCTTGGTTTTAATCTGGCTAGTATGAGTCCATTAGCCCTTTCTACCTGTCCATTGGCCTCTGGATGTGTGACTAATGCGTAATCTATTCTGAAGCCACAGTCCTGTGCCCAACTTTGGAATTCTATGGCTATGAAGGGAGAACCCAAATCTATGATGATTCGATTGGGCATGCCAAAGTGATGCATAATATCTTGGATGAACTCGACTGCTTTGGCCATGCTGTATTTTGCGAGTGGTTTGTATTCAATCCACTTGGTGAACTTGTCAATTGCTACGAAGATGTACTTGAAACCGCCTTTTGCTTTCTTGAGAGGTCCTACTTGATCCAGCCCCCAGCAGGAGAAAGGCCAAGCGGGTGGGATGCAGATGAGATTGTGAGCTAGCACATGAGCTTGTCTTGCGAACATTTGACAACCTTTGCATCTTTTGATGAGTTCTTCTACGTCTTTCAAAGTAGTTGGCCAGTAGAAACTAGTGCGAAATGCTTTGCCAACTAGTGTTCTTGAAGCGGCGTGATTTCCACAGCAACCTAAGTGTATTTTGTCTAGGATCTCTTTGCCCTCTTCAAATGAGACGCATTTTAGGAGTACTCCTGATGATGCAGCTCTTCTGTAGAGTTTGTTTCCCACTAGGACATAGTTCTTGCTTCTGCGAACAACTCGGGTAGCTTCCTCTTTTTCTGCTGGCAACTTATTCTCTTTGATGTAATCAATAAAAACCTGGGTCCATGAGGTGGTGATTACCAAGATCTAGGTACCTTTAGCTGAGATTTCAGGGGTTATCTCACCGGGTTGTTTGATAGAGGGAGCTGATAACTCCTCTATGAATACACCGGGTGGGACCTTCGCCCTGTCTGATCCAAGCTTGGTGAGGACGTCTGCCGTGACATTAGAATCATGCAAGACGTGTAGAATTTCTAATCCTTGAAAATGTTTTTCGAGCTTTCGTATTTTAGCACAGTAGGCGCCCATGTTTTCTTTGGTGCAGTCCCAATCTTTGTCGACTTGATTGATGACTACTACTGAATCGCCGTATACGAGTAAACGCTTGATTCCGAGGGTAATTGCCACTCATAGCCCGTGGATGAGGGCTTCGTATTCTGCTTTGTTGTTTGTAGCTTGCCATAATATTTGAAGGACGTACTTGAGTTGTTTTCTGTCTAGAGAAATGAGGAGGATGCCTGCACCGGCTCTGCCTAGCTTGAGTGATCCATCAAAGTACATCTTTTAATGATCAAGGATGGTACTTGACATAGGTTGTTGAATTTCTATCCACTCGGCAACAAAATCGGCCAGGGCTTGAGACTTAATTGCCTTCCGTGGGGTGAAATCGATATTGAGAGCACCAAGTTCAACTGCCCACTTAGATATGCGCCCTGTTGCATCTCTGTTGTGTAGGATGTCTCTGAGTGGGAAATCTGTCACCACGGTAATCTTGTGGCCTTCAAAATAGCGGCGAAGCTTGCGTAGAGTAATTTTTGCACATGTAGGTACCGGATTTTTTATTCTAACAGTACTTCACTGATGTAACACATGGGGCATTGTACTTTATATACACGCCCTTCTTCTTCTTTTTCTACGACAATCGCTGTGCTGATCACAGTAGAAGTTGCCGCAATGTACAGCATCATGTCTTCGTATTTCTTCGGAGGTGTGAGAACAGGTGAGGAGGTGAGGTATGCCTTGAGCTTCTTGAAAGCTTCATTGGCTTCTTCTGTCCACTTGAACTTGTCTGTCTTCTTTAGCAATTTAAAGAAAGGTAACCCTTTTTCACCCAGTCTTGATATGAAACGATTGAGGGCCGCCATGTAGCCTGTTAGTTTCTGCACATCTTTGACACTTCGAGGAGGGCCCATCTCTGTTATGGCTCAAATTTGTTTGGTGCTTGCTTTGATTCCACGATGACTGACTAAGAATCCAAGTAGTTGTCCTAAAGGAACTCCGAATACACACTAGTTTGGGTTCAATTTCCACCTCCATCTTTTTAGGTTTTCAAAGGATGGCTTTAAGTCTTTAATTAGTGTATTCGGGTTCTTTGTCTTTACTACTATGTCATCCACATATGCCTCTATGTTTTCACCGATCTGATCACCAAGGCACATTTGGATAGCTCTTTGGTAAGTGGCACCAGCATTCTTGAGTCCAAATGACATGGTTTTGTAGCAGTAGGCACCGAATGGAGTGATGAAAGATGTCTTGCTCTGGTCTTGTTCCTTTAATGCGATCTGGTGATATCCTGAATAGCAATCAAGGAAGGATAATAGGGCAGAACCTGCTGTTGAATCAACTATCTGATCAATGCGTGGTAGCCCAAACGGATCTTTTGGGCACTGTTTGTTGAGATCTGTGTAGTCGACACATATGCACCACTCGTCCATATTCTTTTTCTATACTAGAACTGGGTTTGCTAGCCAATCTGGATGGAGGATTTCTCTAATGAATCCGACTGCCATTAGTTTTGTGATTTCTTTTTTAATTGCTGCCTTCTTGTCGGGTGAGAATCGTCATAGTCGTTGCTTCACAGGCTTGGAGCCTTCATTAATATCAATTCTATGCTCAGCCAACTCTCTTGGGACCCCTGGCATGTTGGCTGGCTTCCAAGCAAAGATATCTTTATTGTGCCAAAGAAAGTTGGTGAGCGTGAGTTCCTATTTTGCCGAGAGGTGGGCGCTGATGGTTGCCATTTTGGAGGGATCACCGGTGCCCAGGTCGATTTGCTTGACGTTGGCTTCTTTTGGTGGTGCTAGGATGCTGGGTTTTTTAGCCGATATCACTAGCTCTTCTAGGCTCATTTCTGCTGCAACAGCGGCTATTTCTTTTCTTCCATCGGCGGCCTGTGCTTTTGCTACAATTTGGATTGCCTGAACATCGCAGTTAAAAGCATGCTTCAAATCACTCCGAAGAGAAAGGACACCGTTAGGCCCTGGCATCTTAAGCAACAGGTATGAATAATGCAGTATTGCCATGAATTTTGCTATTGCTGGGCGCCCGAGGATTGCGCGATATGATGAATCAAAGTCCGCGACCTCAAACTTGATGAACTCTGTACGGTAGTTCGAGGGAGTTCCAAAAGTAACCGGTAGAGTAATTTGTCCAAGTGGCATTGCTCCTTGCTGGGTACTATGCCATAAAAAGGCGTGCTTGTTGGTGTAATCATCCTAGCGAGTTGTAGTCCCATCTTCCTTAGAGTTTCTAAAAAAATGATGTTGAGTCCGGCTCCCCCGTTGATTAGTACTTTTGTAACAGTCATACCAGCAATAGTTGGATCTAGAACCAGTGGGTAATGGCCTGTGTTTCCTACGCTAGTCCATTGGTCTTCTCTTGAAAATTGGCTTGGATACTATGACCAATTGAGATATCTTGGTGTAGCTGGTTCTGCTGCCATGATGGTTCGTAACGCTAGCTTTTCTTGATGTTTGCTTCTGGAATCTAGAACCCCGGCAAAGATTATTGCTACTATCCCCCTGGATTTTTGGAATCCCTTGTCTTTGTGGTTGTCTTCTTCTTTTTTCTGATTGCCTTCTTTGGTATTCTCCTTACTATCTTTCCTTGTGTATCGATCTTTGAAGGTGTAGCAATCTCCGATGGTGTGATTTCCTTTGGGGTGCAAGATGCAATGCAAGTTTTCAATGTTGTCATACCTTCTAGGCTTAGAAAACTTCCTTGATTTGTCAATCACTGCTACGGTGTTGTCTAGTCCACATTTTCTTTCCTGATGTCTGTTGTTTCGATGATTTTGCTTTTCTAGGTTGTCTCGGTTGTTTCTATCCAGGAATATTTTTCGTGTCTTTTCCTCAGTGGTAATCATCTTTTCCACTGTTCGTCTAAATTCTTCATTGTTTCTTGGGTTTTCTTTATAGAAGTCTTGAAATTGCCACCTAGCCATGATTCCATGAGAGAAAGCTTCGATTACTTCTCGTTGGGTGATGTCATGTACTTGAGCTCGTAGTTCGCCAAATCATCGATAGTAATTTCTGAGACTTTCACCTCCTTTCTGCTTGAGTCCTTTTAACTCTACGTGGGTGATTGGGTGTGTAATGATACTCACGAAATTTTCATAGAAAGCTCTTTGCAAGTCCTCCCAATTTTTGATTGATCTTGGATTCAATTTGTCAAACCATTGAAGGGGCATGATTTCTAGGGCCATGGGAAAGAACAAGGTCTTGATGTCATCATCTCCTCTGGCCAATTCAATCGATTGCGAGTAAATCCTGAGCCACTGCCTTGGTTCGGTCTTGCCATCATACTTGGAGTGGTTGGACGGCTTGAACTTGTGAGGCAGTCGTATTGAAGCAAGTCTATTTGCAAAATAGGGGAATCTATCATGCATTTTGGCTTCTATGTATTCTGATTCAGCGCCCCCTTCTTGCCAACTATTGTCTTGGTGAGAGTAGTTTTGCATGGCTATCCGAGTAGGTGCTTTGCTTCTGGCCTTTCTTGGTTGCTCGACTCGGTCGTTTTGAGTATGATTTCTTCTACTTTCTCTATTGTGACTTCCACTTGGTCGAAGTCTCTTGAAAGCGGACTTCCTTTGATTTTGATCTTCCTGCTCATGAGATGTTGACCTGTCAGGTAGTCTTGAGCGGGCCCTTCCGTCGTGCATCCTTAGGACTATTGATCGGAGGAAGTCCCAGAGCTATTCTTGTTTTTCATTGGGATGTGATGTTGCCTTGAGTTCTTCTAGTGCTTCTCTGATCTTATCGTAGGGTGTATTCGCTGCTCGTCCTTCTTTGACCTCTTGCTCTGATTTTCTTCTATTGTACTCAACTAGGTCTAACTTATATTTGATCCAAGCTTCCTTGTGTTGCTTAGCACAGCATTGATGTCCTTGTTTTAATTTGTTCTTTCTCTCTCTGGCTTGCCTCTAACTCTTGGTCTCACCATCGTGCCCTTGGGTAAATGGTGATATGTTGGATTCGGATTTATCTGAAGACCTAACATCGGGCACTTCTGGGGGGACCAATGGTGATCGAGGACGGCGAATCATGAATACTTCTCGAGACCAAACGAAAAAGGACCCATCTTCTTTAAAGTACTCTGAGTGCACTCCGAGTTGTATTCTTAATAGGTTGATGTCGTGTTCTGGAGCCTTATCGGAAAAGAACTCGATTTTCCGAAAGAACTCGGATAAGACTCCATCTTGGAAGCAGAGCCTGAGTTTGAATCGGATGTGTGAAGCCACAAAATCTGAGTTGGATCGGACATCGCGAGCTGCGCGAATCTTCCAGCAAGTTGATCTGTCGTAGTCATGGAAATAGAATGGTCCTCATGGTGATCTAAATTTTCGAGGAGACGGCTTTGGAGGTTGCCATTGTCACCTACCTCGCAGATCCATGAACCAAAGATGAAGGTTGATCTCGTCGAGAAGATCATGTTGTTGAGGTCCATCGAGCTCTCGGATGTAAAGTCACCGAAAGCCCCTACCTGGCGTGCTAGCTATTGATGTTTCACCACTGATAGCCTACCATGGGGGTACCTGGTGCAGTATGTTCGAGCTTTAGCATATGTAGAACTCGACGGTAAACACAAGAGACAGTCGATTTATCCTGGTTCGGATCCTCGATCGTTGATCGAGTAATAGCCCTACGTCCAGTCGGTGTTAGTCCTTGCGTTGGATTGATTGTAAAGTGTTGTGTTATCTAAGTCCCATCTCTAGGAACCCTACCCTCCTTTATATAGTCAGGAGGTTAGAATGCTAGTTGGTTTAGAATGAGAGAACCCTAGTAGGATTACAGAATAATACTACTACTAAGATTACATCGGAGGAATCCTAGTTAGACTAGATCTTCTCCCTTCCTTGCATGGTATCCCATAGGTCCCGCAACGACACTTGTCTGATGCAAAGAGCAAGCACAATAGAGACATAGGATTTATACTGATCGAGGCCCAGGAAGCGAGTAAATGCCATACATCCAGTTGCTACTTGTTTTACTACCCTAGATCTGGACATCATTGTCGGTTCAAAAACCCCCTTCACTGTCGGATTTTAAACCGACAGTGGCATACTAGCAGCGATGAGGGGTTAACATCACTGTCGGTTCTTAAATACCGACACTGATCTGTAGGAAATAGTGTCGGTTTCTGGCTCCACCTGATAGTGTCTAGTTGAACAACACTACTGGTTTATAGTCCCAACCGATAGTGATGGTTGCTTCAAGAGCGTCGGTTCTTGGCTCAAGCCAACAGTGTTAAGCAAGCCTACACTGTCGGTTCATGGCTCAAGCCAGCAGTGTTGATCTAGACAACACTATCGGTTGATGGCTCAAGCCAGTAGTGTTGAACAAGACAACATTGTCGGTTCATGGCTCAAGCCAGCAGTGTTTTGCAAGACAACATTGTCGGTTTGTTGATAATCGGTAGTGTTTTGCAAGACAACATTGTCGGTTCGTTGCAAACCGGCAGTGATGGCCCATTCATATTTTATTGTTTTATAATTGATTTTAATTTATATTTTTCGTGGAATCGGGTTTTGCTTTATATACGCTACATAGACGATAGGTCCATCAATATTAAATGTTACAAATGTTATGGTTACAGTTTAAATGTTCTTATCCAGATCTCGATCCCTCAAAAAAAATTGTTCTCGGACTTCATAGATTGTGCAATGCTTCTCGGACTTCTTACAATAATCTGGCGAGCCGCTCTGGACCATACTGGTCCTTGTACCTCACGGATTGTGCAATGGAAAATACTCTATCTTTTTCCAATACCTCGGCTAAGATAAATTTTGTGAGCTCCGATTGCAGTGCGACGATCTCCATGTCTAACAACCTTTGGTGGTTATATTTCTTGCGTTGTCGTTCAAAAAAGATGATATCCAAAGAGGAACATTAAATCATTTTGTTGAATTATTAATAGACATAAATGAAATGGGGATTATACACATCAACTTATTGGCTTCTTCTGATTTCTCGCCGATGTAGCGAAGCATTGCCCACATTACATAAAACCCGCATTCATTGTTTCCCGCCGGCTGTGACAGATACTTCCCCTCCATTTCGACAACCTTGAATGGGACCGGCGTCCTACCGATATGTCTTCTTTGGACACTAAGCAACATTAAAGGAGGAACATTAGAAAGCGGTATAT
Organism: Miscanthus floridulus; assembly: GCF_019320115.1. NCBI lineage: Eukaryota > Viridiplantae > Streptophyta > Magnoliopsida > Poales > Poaceae > Miscanthus > Miscanthus floridulus. Next base: position 31,340,793 of record NC_089590.1, on the reverse strand, counting down.
GTGATTAGAAAATAATATGTTATTAGGATCGCTTACTAATTCAACACTGCCACTAGTGCATCCAGATGATGAAATGGTTTTTTCTTCAAGTCCCACACCTTGATTAGATTTTTGGCAAGATTGACACAAATGAAGATGAAATGGTTGCTACAATCATAGAATCCTAATTATCGAATAATCTTAATGAAAAAGAAGCATAAAATTAAAAGCCGAGAACACAAACTCGCAGTTGTAGGCAAGAAGTATGTGGGTTTTCTTCTTCATCGTGAATTCGTCAAAAACAACAATCAATCTCTGTTTTAGGTCTTCCATGTCACATCCATAGAGGCCTAGACATGTCCTCTCATTGACTCACAAGGGGTCCAAGAATCCTATGTAATCCTATTTGCTTTTTAGAATGCAAAATTTTGCTATACACCTACATAAAATCATGGGAAGTGCTCAAAAGTTAACAATTTGTCTCGAGAGAGTAGTTAATTGTAATATCGTGCATGTAGAGTACTTACATAGTCCATAGCGTCAACATTTGAACATCGAGAGAGCGTTTTTGGTATAGCTAAAACAAGCACTCCTACTCGACATCGAACTTCTCTTCTTTAGGATAATGGAAAACATGTGGCGAATGGATAATAACCTCAAAACCAAAGTCATCCATCTCTGTTGCTTGAGCCATGTAATATTCATGCAACTGGTGCATATATGTTGTTAGATTTTTATACTCCTCATTGGGAACCAAAAGATTGCCCCTTTCATACTTCATTGCCAGTGTTGTCATCCCTTATACATCATAATAGATGGTCGCGGCCTCTTCCATGGTTAATCCTGGGTTGTCTTCGACGTACTTCTATATGTTCCTTAAATCTTTATTGTGTATTTCTTCGTCTCTTGTTGTAGTGTATTTATTTTGTGTTTGCCTTTTGAATTTGGACTTCAACAAATACGAAGGCAGTGAGGCACAGAGATTGAAGAAACTAACACAATCTTCCTTTGAGATGTGTGCTGTAAATTTTTCTTTCATCAAGGTGGTAACACTGCCACTAAACGACCTTTTTCTTTTCTGTTGGTCCACTTTGGGAGCATTAGCGACTGAATCCAAGGACCTTTTCTGCGACTGCGAGGATGTCCTTGATCTTGTTTTTGGCTGAGGTGGAGGAGGAGGAGGATGACGACGAGAATTCTATTTTCCCGGCGCTGATAAAGATGGAGGAGGAGTCTCTTTTCTTGGGGCTGATGAAGATGGAGTCGGATGAGGAGGAATAGAAGGAGACATCTATCTTCTCAGGGATGATGGCTCTAGATGAGGAGGGGAGTGATCTCTGTTGGGAGATGGTGAGTGATCATCGTGGGTGGGCGAAGACTCACAGTCGTCCTCATCATCAGAGGACAATTGATGGTCAAGCTTAATGAAGCACTTGCGCTAGGCCACTTGAGAGCCCTTGTTTTGACCAAGTTTTAGCCTGTCTTTCGCTATGGGGTACTCAATGGGTATCTTGTTAAACTTCTTATCAAGTATTCTATCAATGGTGACATGAGCGTACCCTAGTGGAATTGGGCAGCCATTAATTGTCCCGTCTCTCGTAGGCCAGGCCTGGCTGAGCGCCACCTTGTCCTTTGTCCATTCCTGACAGATGTACAACCTGACATTGATGGGTTTAGTGATGTCATCCACCAGATGAGGCGCATTCACCTCTTCTTTGTCGAGCGGGGTTGATCCGTAGCTGCTGCGACCCCTAAACTGTGGGCTAAAGGCAGTAGGAGTAGGGTTTTGTGGTACTACTGACCCCTTGGAGAACAAAATTTGCTCGACTCACGCTTCAACGGTCGCCTCAATCCATGCTTCCATTCTATCTTCCATCTCTTTTAGTCTCCTCAAATACTCTACCTCCTATTCCGCTCTACCCCTCGAGCGACTCCAGTAAGTGTTAGATTCTTGGGGAATGCTAGTTTCCAAGGAACAACACCGGTTCCTCTAGTGCGACCAGGGTGCTCCTTGGTTCTGAGTGCTTGGGTGAGCATGTCTTTCTCCCTATTAGAAGTGCAAGTCCCTTGCCTCACCTCCTCAGTTACCTAGGAGATCCTCTGGATGAGTTCGCTCATGGGTTGATTTGAGGAGTTAAAGCTCCCATCCTCGGCGTGCCATACATTTCTCCCCATACAGTATAATACCGATCTAGGCTCCCAATCGGTGGTCTCTCAACCTCAACGCCTTCCTTAGCAAGGCGATCCATCTTTTGAAGTTCTGCTTCAAATTCTGGCATCTTTTTGGCATAGCCACGAGAGCCGAGATAATGAGGATTCATTGCTTTCTATGAATTCTCCTTATTCTACCTGCTCAGTTCTAAGTACTCCTTGGATAACTTGTATTCCTTGAAATCCTGCCAGAAGTCCTTCTGCTTGCTAAACTGTCCACCATCGAAATCTGGTTCTTTATTTTGGAGGACAAAATTCTTATACAATGTCCCCTTGAAATTCTTGAAGCATGTCCCCATGATTTCTTTTGCTTTTTTCTTGACTAACTCCCTATCATACTTGGCTAGGAAAGTGAAATACTCTGGGATCTTGACATCCCATATGTAATCTTTCTCGCTTTTGGGAACCCTCCACCGGTCATCATCTTTCCCAATCCACTTCCTGTACTTAATCGGGATGAAGTCCCTAACAAGTAACTCGAGGATAGTCTTATATTTGGTCAAAGCTATAGGCGGTGAGAGTGGATCCCTGAATTCATCAAACTTAGTAATGTGCCAGTGTGCATTCCTACCAACAGAAATCTTTGACACGCCTCATTTGGATCTGGCTTTCCTGCTACCCGAACCCTCTAGCTCCTCGGCCGACGGAGGCTCTTGCTAGAGACACCAAGTAAGCTATGACCCTCTCAATTGATTAGTGTGTGTGGCTACATAGTCACATGATACCAAAGCTACCTGGCCATCCAGGTCATTTTGACCCAGATCGAGCAGGCCGGATGGGGTCCATGGTTGCTCGTTCTCACCAACCTGATTGACACTATCACCGTTTGTCGGATCATGCGGCTCTCCCGTCCCAGCAATATCAGCCGCTTCTTGTTGCCGATCTGTTCTTTGGCGATGGGGTAACAGGCAACGATGAGTCATGGCTGTGACACGATTGTGGTTAGTTTTGGCCGTGGACAACTACTAATAGCATATGTTCATATATATATATATAATATGTTTAATGCAAAGTCTAATAATAAGTCCACATACAACAAAGTCAAATAATAGCATATGTTCACCTAGAACAAATTTATTGTTTGATTGACCACATACAACAAAGTCCACCTACTGTTCTACGAAACTAAGCCTACATCAACATCCAAATAAGAAAAGCGATGACCATAGCCATAAATAAAAGCATGACATCTTTCCAAGACCAAGGAGCAATTCTCCTAATCTTCACATCTCCAGCGGATGGCTTCTCTTCGATCTCCAGTGCCAGCGGATGGCCATGGTTTGCATTCATTGGACCATAGTAGGCCGGTTGCCCATGGTTTGCAAGGTAGGCCGGATGACTATAGTAGGCCCTCAAAGCTTTAGCTTCTATATTGTATTTTTTGTGCAAATTACCAGGGTAGCGATTGACTTGAGCATGGCAATCTTCCCAGGTTCGATAAATCCCAGGCATGTGACCAACATGCACTACATACCATGCCATGGTTGTCTATACATTTAAGTAAATTAGGCATGTCCTAAGTGGTAATGGTAACTCACTAAACAAGAGTTATTATTCAAGTTATATGGCCAAACTAAATCTATTTAATGTTCTTTATCCTTGACATGATAAAAAATTACCTCAATAATTGGACTGTTTATTATTCGGAGATCAATGTGGTTTAGTAATCATACTTGCTGCTGCTGCCGAGCCAATTTTAAAAGTTGTTTTTAACTTTTTTTTTCTAGAACAAACATCTATAGATGCCTTTTTTTAAGCATGCTATACATTCCATCAAAATCAATTGACACTCTACCTATAGCGATTATACCTATACACATTTGACAAGAATCCATCATTGCTTAAGCAAGAGAAGAAATTCTTATCTAACTCTTACACAAATAGAACACTCCCTACCATCACAAATAAGACATCCACAGTCATTAACGTGTACCTTTGACTGCTAGTTTCCATTGCTTGCAATAATTACAAAGTACAATGATATCATAACATTATGCAACTACTATTCGAGACAGATATGCTCATATCATTGTCACATATTCAATCTAACTATGCCAAGAGGTGTTGATGATCAATGTTTAAATACTTAGACTGCACACAACGCAAAAGGTCACTTAGCTGTGACTTGAGGGAATAACTTATTGTGATAACATGCAAATAACACCAATGGTTCTTAAATAGTTTAGGGCCATGATTACTAGGTCCTCAACAAATCAGTAGGTAGCATAATCTCTTCAAGGAAAAACTAACTAGTTTATGTAACAACATGTACATACAAGGATAGCTAAACCAAGGAGTAACAGCATGTAACTCAATCGAATAGGAATTGACTGCTATTGGGAAGACAACAACCGTGGGGCATTTCATCAAACACTTAGCTGGTAGTGAGCCACGCACTCACCGTGGGGGTGGGAAAGCAGCTGTCCGCATGCTCCTAAAGGCCTCGGTGGTACTCTGGTGTGGGGCAGTGGATGGCGTGGGGAGTGCTCCGGCGTGGGGCGGTGCACGGGCGTCGACGTCGAAGAAGAGGAGCGCGGGGCTGGGAACGGCGGCGCGGGGGGCGTTGGACGGGTGCTCCGTCATGGGGCGGTGCACGGACGTCGGCGTCGAAGAAGAGGAGTGCGGGGCTAGAAACGGTTGGCGCAGGGTTGAAATTTGGATAATTTCAACCCGCACCGGGCTTTTATACCAGACCTCATCACTGTCGGTTCTAATTATAAACCGACAGTGATGGGGGTACATCACTGTCGGTTGTAAGTCTAAACCGACAGTGATGTAGAAATATCACTGCCGGGCCATTCTTTAAACCAGTAGTGATTGCTGTGTAGCGGTTCTAGCATAAGTAATTTATCTTTTCTACTTCTTTCGAATACCTCCTACTAGCTCAACGGTTAAGACCCCGCAACATAGCCCCAATACCCGTGTTCGAATCCCGGGCGGCCCAATTTTTTTGGTTTAATTTTATAATTTATTAAGCAATCTAAAGGTCAAAAAGAAAAAATAAATAAACCTTGGCACACATCCTATACTAGCGCAGCAGTTATGTCTCTGAACTCTGCAGCCTGAGACCCGAGCTCAAACCCGAGGGCTAGCACAATTTTTTTTTTATATATCACTGTCGGTTTTCAAAATAAACCGATAGTGATGACCAGCATCACGGTAGGTTTCTTCTCATCACTGCCGATTTTTTGAAACCGACAGTGATGTTTATATATATTAAAAAATTCTTTTATATACTGAATAAATAGAAGCATATGTATTCCTATGTCGAAATGGCTTGAAATTTTTTTGGCAAGCTTGTACACCCAAATTAAGATCTCACAAAGGATCTTAGGTTTTTCTATTCATTTTTTATTTATTATATTTTTCTGTGTGCTGAATAAGACAAAAGAGGGTGAATTTCATCTTGGACCCTATAGATTTTTTTCATCCACCTCCACAAAATTCTTATCCCTAGGGCACATTAGAGCCTGTGTAAAAGTTTGGCACCATTTCGGATCTTTTCATGGGTAGACTCAGTTCAACCTATAATTAATCGGTGTCGTCACGTGGAAATTCAATTAAACCTCAGAAAGTAGCAAACCATCTCCGAAAAATTCCAAACTTGGTGTTTCCTTCACACATGGCACGTGCAAGCCCGAGAATAATTTTGAGACCAATACGACACCAGAATGCTTATGAACCACATAAACCTTGATAACCTATATGTATAGTCATGGTTCGATGAAAAGGCAAATGTACCTCTATGAAGCATGTATACTCTGCCTATGTTGAAATGGCTTGAAATTTTTTTGGCAAGCATGTACACCCAAATTAAGACCCCACACAAGATCTTAGGTTTTTCTGATCATTTTTTATTTATTATATTTTCTCTGTGCCAAATGAGACAAAAGAGGGTGAATTTCATCTTGGACCCAAAAATCATCCACCTCCACAAAATTCTTATCCCTAGGGCATATTAGAGTCTGTGTAAAAGTTTGGCACCATTCTGGATCTTTTCGTGGGTAGACTCAGTTGAACCTATAATTAATAGGTGTCGTCGCGCGGAAATTCAATTAAACCTCAGAAAGTAGCAAACCATCTCTGGAAAATCCCAAACTTGGTGTTTCCTTCACATGTGGCAAATGCAAGCCTGAGAATAATTTTGAGAGCAATACGACACCAGAATGCATATTTCTAGTTGCCCAACAAATGTTAAATGAATTACATGCATGACAATAATTAAACACACAAAGCCGTATATATTAAAATTAGAACCCAATTAAACTATGATCTTGAAAACCTAGCTAAATAAATATCAATTACTATCGGAATCACTACCGGGATCAATCGGGCCACGTAGACTAATATGCCTCTGTAGCCATATATGGTAATTGATGTCACAGATTATGTATCCGCTTGTATCGATGAAGTCCAATGCCCATATGAGTGCACTCTCTCATGCCTCACAGTATCGAAAGAATGGTCGGCCATAGATGTAACCTACTAAACGGCCACTACCCATGTTAGTAATCCTTATGCAGTACTGGCATCCTTCTATAGTGAGCTGGCCAAGGTTTCTATTGTAGAAGTCCCAATCATACCCGAGTTGCTCCGTAGCTTGGTCTAGAAAGGCCCACAAGCCACATGTAGCATAGGTAAGGTCCTGTAGCGCAATCTGCATGCAGAGAAAAAGAAAAAAATAGAGAATGTTATTACAATAATAAACAACAAATAACCATGACTCAGGTATAAGTGACCATTTTACCATATCCGCATGGTTATAGCTCGCAAACCATTCATTTGCTTGCGGGACGGGGATATCACCAGCATTCAAAGCAAGTGCCTTGAAGTATGAGAAATCAGGCACATCATAGCAAATATGTCGAAGTGCCTCTAAACAGATGCGCACGACACTTAATTGGGCGCTTATCACGTCCAGGCTCTTTATTCCCATCCTGTGGATATGGTTTCAATGATTTGAACCCCTCACAGGGATGAAAAAACTGAGTTCACACGTCCATAGTCGACCACTTGCATTAGATGACGTGTTCTCGATGATGTCTGAGATAAAGAACCAGCTAAGTGCTATTTGTAGCCAATCTATTAGGGATATAGTCTGTGACATATATGCATGCAACAATGATATTAAACTAATTACACTTATTTGTTAGCATAAAAAAACAAAAGATGTTGGAAAATATTTCATACAATAGCTAGAACAGGGAACCGTGGAATGGTCATATTAGGAGTGAATGGCTCATCACCAGGGTGGAAACCTAGTTCTTATGGTAGGGGAGGTTCGTTGTTCTTACCACCTGATCGATAAAATGCAAAAAATGAACATAAAATATATGCACAAAAAAATCTTCCAAGTAAAATGTGGCAACATAATTAAATATAGATCGAATGCAAGGAATAAGAATATATACAAATGTAGAATACAAAGAAACATGAATATAAATATAGATCAAATGAATATAGATAGAATATTAGAGAAGACAACATATCAATACCATTGAAAAATGCATGAGTCATTACCAAATCACGTAGAGAGAGAGTGGATGTCTTGAGAAGTGAGAGTGAAACATGAGAAATGAGACTGAGAGAGTTCGTGGGTGGGTGGGATCGATATATATGGCTGGCAGTTTGTTTTATATAGGGGGGCATGGACATCACTGCCGGTTTTTAAATAGAACCGACAGTGAAGGTGGCTATCACTGTCGGTTTCTAAATAGAACCAACAGTGAAGGTGCATATATGTAAAGGATATATTTATTTAGATACTACAGTGGGGAAGTTTTAACAAGAACAATATATTTATTTAGATAGTAATGAAATAGATCAAAAAATTACAAAAAATTAGAAATAAGTTACATATATGATAACGATATATTTATTTAGATAGTGAAGGTTGCTATCACTGCTCTGTGAACCTCGTGACATCTCCAATCTTCGACGTTGCTCTATCTTAGTAGCATTCTTCTAGTATCTCATGTGTGCACCATTTTAGTGGACTACGATGCATAACGATATCTGTGGTTTGTTGTGAGAGGAAAACATTGTATCATGGCTGATAAGGCCTGGCTGAAACCAACATGCATGGAGAGGCTATCTCCTGGCCGAGGGCCATTTTATAGGGGCTAGCAGTTGTGGTACATTTTTATTTCTGAACTAAAGTTGTCGGGTAGGTGGGAGCAGTGTTACAACTATTGTGGTCATAGGAGCACTATTGGTATGTGAGGAGCATCTACACATCACTGTCGGTTTTAGTTTAAAAACCGACAGTGAATTGAGCCTTTTGTGTCGGTTTGAGCACCGACTATGATAGAAGCTATCACTACCAGTTTTAAAACCAAAACCAGCAGTGAAGGGCCCTGTCGCCAACTTTTAGTAAAAAAATATAAAAAAACACTGTTGGTTTGGAGCCTGCTGTCGCAGCCTTTTTGTAAAAAATATTAAAAAGTTTGGCCTGCCTGAGATTCGAACGCGGGTCGCAGGGTCGAGAGTGCGCGGCCTTAACCGCTGAGCTAGGGTAGGGAGTTCGCTTAGTTTGTTTTTCTTTATTTATTTATTAATAGAAATAATGCAGTTAGTTTATATTCTAAAATAACACAAAAATTTGTGTCTTGATTATTTAATTCTATGATAATTAATTAATGATCTATAATTATCAAATAATAGTGTTTGTGAACATCATCTTAATATTTGATTACATAGCCAATAATTAAATTATAGAGATGCGCACAAAATATAAATTAAATATTCAGTGCGAATTGCTGATACAACGTCTACATAATGATTACATAGTTAACAATAATCTAACTATCTTTAGGTGCATCAACAATGAGGGCCTCATTGTGATCAATTCATACGTAAGCAGGTTCGTCACCCTCTTGAAGGATAGGTAGGGGTACGTTCACCCCGAATGGAGGCATTTCCTGATAGCCCCTGTAGTCTTCTTCGTCCGTCACTCCATCGACACCGACAATCTTCCTTTTCCCTTTTAGGACTACTTTTAGCCTTCCTTTTGTCTTGTTGTCCCTTGCATAGAAGACTTGCATAACATCTCTTGCAAGGACGAACGAGTCATCTCTGTATGCGGTCTTAGTGAGATCAACGGTAGTGAACCCTTTGCTATCAGTGTTGATTTTCTCGAGCTAGACCCACTGGTAGTGGAAAAGAGCTTCCTTCAATAGACCGTAGGCTAGCTCCCATATTTCCTCTATGAAACCATAGTATGTCGCCTGCACATTGCCATTTTCGTCGTGAGCATCAAAACGAACACCACAATTTTGGTATGTGCTCTTTCCATCTTGCTTTTTTGTGTAAAAAGTGAATCCATTGATCTCATACCCTTGGTACCTAAGATATGTACTCGAAGGTCCCTTGGCTAAGGCATCCAGTTGATTGCCCAACTTTATTCCAAGCAAGCGATGTCGCAACCAGCTAACAAATTCCTCCTTATGTTTTTTATCCAACCAAGCTTGTGACCTGCTTAGATACAGAGTTTGCAGCGATTGCCTATGCTCATCAATGTATGGCATCACACCCTTGGCTTGCTAGAGAACAGCAAACTATACTTGTCTGAAAGAAACAGGGTTGTCTATTGTAATAGATTTCTCCCCGATCGTTCCTTTGCCACATAGTCTTCCCTCGTGATGAGATTCTGGAACTCTGACCCTTTTGATGTCCAGATAATATGTGCAGAACTCAATGGCCTCCTCCATTGGCCATCCTTCAATCATGCCCCCTTCTAGCCTGAATCTATTCCTAACATACCTCCTGAAAACTTTCATCAATCTTTCGAAAGAGAACATCTGATGCAGGTACATTAGGCCAAGGGCTCTAATTTGGTCAACAAGATGAATGAGCAGATGCAATGAGATATCAAAGTAAGTCGGCGGAAAATGCATCTCAAGCCTAACGAGAGTTTTGGCTATGTCCCGCTGCAGCTGCTCTAGTGTGGACGCATCAATGACCTTTTTTGAGATCGCATTGAAGAACGAGCAAAGCTTTATGATTGAGGCATGGACCTTTGGGGGGAGGATACCACGCAGGGCAACAAGGAGCAACTGAGTCATAATGACATGACAGTCATGGGCCTTCATAGGGCCATAGTTGAACTTGAGTTCTCTCATGTTCACTAGCCTCTTCGGGTTCGCACAGTAGCCCGTCGAGACTTTGAGTTCATTGAAGAAAGAAATAAGCGCACGCTTTTCTTCCTTCTTCAATGTCCATGACGCAACCGGAAGTTTGAACTGGCCATTCTCTAACTCCATGGGATGCAGCTCCTTCTTGATTCTCAAGTGTTGCATGTCTAGGCATGTGGCTAGTGAATCCTTCGATGTCCCCACGGTGTCCATCAAGGTGTTAAGAGTGTTAGCGCACATGTTTTTAGTGATGTGCATGGGATCAAGACAGTGGCGTACACTCAAAAATGGCCATTAAGGTGGTTTCCAGAAAACCAATTTTTTCTTCCAAACGCTCCCATCAGGCGCTGCTACTGCATTGTCCCCCTTCCCAAGGACAACCTCCAGTTTGTTGAGTTCTCAAAATATCGCAGGCCTATCTCGATATTTTGAAGCTAAGCATTTCTCAATAGTACCATTGAAATCTTTTCTACTCCTACAGTAAGGGTGATCCTTAGGTAGGTACCTACAGTGTCCCATATAAACTATCTTTGAGTTATTTGGCAGATTTACCGCATCGGTGTCGTCCAAGCACTCGACACATATAGTATAGCCTTTTGTCTTCTCTTTGGACAACGAACCTTGACCTGGCAGATCAGTGATTATAGCGATAAGTACTCCCTTGATCATGACATGTTCCTTTTTGTACTCGTCCCAAACATCAAGCACACCCTTTTCAAACATCTCCACTAGTTCATTGATCACTGGTTCTAGAAACACATCGATGTCATTCCCAGGTTGTCTTGGCCCTTGGATTAGTAGTGGCTTCTGGATGTACGACCGCTTCATACAGACCCAAGGTGGAAGGTTGTATATACAGAGTGTCACTATCCAGGTGCTATGATTGCTTCTAACCTGGTCAAAAGGATTCATCCCATCTATGCTCAAAGCAAACCAAAGGTGCCTTACCTCTCCACCGATGTCCTTATAGAATATAGTATTGACAGTCCTCCAGTTATGCCCATCGACGGGGTGCCTCATCATTGTATCTTTCTTACGCTCTTCGCTATGCCAGCGCAACAGCTTGGCTGACTTTGCACATGCAAACAGCCTATGCACTCAGGGAGCTATAGGGAAATACCAAACAACCTTTACGGGACCTCCTCTGGTCTTGGTACCCTCATCTGACGGCCCTTCCTTGTACCATGGAGCTTCATACTTGCGGCACTTGTCTAAGTCTTTGTATTTTTCTCCATAGTACAATATGCAATCATTGGAACACGCGTGGATTTTTTCAACCTCGAGACCGATGGGGCAGATCATTTACTTGGCCAAGTATGTCTTTTCTAGCAACTCGTTTTTTTCTAGGAGCATTTTTCTTATTATATCTAACAACTGATCGAAGCCTTTATCGCTCAATCCGTTTGTCAATTTGAACTCTAACAGCATGATGTCGGCTTCTAGTTTGCTCATTGGACAATTCTTATACAATGGTGTTTTGCCATCTTGTCTCATTTTCTCTAGCTTTCTCAGCTATCTTTCACTAAGACATCCGGTCTCTACGTTATGTAGCAGCTGAGAAATGCCATTGTTATCCTCGGTGTCGTCAGCTAGCGTGTTCCTAAACACATTATTAACTGTGGCCATAGGTTCCGTGTTAACACCGGGTTCCTCATCAGCATCGTGGATGGCTACGTCAGGCATGTCCACACCATCATCATTTCCGTGCAGAACATTCACACCAACCTCACCATGTATAGTCCATATCATATAGTTTGGCATGAACCCCCTGGTAATCAAGTGCGATTTATAGACTCAATTTGACGAAAGTTCCTATGATTCTTGCAATATTTGCATGGGCAGAAGACTGGGTTCCCATTCCCAGCATGGGCTTTGGGATCGGTGATAAACTGGCTGACGCCATGCATGTACCGCTTATCCGTTCAGGACAGATGCATCCACTCTTGATCCATCTCTGCACAAAAAATACTGAGACAGTAATTACAAAGAATTAATAAGAAATTGAGCTTCATGAACAACAATTGTAGCTCAAAAGTATCATTTTTGGAAAATATTATTGTACACTAATTATTGAAAATTGAAATTGGTAGCCCCAGCCCTATAAATTGAAAATCATAGTAAAAAACAATTATTTCACAATATTGAAGAACAACTATTCTACTCTACTTCTAAGAACTAATTATAGCATCACATACTAACAATGATGATCTTGACCACCATGTAATAATTAGCTAGGAATTTATATGTGTTCATAGACACCAACCTTTTGGATGATGGATTCACCATAATTTGAGCCTCGCACAAATGTCCAATTGGAAAAGTGCTCTCTAGAATGGAGAAAGAACTAGAATGAGAATCAAGCAATGTAGCCATCAAAACGAAGCTAATTAAGCAACAAAATCAAAGGAGTGGATGTTTGTTACTAACCTTAAAGCAAAAAGATCAAGCCATTCTTCAAAATCCAAGCACTAGCTTTATGGTGAAGAGCAGCCGCAACAATAGAGGGAAGAGTCTAGACGCGCGCCTCTGTTCTCGGGATGGAAGAGAGGAGGAAGGAGAGGACGGCTGCAGCCTTTTTGTGTTGTAGGCTTATCACCGTCGGTTCTTGGCTAGAATGGACAGTGATAGTGCCCAATCACTGTCGGCTCTTGGCTTAAATCGGCAGTGATGAGTGCCCGCCAAAACACTGCCGGTTCAAGCCAAAAACCGGCAGTGATGTGGTCCTTCACTGCCGGTTTTAGCCCAGCACCAATCATTTTTTTTTCATTTTCAAGCTCATAACCGGCAGTGAAGGTACATCACTGCCGGTTCTTACAAATCCGGCAGCGATGAGGCCGACAGTGATGTGCAAATTTAGCGTAGTGTCACGTCCCGGTGGAACACGCCGCGCGGGTGCACATGCGCCAGCGTAGAGACGAGCTGCCCAAAGAGCCAGTAAGCGGCGGGCTCCTTGGATCGAACCCTATCCTCCAGCGCAGATTGGACGCTGCCGCCGCGTGCGAGGTCCAGCACGAGGTACACAGTGGAGTGGGAGGCCAGGACGTCGAGGAGGTGCCCGACGTGTGGGTGGCCCTGGACGTGGCGGAGTGCGGCGAGCTCCCGCTCCACTGACCGGTGCGCCGCTACGGGGTCCTCTGGGGAGCACGGGTGGTGCGGCTTCCGGACAGCCTTGACGGCGACGTGGACTCCCGAGCGGACGTCGCGCGTGCGGTAGACCTTAGACGAGGCGCCCCAGCCGAGGACGCTGCCGAGCTCGTACCTGCCCTGGAGGACCTTCGTGTAGCTTTCTGCCGCGGCGGTAGAGGAGGCCACCGATGAGTCGTCCGGTTCCGGTGGCATCTCCGGTGAAGCGGAGGCTGAACGCACGCTTAGCCGGCTTTGGAAGGAATGGTAGTGGAGTTTGTTGGAACTTCAACCTCGCCTTCCAATGAAAGGTGTGCGTGTACCTTGTATTATTGGTTTGATAAGTAGCCGTGTTTACACAAGCGTCTAGTGTTTTACAAGCATCTAGTGTCCTCGATGAATCTCTAAAAGATGGTTGATCTTCTATATATGATGACATTGACATGGATGTTATGTCGTTTTTAAGAACACGTGTAGTTATATAGTGATAGCTTATTCATATTTATAAGATGATTCATTTTTGTGAACCATTATAAGATGAAATGTGGATGTGCAAATGTCAAAAGGATGCTGACAAACTCCGCAAAAAGGTGTATTTCATTTTTATATTAGTATTAATGTTGGACTGTGTATGTAGTGACACTGCTTTTTTTAGAGAACAGGAGGGGCTTACGCTCCTACTGGGAATATATTAAAAAAGGAGGTCCAAACAAAACAGAAACAAAAACAGCAACAAAAAGGGGAGCTGAAGCTCAAGAAACAAAGAAGATGAGGGCAATTACAATGTCTGCTATAGCCATAAACTGATTCTAGGGAGGTACTTTTTCTTTGCCCTTAGAATAACTAGGCCATAGAAACTTCTGAAGAGGGGTTTACACCTTTCATTGGTAGCTTCTTAGTGACACTGATTTTGCATTGATCAATCAGCATACTATTGTGATAGAGATCAATACAGATAGAGGATATGAATCGACATATATATACTGATACGAACATAGGTAGTGGGATATAGTCATATAGATACACTATCAATCTTCAGTTCAGTACTATCATCATTTGTGTGCTATTTTATACACAAATTATCTGAGGTATTTTCCACATCCAAGTCATCCCTGCCATCACCAGTAGTGTGCTTTTGCCTTGACGGCGACCCAATGCATAGAGATTTTTTTTTAATTTTAACCCTTTTTTGAATTTAATTTTAAATCTAACACCGTCGGTTTTTTATTTTAAAACTAACACTTTTGGTCGCGCCTATTGCCCTGGCGCGGCCAAATGCCTGTGCCGCGCCATGCATGGTGCCGCGGCAGAGGACTGACGTGGCGACGACTGGAATCGCTGACTGCTCACGTGGCTGGGCCTACCACGCCACCGATCTTGGCGCGGCAGGGCTACGCCATCCATCACGGCGCGGCAGGGATCGACTTGAATGGACTTTGAAAGAGACAGAAAGAGACCGCTCGGTTGCTGTGTGTGGCCTCGCTGACCGGCCTGAAAAGCACGCTGTGATGATGATGTTTGCCGCGGAACAAGATCCTCTAACTTGGCTCTTTCTACTGCAGAGGACGTAGGACCTCCGATGCCATTCATTCCACATCCTGCGGCACGGAGAAAAAGCAAACAGAGGAGGGAAAGAAGGAGCCCAATAACAGCGCCGGATGGACGAAAAAGGCACGAACCTGGTAAAAAACGGCGGGAGTCTGATGAGAAAAGGCGCCAAAGACGACGCTTACGATCGCCCGAGCTTCTCCTCTTGCATCTCCTCTGCACTTCAATTGTGTGCAGGTGTGAGTAATCTTTCTCCCTTCTCTCTCGTCGTTCCTCTTTACAGTGGCTTCATTGAGATTGATTGAAATTTCATCACTAGGTTGCAGACTTAGTTTTTGCTTCTACTGTTGTCATGTAAGAAGCACGATGGAAGAACAAACTAACAAATTGCATCATGATTCCAATACGTAAGCAGCACAACCCCACTTTATCATTTCTGATGTGACATCATAAGTATTTTACCCTGGTAGTGCTAATCTATTTCATAATTTTTTCTCTGTACTTCCACAAGCCCTTCTCATGTTATTCTTTTTTGTTGCAGAGATATACTACCTGGCTTGGCACCTCATGTTGGCATGGAGTTTCGAACTTGGAATGAGGCTTGGGCATTTTGGCTTAGTTACGGTGGACAAAAAGGTTTTGAGGTTAGAAAAAGGTATACAAATAAAAGATCTTCTGATGGCATGGTTACATCAAGTAGATTTGTTTGTGCAAATGAGGGTCATAGGCTGCAGGACAAAAGGGATCATTTAACTAAATGCCCTCGAGCTGAAACTAGAACGGATTGTCAAGTCCGCATGACTCTTAAATTGGATCGAAAGGAGGGACATTATAAAGTATCTGATGTCATTTTGGAACACAATCACAAACTGCACCTACCAAAAACCTTTCACTTATTGGTGTCACATAGGAAAATTTCTGATTTACAAGCATTTGAAATTGAAATGACAGATGATGCGGGAATTGGACCAAAAGCAACACATGAGTTGGCTAGCCACCAAGTTGGTGGACCACTTAATCTTAGTTACACCCTTCATGATCACAAGAACTATTTGCGCACCAAGCGACAACAAGAGATGGCATATGGCCAAGCAGGTAGCATGCTTAAGTATTTTCAAGACAAAATTGCCAAAAATCTATCATTCCAATATGCATTGCAAATGGATTGTGAAGAACAAATAGCAAACATATTCTGGGCTGATGCTAAAATGATTATGGACTATGCACACTTTGGTGATGTTGTTAGTTTTGACACTACTTTTAGAACTAACAAGGAGAGCAGGCCTTTTGGTGTCTTTGTCGGATTCAACCATTTTAGAGAAACTGTAGTTTTTGGTGCTGCACTCATGTATGATAAAACATTTGAATCTTTCAAGTGGCTATTTGAGACTTTTCTAAAAACTCAAAATGGACAGCAACCTAAAACATTCTAAACAGATCAAGGTGCTGCAATGGGAAAGGCAGTTGCAGCAGTATTTGCATAAGCATGGCATGGACTATGCACCTTTCACATTATGCAGAATGCTATCAAACATCTACATGAAGTGAAGAACGAAGAGAAGAAAGAAGAGAAGAAAAGAGAGAAGAGAAAAGAGAAAAATGAAGACACTAGTATTCTATCATATTTCAGTGCGTGCATGTTTGAGTATGAGGACATCGCATAATTTGAATAAAAGTTTGATCTATTGAGGCAAAAGTTTGACCTTTAGAGGAAAAAGGTGAGCAGGCCAACTTAGTTGGATAGTATATACAAGGTGAAAGAAAAATGGGCTGAATGTTATATTAAGGATGTCTTCACATTAGAAATGAGAAGTACACAATTAAACTAAATTCAGGAAAAAGTTACCTAAAATCTGTATGAGACCACCACCTATGTTAATGCAAGCTAGCAACTTGTATACACCTATTATATTTGAGGCTTTTCAAGGTGAATATGATTTGATATGATTAATATATCTTAGAAAAATCATATTATTTTTTTGCGAAATTAAATGAAAATAATTTTTATATGAAAATTATAGATATCGACGAGATCTACAACTTTCTAGTTTTGAATTTTCTCATTTGAAGTCGTTAAGATGCTCAAAAAAATTAATGACATATTTACACTTAAGGACATTTTTGTCTTTTCACACCTGCAGTTTGACGGCGTTAGAGCCCAAATTGATGGAAGTAGCATGGAGGGCACGAAAAAGTTGGAGCAGTGGCGCTGAAGACCGCTGAACTTTTTTAGAGGCACACAAGCATTGCGATCTTTTTTAATGGCACATAGGGAATTGTCTCTATTGTTTTCTCCTTCTCCTCCTCTGTTTGCTTTTATTCGTGCCGCAGGATGCGGAACGGACGGCATCGGAGGTCCTACGTCCTCTGCAGTAGAAAGAGCCCCAAGTTAGAGGATCTCGTTCCGTTTGCCGCAGCGTCACGTCACTCTCCCAAATCTTAGGCCTTGTACTGACGGTGAGGTCGTGGTGAGGACGCTAAAGCGGCAAGGTACTATAGCATGCGTCACAGTAGTACTAGTTTATTTGTTTTTTCTCCATTCTCAAATTGTCACGTCGTGTCCCTATCACATATGTCTCCTGCACCACTACACGGTTCCCAGCTGGCACGTCGTCTCAGAGCGCAGTAGTACCTGCTGCCTACTAGTACGTTGCTTGCATTGTCATTCTGCTCGATGGCTGACTGATGAAGTGATGATGATAATATATGTATTATTATACTCCCTCTCAAGTGTTTCTGTACGAAATAGGTACTGTTTACATTACTCCAGTGGTGACAGTATACTACCTCTGTTAAAAAAAGGTAACTATGCCTTGCATGCCAGTTAAATTAGTTCATATTTTACTAAGTTTCTAAGGGCAGTCCCAATGGTAGACACTGCGCACGATTTCCGTAGTGACCACGTCAGCAAAATTTCGTCTATAGAAACTATCCCCACAATGCAGGTTTCTTCGCGTAATAAATGTGCGTTTTTCTCTCTCTCTCTTCCTCCACCGATTATCATGGATGCTCTCGCCTCTGGTACTATCTGCCATGGGCGAGCTCAGCTGGCGAGAGCAGCTGCGAGCGCGCTGCGGGGCGGGCGAAGGTGCGCAGCTGCCTGTGGGCGTGCGCGACGGCGCAGGCGAGCGCGTGCGGTGGCCGGCGGGTGCGCGGCGGCCAGGCGAGTGCGCGCGGCTGCCGGCGGCTCGTGGTGCTTCTTTATGTCGATCGACGTGTCCGCTCTATACGTGTCGCATGGTTGCACGTACGTACATGATGCATATGAACGAACAACGAACAATCAAACGGCGACCATCACAAATTGGAACCCGACGGTTGCAATGTGTAGAGCAGATCAAGTGCTCAGCCTGAAGCAAAACCACCTCCAGTCCGTGCCATCCTCCTTCATGATCTTTCGCGACTAGATGCCCTAGTAGATGACGACGGCCTTCTTGTCCTGCCCCTTCCGGCGCCGCGGCCTCATGATTTTGGCGCTGTTCTGGCGCGGTGGCTGCTTGCTAGCGCGTGCAGCGGCGGTGCAGGCGAGCATGGTGGCGGCCGGCGTGCGAGCGGGCCAGCGTGGTGGCGGCCAGCGCAGCGGCGGCGCGAGCGAGCGCGGTGGCGGCTGGCAAGCGTGTGGCTAGCAGGTTAAGCGCTGGGGCCGTTGGCGAGCGAGCGTGCCGCGGCGGCCGACAAGCCATCACAGGCGCCGCAACTTGATAGAAACGACTCGTTTCTTCCCAACAGTGAAATCGTAGTTTCTTCGTGCATCGATTCAAGAGACGACATCGTTTCCTCTTGAAGAAACGGTTTCTTCTATTTTTCATCTCTTTCTTCATTAATTAAGCTGCCATGTCAGCATTTTGCTGAGTTGGCATCTCATTTGATAGAGATAGAAACCACCATGAGGCCTTGTTTAGTTGGGGGAAATTTGGGAATTTGGTTACTGTAGCACTTTCGTTTTTATTTGGCAATTAGTATTCAATTGTGGACTAATTAGGCTCAAAACGTTCGTCTCGCGATTTCCAACCAAACTGTGCAATTAGTTCTTTTTTTCGTCTACATTTAATGCTCCATGCACGTATCGCAAGATTCGATGTGATGGTTACTGTAGCACTTTTTTGGAAAACTTTTTGAAACTAAACAAGACCTTAATTCTCCATTGGGAGTGCCCTAATGGATGTTACATGGCTTGGGCGCATGGACTGTGCCGCTTCCCTCTCTACGCTACTCCCTCCGATTCTTGGTCAAAAATGGCTGCAAGCACTGCATATCCTGTGCCAGCACTTTCCTAATGTGCATTGATTGTAGACCATGGTGATTGTAGACCACGCCAGCACCGCTCTTCCAGACGTGCAGTGCCGCAGACCAAGTAGTTGGCTCCTATGCCTTAGGCAGCACAACATGCGACTGCTGGCTCTGGCCACATCCTCTCTCTTCGGGTGGCGAGCCCTCCATTTTTAAAAAAGCTAGCCCTGCGACCGAGCGGTCTCTTTCGGTCTCTTTCACAGTCCATTCAAGTCGATCCCTGCCGCGCCGTGATAGATGGCGCGATCCTACCATACTAAGATCGGTGGCGCGGCAGGCCCAGCCACGTCAGCGGTCAGTGATTTCGGTCGTCACCACGTCAGCCCTCTTCCGCGCCACCATGCATGGCGCGGCACAGGCATTTGGCCGCGCCAGGGCAATAGGCACGGTCAAAATTGTTAGTTTTAAAATAAAAAACCGACAGTGTTAGATTTAAAATTAAATTCAAAAAAGGGTTAAAATTAAAAAAAAAATCATGCATAGAGAAGTGCATTATTGGTGTTTGGTTCAGCGGAGATTCGCTAGCAGGTGCACGTCAAGTGACACGCACGATGCCAAGTCCACGTCGATGGATGGGCAATCAGTTGCAAGATTCACAACGCAATTCCATTCGCACTAATGAACCGTCGCACATGCTGCAGCGTGGCGGGACCACCGTGACCTGTGAGGGGCTTATTAGGCTAAAATGGTCTTCCACTACATCGTACTCTTGTATCTCTAGAGTAAATTACTTAATAATACAATAATTTAGCAGGTGGGTGAAGATTATTAGTCTAACGACTAAGTAAAACTGCTCAAATTAGTGCATATATGACACAAACGCTGCTAGCGCGATAAAATATGTACTCACATACTAGACGCTAGGGTTAATGGTAGGTTTACGGCATGTTTATTATACGTGAGGTTAGTGTGGAATTGTTTAAGATGGTTTTGGCAAGTATAAGACACACATCACGGAGCATGTGTTCCACGACGTCAATCCAGAAGTTGATGCCGCTAATCGTGAATATAGTTAGTATCTATTGTTCTTAAACTTCAATCCTCTATTCTAATCATACGAAGGTGGATTTTTCACACGAGACCGATCTCTAGTTTACAACATGAATCTGGTTTATACTAATACTAGTTCATAAAATTTATAGGACTAGAACCATGGTGTTCCTCTGTTTTCGTTGCAACATTATGATCGTACAAGTTTGTGTTTTCACGGAAAGGTGATCAATAATTTATTGTCGATACTAGAGTGATAGCATAGGGTATTGATAGAATTATAGCCATGGTCTACCATGTAAGTATTGCTACTCAATTTGGTTAATAAGTAGCTAGGCTAGATGGAAATATTATATCTTTTTCAAAATAGAAGGTTGAAAAATTTTAGTGCAAATGTGATCATCTTTTGTAAATTACAACCAATCTAGTATTGGTTCAGGTTTGATTTGGGAAGTTCATACTGGCTGAATTATCCATTAATTCTTTTATATTTTCATTGCCATTTGTCATCCTTTTTTATTTTCAAAAATAAAATTATGTCAAGTGTTTTACGTTCCTTTAGCATTTGAAAATAAGTCTAACTTAATTAAGGACTTGTTTGGATGCCTATGTATTTACCTGCTCTATCTACATGTGTTGAGGTCAACACATATGGATTGATGTGAATACATGGATATCCAAACAATGTCTAAGGGGGTGTTTGGTTCCAACTTCTAAAGTTTAGTCCCTATTGTAGAAATTAGAGGGCAGTAGGAAAAACGGTGTCGCCCTATCTTGGGTCGATGCACCGGCTGCGTGTTTTTCTCAAGGAGATCAGAGAAAAGCCCTCCGCATGGCGTTACATATATACGTGGAAACAACAGGAGGTTCGGCCAGGACTCCTTTACAAGGAAATCTAATATTAACAATTCTATCTATAGGAGTCCTAGGCCAATACATATCCTTGTTGTTCCATGTTTACAATCAATGGAAACTTATCTAATTATGACCTTTCCTAACAGCCTCCCTCAATCATAACCTTCTGAGGTTAAGATTGGTCTTGAAATTTTCAAATAATCTTACAGATAAAGGCTTTGTAAAACCATCTGCAATCTGATCTCCAGACGGGATGAACTCAATCTCCAAAAGTTTCTGAGTTACCCGTTCTCTAACAAAATGAAAATCAACCTCAATATGTTTGGTTCTAGCATGAAACACTGGATTAGCTGACAAATATTTAGCACCAAGATTGTCACACCATAATTTTGCTGCATGTGGACTTTTAACTCCCAATTCTTTGAGTAAAGTTTGTACCCACATAATTTCTGCAGTTGCATTAGCCATAGCTTTATATTCTGACTCTGTACTAGATTTTGATACTGTAGCTTGCTTACGAGCACTCCAGGATACTAAGTTCGATCCAATAAATACAGCAAATCCACCTGTAGATTTTCTATCATCAACATTACCAGCCCAGTCGGCATCTGAGAATGCACTTACTAATGTTGACATTGAGCGATGTATATTTAATCCAAGCTGAGTATATTGTTTAATATACCTTAATATCTGCTTCACAGCTGCCCAATGAACAGTAGTAGGTGCATGCAAAAACTGACATACTTTATTTACTGAGAAAGCAATGTTCGGCCTTGTGAGAGTCAAATATTGTAATGCCCCAACTATACTTCTGTACTTTGTAGCATCTTCTGGACCTAACAGTGATCCTTCATGTAAGGATAATTTCTCACTGGTAGATAGAGGGGTAGATACAGCTTTGCAATCTGTCATTCCAACTTTCTTCAAGAGATCAGTAGCATGTTTATGCTGAGTCAAAAGAATACCATTCCGTACCTTGTTCACTTCTATTCCCAAGAAATAATGAAGATCACCTAGATCTTTCAAAGCAAAATCCTTTTGTAAATCTTTGAGTAGAGCTGCCGTAGCCTGTTCTGTCAAGCTGACCACAATAATATCATCAACATATACAAGAATATACATAAAGATTCCTCCCTTGTTGAAAATAAACAATGATGTATCAGCTCTTGAAGGCCGAAAACCAAGATCAATAAGTTTAGTGCTCAGACGAGAATACCAGGCTCTTGGCGCTTGTTTTAATCCATACAAAGCTTTGTCCAATTTACAAACATAATTTTCCTTGGATTTTTCTACAAAACCTGGAGGTTGTTGCATGTAAACTTCTTCTTCTAATATACCATGCAGAAAGGCATTTTGAACATCAAGCTGTCGTAAGCTCCATCCTCTAGACACAGCTATAGACAAGATAGTACGAATAGTAGCTGCTTTTACCACCGGACTAAAAGTATCCTCATAATCAAGACCATATCTTTGCTTGAAACCTTTAGCTACCAATCGAGCTTTATATCTGTCTAGACTGCCATCAGCTTTACGTTTGATTTTATATACCCATTTGCATCCTATAATATTAATACCTTTCTGAGGAGGAACCAAGTGCCAGGTTTTATTTTTAATCAAAGCATCATATTCAGTTTGCATAGCTGCTTTCCAATGCGAATCACTTAAGGCTTCTTCAACAGTATATGGTTCACCGGTAGAAGAAAATAAACTGTATCTAACAGTGCCATCAGTATATACCTTATCTTTGCGAATTCCTCTTTGCAATCTTGTTCTGGGTCTCTGAGGAGAATTGTCAACGTGCTGTGGTGCAGAAGATCCTGATGGCGTCCCTGTTGGCGCTGAACCAGCCGATCCTATCGGCACTGAAGGCGAGGCGGCCGATCCTGACGCTGAATATTCGCCGCTGGTTCCCCCCGTGCGCGCAGGAGGAGGCAATGTGGCAGCGCCAGTACCGCCTGGCAGGGGTGCGGTGACGGGCGCCGATTCACCCGGGATAGATTCGCTCGCACCTGATGCCGCGCCAGACGCCTGATCAGCTGCCGATCCTAAGGCAGATTCACCAGTCATATCAGCCTCGTGTCCTGCGTCTGGTGAACATCCATCATTTGATGTGTTCCCTGCAATCAAATGAGAATTTTTTCCCTGTTGCACTGCAACAAGATCATTAGCAATATCTACTGGATGATTAGTAAATTGGCCTACTAAATGTTCTTCTCCATGAGTCGGATTTAAGAGAGTTGGATGGAGACAATGGATTTCAGATCGAAGACGAGCTCCTGCATTGGGATGAAGTTTTGAAAAGGGGAAAACTGTTTCATCAAAGACGACATCCCTCGAAATATAGACGCGACTAGTGGACACATCTAAGCACTTATATCCTTTGTGAAGAGTACTATAGCCAAGAAAGATACATTGTTTAGATCGAAACTGAAGTTTGTGAGCATTATATGGATGAAGATTAGGCCAGCAAGCACAGCCAAAAACTCTCATGGATGTGTAGTCTGGTTTTTGCTGAAAAAGTAATTCGAGAGGTGTGCGATATCCAGTGGTTCTACTAGGAACACAATTTATCAAATAGGCTGCAGAAAGAAACGCTTCATCCCAAAATTTAAGTGGCATTGATGCATGAGCAAGAAGGGAGAGCCCTACTTCAACAATATGACGATGCTTTCTTTCAGCAGACCCGTTTTGCTGGTGAGCATAAGGACAAGAGACATGATGAACTATGCCTGCTTTAGTAAAAAATGAGTTAAGTTTTTGATATTCACCACCCCAATCTATTTGTATGGCCAAGATTTTTCTATTAAAGAGATGTTCAACTAAAGCTTGAAACTCTTGAAATTTCTGAAGAACTTCTGACTTAAATTTCAGAAGATATATCCAAGTAAATTTACTAAAATCATCAATAAAGCTCACGTAATATTTTTTTCTACCAACTGATTCTGGCGCATCACCCCAAACATCAGAGAAAACAAGTTCCAAAGGAAATTTTGAAGTACTAGATGACACAGGGTAGGGAAGTTGATGACTTTTACCCTGTTGACATGCATCACAAACTGTTTCACTAGAAGATTCTCCTAAACATGGGAGATTATTGCTACTGATAACTTGTTTAACAATAAAGGAGGATGGATGACCAAGACGGCTGTGCCACCTTGACTCAGGTAGCTTGGTGACGGTCATGGCTTGTTTTATTGAAGACGCAGGAAGAGGATATAGGCCTTTGTGACATGGTCCCTTAAGAAGTGTATTCTTCGTTGCCTGATCCTTGATCAAAAAGAAATTGGGGTGAAATTCAAGAAAGGCTGAGTTATCAGTAGCAAGAAATTGGGATGAACTGAAACGAGATTTTTCTTGGCTAGTAGAACATAAAGAACATTTTTTAGATGAATATCACGACTAGGAGTATGAACAGTAGTATGGCCAATATGACTAATATCCATACCTGTCCCATTGGCTGTGTGAATCTGATTAGACCCATGGTACTTGTTCTTCGTCGTCAGCTTTTCCAACTCGCTTGTCACATTGTCAGTGGCACCAGTATCCATGTACCAATTTGTGTCCACCCCATAAGAGTTTGTGGCCGCAGCCACCAATCTCTGATCTGGCACATAATCTTCATCGAACCTGTGCCAACATTCAGCAGCAGTATGTCTTCTTTTGAAGCATACTTGACACAAGGGCTCTTCATCGGATGAAGCCCTTTGATTGTTGTTGTAGTTGCAATTGAAGTTGTAGCCACCGCCACGCCCTAGGCGTCCTCCAGAGCTTCCACGACCACCATAGCCGCCGCGGCTTCCATTGTTTCCTCGGCCTCCTTGCTGCATGTAGCCTCCACGAGACTGGCCACGGCTGCGGATAATTTTCCCGCGACCACGTCCGCGACTGGCTGCGTTGGCCGATCCTCCCTGGTTCCCTCCATAGACAAGATCCATACGAGTTTCAAAACTGAGGAGCTGTGAATAAAACTCATCAAGAGTGATTGACTCCACTCTAGTGCAGAGAGACGTGACGAGCGGACTGAAATCTTCGCCAAGCCCAGTGATGATGTACTCGATCAATTCTTCATCTTCTAGCGGCCTTCCTGCCGCTTTCATCTCGTCGCCTAGGGCCTTCATCTTGCTGAAGTACTCCGCGACGGACGAACTCCCTTTTTGGGTAGTCGCCAATGCAATCCGTGTGTTCACAGTTCTTGCCCGCGTCTGTGACGCGAACATATCTTCTATGATCTTCCATGCTTCTGCCGCCGTTGCACATGTAGCAACCTGCGAGAGGATGTCCTTGGATAGGGAATTAAGGAGATAGCTAAGGACCTGCTGGTCCGTTGCTTCCCAATCCTCCAGTGCCGGATTTGGCACTCTGATCTCCTTGCCATCGGCGCCTTTGGTGACAAGTTCTGCAGCGGGTGGTTGAGAGGCGCCGGTGAGGTATCCTTGAAGACGAGCACCACGTACTGCAGCCCGAACTTGCGCCTTCCATAGCGCATGGTTGGACTTCGTCAATTTCTCGGCAATGGGTTGACTGAGAAGAAGGTTGGAGGTTGCAGATGAGCTAGCCATGGCAGATGCAATCTATTTTGACTAGATGGCTCTGATTACCATGTAGAAATCAGAGGGCAGTAGGAAAAACGGTGTCGCCCTATCTTGGGTCGATGCACCGGCTGCGTGTTTTTCTCAAGGAGATCAGAGAAAAGCCCTCCGCATGGCGTTACATATATACGTGGAAACAACAGGAGGTTTGGCCAGGACTCCTTTACAAGGAAATCTAATATTAACAATTCTATCTATAGGAGTCCTAGGCCAATACATATCCTTGTTGTTCCACGTTTACAATCAATGGAAACTTATCTAATTATGACCTTTCCTAACACCTATCACATCGAATGTTTGGTTACTAATTAAGAGTATTAAACATAGTTTAATTACTAATTAGAAGTATTAAATATAGACTAATTACTAAATTAATTACATAGATGAAGACTAATTTGTGAGACGATAATAGCTTTTTTTCATATATCACGCATCTTCGTTTCATTTGAGCCACGTACAATGATGGTATGGTATATATATGATTGACCGTCTTTTCAGGACTTTGTGGCCGGCCATGCTGATAACACAACGGATATATCAGGCACCTGAGCCAGTACAATAATAGCTTCCCGTTCTTATCACGAGGAGTACGTCGCAGTCGCAACCTATTACACGGAAGGCCTTATTATCTATAATACGGGTGGCAGCGGACGAGAGTGGCAAGAAAAAACAAATACCGAATAAACAAGCAACAATAATGGTGGAGCGACATTATTTGACGCCTGAAAACGACCGTTGGCTATTCCATCTAAAATTTGACTGGACGGGTATACAACTTTTAAACGGCTACTCTGTAAGTAATTGATAAGTTTGTGATGCCAAGCTGCGAAAATTAAGTGACGAGATTACCCTCAAATCTTTGCATAAAGAACCTGTGGCTTTGAAGCTTGGGTTTGTGTGAGAAATGAGTAGAAATGATTTGTGACGTAAAAAGCCAGATATTGATGCTCACATTATTATAACTGAACTCATGAAGCTTTAGACGCATAATCCTGCATTACATCATGAAAGATCAAGCTGTACCTGGCATCATAAATATTACTGCTCCAAAGTTACCAAACACTATTACATGTAAATATGGAGCAACATGATGTCTAAGGTATAATGATATACAGCTCAAATATACACCCTGCTCATGACCCATAAACAGCAGAGGTTCGTATCTCAGTTTTGTTTACCTTTAACATGTACACAGCCAATTTTGTACAGTCGATGTCACGCGGGACTCACGTAGCCCAGCACCAATCATTTTTTTTATTTTCAAGCTCATAACCGGTAGTGAAGGTACATCATTGCCGGTTCTCGCAAATCCGACAGTGATGAGGCCGGCAGTAATGTGCAAATCTGGCATAGTGTTTGTATTATGATCTCATCGAATAGCGAGATGGCGATTACAAGATGGCTATGCAAATGAGAGTTTCGATGATTACAACAGGGCGGATGGCTAGCTATTTATATCCAAGGCCTCCCCTACAAGTTACATAGTCATGCCCTAGTCGGAGTATTAGCATGATCTTCAGATATCCTTCCTTAAATAAGCGAATCGTGAACCTTCAGGCCTTCTTTGGGACGGATTCGTTAGCCAGCATATCCGGTAGTCGAGAATCCTGGGAGTATCACTAGTACACTGGAGCTCAGCACTGGCGGTTTCAGAGGCATTTCTACTGGCGGCTAAACTCACCGCCAGTGTGAAAGGCTAGTACAAATCAACAATACTACAAGCGGTTAGTTAAGATGCGCAAGTAGAAATAACTTTGTACTGGCGATTTCTCTAAAACAACCACCAATGATAATAATGTTTACACTGGCGGTTGATGTAAACAATCCGTCAGTGTTAAAGCATTTTCACTGGTGGTTTGTTTAAGTCAACCGCTAGTGTAGCTTTTTTAGCACAGGCGGTTCGTCTACATCTGCCGCCTTTGGAATAATTTTTCCAGTGGCAGTTTATTATTAAAACCGCCAGTGAATTGTTTTTGAAAATTCAAAATTTGGCGCCATATATTTCCCGCCAGTAAATTGTTTTTATTTCCCACCATATATTTTCCACCAGTGAATATTGTATACCAATTGAAACAAATCCAAATAGAAATCACAGAAAATTATATTTGCATGCACGAGAAAAGCAATATTTGTTGCAGTCTACCAAAGTCATCACACGCTAATAATGTATACATAAAACAAAGTTTCTTCCACTCATAGCTAGCTCGGTACCATGACGTACTCCTCTAATAATCCTCGTGGTTTAGCTCTAGCCTGGCAATATCTACGAGATCTCGGTACTATGGTCGATCTAATTCTGACTCCAGATCAAAATACTTCCCATCGAAGTGAATTATTTCTTTCATAATGAACCGGCTAAAGTCCTCGTAAATGTTCATGAGCTCTTGATTCTGGAGGCGCCTACCCGTGGGATCACACTTGTATACCTGCAAAATATAATAAGTCATCATAATTTACAACTAACCAATACATAGAAGGCATAAGTAGTGACAAAACTTGACATATGACTATTACTTACTTTGGTAGGGTTGTTGGTGTATCTCCCATTTTCTATGAGAAACTCGCACACATAGTACCCACAGTGCACCGATCCTGGTGGTTGCTTGTGGCACTATATATATAAGAGTTCGCAATTGGTTACTACATAGTTGCTACGTGTACAAACATAGAAGACAAATATATGTATGCTTATTTAAAGTTTACCGGATAGTTACTTTGCACATGTAGTGGTTTTCTGGCTTTTTTTTAAATCATACCATCCACCCTTGAACTTATAGAACTTGTATGCCCTGCAGAGCTTGAATGAATTCAACAAGTCATATCCAAACTCTCATAGATAATATAGAAATGTGGAAAAGCACGCATGCAAATCTTGACTTACTGTTGTAAAATATCGATGAATTTTTCATAACTACTCTATGGGAAATCTGTAGAGTCAAGGACCAAAATTTGTGCCTCGTAGAGCCAAATGTACATACAGACCTAGTGGTCCCTACACGGATTCAATGAAGCCATGTGTTAAGATAGTAACAACTTTATAAATAAAAATTATTAAGGGAGTTTACCACCAACACATACTTGAACATGTATGGTGCACATATAATTCTCCTGTCCTGGTACTGAAGAAATGCGTTTCCTAGGTAGGTGGCCACTGCAGTTTCCTACTTCTGCTGCTCCTGCACTCTAATTTTTACTATTTCAGCCTCGCTCTTGCCCACAAACTTGCCATGATTAGGACCCATAACAACTGTGTGCTCGCTCTCGCTTATTCTTAACGAGTTGAGATACCCAACCTTTTTCCCCTCGTGAAGAAATGGATCCTCAGTGAACCGCATCTCCTGGTCGGTGTCGGTGCGGGACCCACAGGATACCCCGCAAGGAAGGGAGAAGATCTAGTCAAACTAGGATTCTTCCCCTGTAATCTTAGTAGTAGTATTATTCTGTAATCCTACTAGGAACTCTCATTGTAAACCGACTAGGATTCTGACCTCCTGACTATATAAAGGAAGGCAGGGTTCCTAGGGATGGTGATGGGAGATAACGCAACACAACACTTTACAATCAATCCAATGAAAAGGCTAACGCTGACTGGACGTAGGGCTATTACTTGATCAAAGATCGAGGGTCCGAACCAGGATAAATTGACTGTCTCTTGCGTTTACCGTCGAGTTCTGCATACGCTGAAGCCCGAACATATTGCCCTGGGTACCCCCGTGGTAGGCTATCGGTGGTCAAACATCGACAGCTGGCGCGCGCCACACCCAAATGGGAGTACTTTTTTCTTCAAAAAGGTACACACCACATGAAGATCTCATGAAGCGCTACACGGTTTCGCTCAAGAAAGCACTCGGACAACGCTTGTTCCTGCTCGACAAGACTTGAAGGAACAAGACGAGGCTTCCAGAACTCAACCATGAAGTGCTTGGGGGCTTGTCGATGCGAGACCCATGGGATACCCCGCAAGGAAGGGAGAAGATCTAGTCTAACTAGGATTCTTCCCCTGTAATCTTAGTAGTAGTATTATTCTGTAATCCTACTAGGAACTCTCATTGTAAATCGACTAGGATTCTGACCTCCAGACTATATAAAGGAAGGCAGGGTTCCTTGGGACGGCGATGGGAGATAACACAACACAACACTTTACAATCAATCTAACGAAAAGGCTAGCGCCGACTGGACGTAGGGCTATTACTCGATCAAAGATCGAGAGTCCGAACTAGGATAAATTGACTGTCTCTTGTGTTTACCGTCGAGTTCTGCATATGCTGAAGCCCGAACATACTGCCCTAGGTACCCCCATGGTAGGCTATCGGTGGTGAAACATCGACAGCTGGCATGCCAGTTAGGGGCTTTCGGCGACTTTGCATCCGAGAGCTCGATGGACCTCGATAACATGATCTTCTCGAAGGGATCAACCTTCATCTTCGATTCGTGGATCTATGAGGCAGGCGACAATGGCAGGCTCCAAGGCCGTCTCCTCGAAGATTTGGATCATCATCAAGACCTTTTCATTTCGGCGACAACAACAGATCAACTTGCTAGAAGATTCGCACAGCTTGTGATGTCCAATCCAACTTAGATTCCGTGGCTTCACGCATCCGATTCAAACTCAGGTTCCACCTTCGAGATGGGGTCTTATCCGAGTTCTTTCAGAAAACCAAGTTCTTTTCCGACAAGGCTCCAGAACACGACATCAACCTATCAAGAATACAACTCGGAGTACTTTAAAGAAGACGGGTCCTTTTCCGTTCGGTCTCGGCAACATGGCAACGTCTTATCGGGCATAGCTCGAAAGATTTCTTAATCCAGTGCTTGGGATACCGCTGACAGGAGCTCAGAAAGGTCTCGTACTAACCATAACATCTCAAGACTGCATCATCCACTGGCCAGGTTCTGTTCCTGAGGATAGCAGTACCCGGCTAGTTGACACAACAACAACAACAGCTCTACCCTACCAAGAAGGAGACTCGATCTATGACCCTGAAGCCTCTACTGAAGTTATCAACAACTCTAACAGTACGGAAACCAACACTGATGATAGAACAACTCACGCTCAAGAAGTATTCATGATTCGCCGTCCTTGATCACCATTGGTCCCCCCCAGAAGTGCCCGATGTCAGGTCTTCAGATGAATCCGAATCCAACATATCACCATTTACCTAGGGGCACGATGGTGAGACCGAGAGTCAGAGGCAAGCTAGAGAGAGAAAGAACAAACTAAAACAAGGACGTCAACGCCGTACTAAGCAGTGCAAGGAAGCTTAGATCAGATATGAGTCAGACCTAGTCGAGTACAATAGAAGAAAATCAGAGCGAGAGCTCAAAGAAGGACGAGCAGCGAATACACCCTACGATAAGATCTGAGAAGCACTAGAAGAACTCAGGGCGACTTCATATCCCAATGAAAAACAAGAACAGCTCCAGGACTTCCTCCGATCAACAGTCCTGAGGACACAGGATGGAAGGGCCTGCTCAAGACTACCTGATAGGTCAACATCTCATGAGTAGGAAGATCAAAATCAAAGGAAGTCCGCTTTCGAGAGACTTGGAACAAGTGGAAGTCACAACAGAGAAAGTAGAAGAAATCATAGTCAAAACGACAGAGTCGAACAACCAAGAAAGGCCAGAAGCAAAGCACCTACTCGGACAGCCACGCAAAACTACTCTCACCAAGAAACAGTTGGCAAGAAGGGGGCGCTGAATCAGAATACACAGAAGCCAGAACGCACGATAGATTCCCCTATTTTGCAAATAGACTTACTTCAATACGACTACCTCACAAGGTCAAGCCGTCCAACCACTCCAAGTATGATGGCAAGACTGAACCAAGGCAGTGGCTCAGGATTTACTCGCAATTGATTGAATTGGCCAGAGGAGACGATGACATCAAGACCTTGTTCTTTCCCATGGCCCTAGAAACCATGCCCCTTTAGTGGTTTGACAAATTGAATCCAGGATCAATCAGAAACTGGGAGGACTTGCAAAGAGCTTTCTATGAAATTTTCACGGGTATCATTACACACCCAATAACCCATACAGAGTTAAAAGGACTCAAGCAGAAAGGAGTTGAAAGTCTTAGAAATTACTATCGATGATTTGGCGAACTATGAGCTCAAGTACATGACATCACCCAACGAGAAGTAATCAAAGCTTTCTCTCATGGAATCATGGCCAGGTGGCAATTTCAAGACTTCTGCAAAGAAAACCCAAGAAACAATGAAGAATTCAGATGAACAGTGGAAAAGATGATTACCGCAGAGGAAAAGACACAAGAAAGATTCCTAGATAGAAACAACCGAGACTACCCGTATAGGCAAAATCTTCAAAATAACAGACATCAGGAAAGAAAACATGGACCAGACAACACCATAGTAGTGACTAACAAATCAAGGAAGTTTTCCAAGCCCAGAAGGTGTGACGACATTGAAAACATGCATTGCATCTTGCACCCTAAAGGAAATCACACCATCGGAGATTGCTACACCTTCAAAGATCGATACACAAGGAAAGATAGGAAGGAAAATACCAAAGAAGGCAATCAGAAAAAAGAAGAAGACAACCACGAAGATAAGGGATTCCAAAAATCCAGGGGGATAGTAGCAGTAATCTTTGTCGAGGTTCTAGATTTCAGAAGCAAACATCAAGAAAAGCTAGCGTTACGAACCATCATGGCAGCAGAACCGGCTACTCCAAGATATCTCAATTGGTCACAGTATCCAATCCAATTTTCAAGAGAAGACCAATGGACTAGCATAGGAAACGCTGGCCATTACCCACTGGTTCTAGATCCAACTATTGCCGGTATGACTGTTACGAAAGTACTAATCAACGGGGGAGCCGGACTCAACATCATTTTTTTAGAAACTCTAAGGAAGATGGGACTACAACTCGCCAAGATGATTACACCAACAAGCATGCCTTTTTATGGCATAGTACCCAGCAAGATAGCAATGCCACTTGGACAAATCACTCTACCGGTTACTTTTGGGACTCCCTCGATCTACCATACAGAGTTCATCAAGTTTGAAGTTGCGGACTTTGATTCATCATATCACGCAATCCTTAGGCGCCTAGCAATAGCAAAATTTATGGCAATACTGCATTATCCATACCTGTTGCTTAAGATGCCAGGGCCTAACAGTGTCCTTTCTTTTCGGAGTGATTTGAAGCGCGCTTTTGACTACGATGTTCATGCAATCCAAATTGTAGCAAAAGCACAGGCCACCGATAGAAGAAAAGAAATAGCCACTGTTGCAGCAGAAATGAGCCTAGAAGAGCTAGTGATACCGGCTAAAAAATCCCACCATCCTAGCACCACCAAAAGAAGTTGACGTCAAGCAAATCGACCTAGGCACCGGTGATCCCTCCAAAATGGCAACCATCTGCGCCCACCTCTCAGCAAAATAGGAACTCGCGCTCACCAACTTTCTTCAGGACAACAAAGATATCTTCGCTTGGAAGCCGACCGACATGCCAGGGGTCCCAAGAGAGTTGGTTGAGCACAGAATTGATATCAATAAAGGCTCCAAGCCTGTGAAGCAACGACTACGACGATTCTCACCCGACAAGAAGGCAACAATTAAAAAAGAAATCATGAAACTAATGGCAGCCGGATTCATTAGAGAAATCCTCCATCCAGATTGGCTAGCAAACCTAGTTCTAGTACAGAAAAAGAATACGGACGAGTGGCGCATGTGTGTCGACTACATAGACCTCAACAAACATTGCCCGAAAGATCCGTTTGGGCTACCATGCATTGATCAGGTAGTTGATTCAACAGCAGGATCTGCCCTATTATCCTTCCTTGATTGCTATTTAGGATATCACCAGATCGCATTAAAGGAACAAGACCAGAGCAAGACATCTTTCATCACTCCATTCGGTGCCTACTGCTACAAAACCATGTCATTTGGACTCAAGAATGCTGGTGCCACTTACCAAAGAGCTATCCAAACATGCCTAGGTGATCAGATTGGCGAAAACATAGAGGCATACGTGGATGATGTAGTAGTAAAGACAAAGAACCCGGATACACTAATTGAAGACTTAAAGCAAACCTTCGAAAACCTAAAAAGATGGAGGTGGAAATTGAACCCAAACAAGTGTGTATTCGGAGTTCCTTCAGGACAACTACTCGGATTCTTGGTCATCATGGAATTGAAGCAAGCGCCAAGCCAATTCGAGCCATAACAAAGATGGGCCCTCCTCGAAGTGTCAAAGATGTGCAGAAACTAATAGGCTGCATGGCGGCCCTTAATCATTTCATATCAAGACTGGGCGAAAAAGGGTTACCTTTCTTTAAATTGCTAAAGAGGACAGACAAGTTCGAGTGGACAGAAGAAGCCAACGAAGCTTTCAAAAAGCTCAAGGCATACCTCACCTCCTCACCCGTTCTCACACCTCCGAAGAAATACGAAGACATGATGTTGTACATTGCGGCAACTTCTACTGTGATCAGCACAGCGATTGTCGTAGAAAGAGAAGAAGAAGGGCGTATATATAAAGTACAATGCCCCGTATATTACATTAGCGAAGTACTATCAGAATAAAAAATCCGGTACCCACATGTGCAAAAATTACTCTACGCCCTCCTGATCACTTCACGCAAGCTTCGGCACTATTTTGAAGGCCACAAGATTACCATGGTGACAGATTTCCCACTCGGAGACATCCTGCATAATAGAGACGCAATAGGGCGTATATCTAAGTGGGCAGTTGAACTTGGTGCTCTCAATATCGATTTCACCCCATGGAAGGCAATTAAGTCTCAAGCCCTGGCCGATTTTGTTGTCGAGTGGATAGAAATTCAACAACCTATGTCAAGTACCATCCTTGATCATTGGAAGATGTACTTTGATGGATCACTCAAGCTAGGCGGAGCCGGTGCAAGCGTCCTCCTCATTTCTCCAGACAGAAAACAACTCAAGTACGTCCTTTAGATATTATGGCAAGTTACAAACAATGAAGTAGAATACGAAGCCCTCATCCATGGGCTATGAGTGGCAATTACCCTCAGAATCAAGCGTTTACTCATATACAGCAATTCAGCAGTAGTCATCAATCAAGTCAACAAAGATTAGGACTGCACCAAAGAAAACATGGGCACCTACTGTGCTGAAATACGAAAGCTCAAAAAACATTTTCAAGGATTAGAAATTCTACATGTCTTGCATGATTCTAATGTCACGGTAGATGTCCTCACCAAGCTTGGATTAGACAGGGCAAAGGTCCCACCAGGTGTATTCATAGAGGAGTTATCAGCTCCCTCTATCAAACAACCCGGTGAGATAACCCCTAAAATCTCAGCTAAAGGTACCCAGATCTTGGTAATCACCACCTCATGGACCCAGGTTTTTATTGATTACATCAAAGAGAATAAGTTGCCAGCAGAAAAAGAGGAATCTACCCGAGTTGTTCACATAAGCAAGAACTACGTCCTAGTGGGAAACAAACTCTACAGAAGAGCCGTATCATTAGGAGTACTCCTAAAATGCGTCTCATTTGAAGAGGGCAAAGAGATCCTAGATGAAATACACTCAGGTTGCTGTGGAAATCACGCCGCTTCAAGAACACTAGTTGGCAAAGCATTCCAAACCGGTTTCTACTGGCCAACCGCTTTGAAAGACGCAGAAGAACTCGTCAGAAGATGCAAAGGTTGTCAAATGTTCGCAAGACAAGCTCATGTGCTAGGTCACAATCTCATCTGCATCCCACCCGCTTGGCCTTTCTCCTGCTAGGGGCTAGATCAAGTAGAACCTCTCAAGAAAGCAAAAGGCAGTTTCGAGTACATCTTCGTAGCAATCGACAAGTTCACCAAGTGGATTGAATACAAACCACTCGCAAAATACAGCGCAGCCAAAGCAGCCGAGTTCATCCAAGACATTATGCACCGCTTTGGCATGCCCAATCGAATCATCATAGATTTGGGTTCTCCCTTCATAGCTGCAGAATTCCAAAGTTGGGCACATGACTGTGGCTTCAGAATAGATTACGCATCAGTCGCACATCTAGAAGCCAACGGATAGGTAGAAAGGGCTAATGGACTCATACTAGCCGAATTAAAACCAGGATTGTATAAAGAACTAGTGGACTATGGATCAAAATGGATTGAAGAATTACCCAAGGTCGTATGGGGGCTACGGACTCAAATAAGTAGAGCCACCGGATACTCACTTTTCTTCGTAGTTTACGGATTAGAAGCCGTACTACCTGCCGACTTGATCTGGACGTCACCAAGGATAGAACAATATGACGAAGGCACATACAAGTTGGTAACTGAAGACGAAAAAGAAGTCAACAATACATGGCATATCAGCTAGCTAAGAAGATTCTATGCATGAAAACAACTCATGGGAAAGTGTATACACAAGCCACAAGAGATCAATGTTCATAATCAATAAAGATGGTGCTCATCAACAACATATGTACTATTATGACTTATCAATGTTCATGATCAATAAAGATGGTTCTTTCTCGACAACATATGTCTTATTATGGCTTTCCCTGAGTTGTTTCCAATGAGCATACCGGCCGAAAGCAAAAGAGCTAAAAAGATGCTTGAGCCCGCTGATGAGGGTAGCTAATAAGCTAACACCCGAACAAAAAAGCAAAATGGCTGAAAAGACACCTAAGCATACCGGCCGAGAGCAAAAGAGCTGAAAAGATGCTTGAGCCCGCCGATGAGGGTAGCTAATAAGCTAACACCCGAACCAAAAAGCAAAATGGCTGAAAAATGCCTGAGCATACTGGCAGAGAGCAAAAGAGCTAAAAAGATGCTTGAGCCCGCCGATGAGGGTAGCTAATAAGCTAACACCCAAACAAAAAAGTAAAATGGCTGAAAACACGCCTGAGCATACTGGCCGAGAGCAAAAGAGCTAAAAAGACGCTTGAGCTCGCCGATGAGGGTAGCTAACAAGCTAACACCCGAACCAAAAAGCAAAATGGCTGAAAATATGCCTGAGCATACCGGCCGAGAGCAAAAGAGCCAAAAAGATGCTTGAGCCCGCCGATGAGGGTAGCTAATAAGCGAACACCCGAACCAAAAAGCAAAACGACTGAAACTAAGCCTGAGCATAAATCAGAGCAAAATGACTGAAACTAAGCCTAAGCATAAATCAGAGAAAAACGACTGAAACTAAGCCAAATGGGAGTACTTTTTTCTTCAAAAAGGTACACACCATGCGAAGATCTCACGAAGCGCTACACGGTTTCGCTCAAGAAAGCACTCGGACAACGCTTGTTCCTGCTTGACAAGACTTGAAGGAACAAGCCGAGTCTTCCAGAACTCAACCATGAAGTGCTCAGGGCTTGTCGGCGTGGGACCCACGGGATACCCCGCAAGGAAGGGAGAAGATCTAGTCTAACTAGGATTCTTCCCATGTAATCTTGGTAGTAGTATTATTCTGTAATCCTACTAGGAACTCTCATTGTAAACTAACTAGGATTCTGACCTCCTGACTATATAAAGGAAGGCAGGGTTCCTAGGGACGGCGATGGGAGATAACGCAACACAACACTTTACAATCAATCCAACGAAAAGGCTAACACCGACTGGACGTAGGGCTATTACTCGATCAAAGATCGAGGGTCCAAACTAGGATAAATTGACTGTCTCTTGCGTTTACTATCGAAATTCTGCATACACTGAAGCCCAAACATACTGCCCCGAGTACCCCCATGGCAGGCTATCGGTGGTGAAACATCGACAGTCGGCTTGTTGCATTCTGTAAAGCGCATGACTTTGTCAAGTACTTCATATGCCCTAACATTATATTAGTAATAAAACATAATTATGTATGAGTGACACTTACAGGAACCACATGATCACGAGCTGGACATCGAGTTTGTGAAGGTGAAACATCAACTAAATGTCCTCGAAGTCAACCATAACTTTGCTAGAGCCACTAATAAAAATTAGTGGTGGTACAACCACGCTGAAGGCATTGATCCCAACCCAAGATGCTCTCATATACCAGTCATGCAACCTCTTCATCGCACGTGAAACACAATGGAGTTCGCACCACTGGAGTAGAGGCCTGCCTGGCACATATTTATCAGTGGGGATATTATCGTAATCCTCTCTCGTTGGCTTTCGTATGGCGATCTTGTCGGAGGCAGACTTGGTAGCTTTTTCACTGCCACGTGTAACTAGTCTCCTTGTCAATCCGTCCATCCACTTCTTCATGGCCATCGGTGATGATGTCTCACCAATGGGTGTAACCATTTTTGGCATAGACTTAGCTGATCCTATAGCTACATGGCCTTTTGGTTCCGACGAGGCATCCTTCTTGCTTGGGGATGATGGTGGATTCAAGGTTATCGATGGTGGTGGGTTAGGTAGAGGCTCTGAGATGGTGTGGAGGCTAAACGATGGTGGTGGGTTAGGTTATGGTGATGGTGGTGCGTTACAAGATGGTGGGTTAGGTTCATGCTCTAAAGGGGTATGCGATGGCGGTGAGGCTACATGTGAGAACCCTCCTTCATCGTCCACTCCAAAAAATGGCATC
This sequence comes from Miscanthus floridulus, assembly GCF_019320115.1. Lineage (NCBI taxonomy): Eukaryota > Viridiplantae > Streptophyta > Magnoliopsida > Poales > Poaceae > Miscanthus > Miscanthus floridulus. The sequence goes on along the minus strand of NC_089590.1, from coordinate 31,302,570 downwards.
GATGGAATAGGATCATTCAACCTTGAAAGGATCTAACAATGCCTAGAGGGGGGGGGGGGGTGAATAGGTGTATCTAAAAATTTACTGCAAATGCTAAGTTCAAATCTATCAGTCAATGTCGGAAATCCCAGCGTTTGGGTCGGAACTCCCAATGTTGTCAGAAGTTCTAGTGCAAACGTTAGCAGTTTCGACGCCTACGTGAACTACAAAAGTAGTGCCAAATTTAATTTTGCAGATAAATAATCTTGCAACCTCACTTCCTAGTGGTTTGGTGAAGATGTTGACTCACTCCCTTGATGCCGTAATGCCTCCAAACCGTAGATCAAGTCCAAACCCTAAAATAGAAGTTTGGGAGAGAAAGAGACAAACAAATACAAGTAATCTCTAGCAATCACAACAACAATAACAAGCACATGGGACACAAGGATTTGTTCTGAGGTTTGGCAACCCCACAAAGGAGCTCCTACGTCCTCATTATTGAGGTGACCACCAAGGTTGGAGTCTCTTCCACCTCCTTGCCTCTCTCAAAGCGACCACAAAGGTCACTTGAGCTTTCCACTAAGCAATCGAAGGGTGATACAAACTTCCCAAGGCTCTTCCACAAGATGAAAGCTCTTGGGCAACGCCTAGCCAGCTAGGGGCAAAGCCTCAAGAGTAATAGACACAAAATCAACTGGCTTGACGAAGAAATCAAGTGCTCAAGCTTGCCAAAGTGATACTCTCACTTAATCCACTCTCCTTTCACTCAAAACCCTAAGGGAATCGAAGATTAGAGCAAAGGGGGAAGGAGAGGGGTGCTTTAGTTGCTTGGGAGCTATTGAGCATGAAGTGGGTCAGCTGTGAATGAGTCCATAATGGTTAGAAGTGAAGAGAGGGGTATTTATACTCCAAGTGAAAATCTAACCGTTCAGATCTACGTTGGAAGTTCCAACGTAGATCTTAGGACTTTCGACATTAACAGAAAGGATTGTTCACACAAGGACAGAAGTCCATGCGTGCAAGTCAATGTCAGAACTCCCAATAAACGTTAGAACTTCCGACGGTTGGAACGTCCGACGTATGTCGGGACTTCCGACGTGCATAGTTAAACAACGAGTAAAGCTCAAGGTGTCGGGACTCCCAACAAGCTTTGGGACTTCCGATGGTCGGAAGTTTTGACATATGTCGGGACTTCCAACGAGCACAGATAGCCAGACAGTCAGCACCACCAATGTCGGGACTCCCGGCTTGGGTCTGGACTTCCGACTGTTGGAAGTTTCAACTCACGTCGGGACTTTCGATGTTCATAGTCACTGCACAGGCTAAGTGATCGGGAGTTAGAACTTCCGACAAAGGTTGTGACTTCTGATGTCGGGAGTTCCGGCATACGTCGGTACTTTTGAAATCGACAGTCACAGAAAAATAATCTACATGCTCGTAGAGTGCTAGAGTGCCTCTCTTTTGATTTAATTATTATGCTTGAGCACTCTATCTTTCTCAGAACAACTAAATTTGCATCCCTCTTTATAGTGCGGTGGATCCTAAACTCAAAAGCAAAAATAAAACCTTTGGAGAGCACTTTGAGTTCGTCCACCTTTACAACTTCAAAAATTGAGGGATACCATTTCATCTTTATCAACTCTTTGATTCTTTCATGGGACTAATAGCTGCAACGTATCTCATTAAGATCACATTAGTCCCTAATTTGGATGTCATCAATACACCAAAACCCACATAGGGGGCAAATGCACTTTCAATCTCCCCCTTTTTGGTAATTGATGACAACCAACTTAGGCTTTTATAAGAATGAAAGATTTTAAAGCTTTTGAACCCCAAAATTTATGAAGAGCTCCCCCTTAATGTATGCATGAATTTGAATTTCAATTAGAAACATCTATACATGATTTGCATACACCAAGACAAAAGCTCCCCCTAAATTTTGCAATCTATGGGATGCAACAAGTGTGTGTGAACAAATAGATATCCGTGAAAAGAAATGCAATATGACATATTATTTCACACAATAAGTAAAAAGGAGTATGATGGCCAAGATTTCAAAGTAAAAACTTGAAGCAACACATGGCCATCCAAAAACATCCACCATCACAAGTATAGACAAGTACAAGCGAATAAGATAGATAAATAACCATTACTTGTCCTACATTCATTCATCACAAACATATATATAAATTTGTCCATCACAAGCTAGCCACCACACGGAATAGTTCACACAAGCTAGAAGTTTTAAAGTCTTGAAAGGAAATAACCAACTAACTTATTTACAAGATATCAAAGCCTAACACTCCCCCTTTGTCAACAAGTGCCAAAAGGGGGTAGGCCGCATGAAAAACCAACTACTCATCCTCATAGTCATCATCCTCATCTTGGTCACTGTCCTCACCACCATCGTCGTCCTCATCATCATCTTCCTCCATGTATTCCTCATCATTGTCGGCGGCCTTGCCCTTGCCATGAGGGCGAGAAGCGACATCATCCTCATACGCCACACATGCCTCATCATATAATGCCAACGGATCACAAGGAGGCACAAACAGCGACGGAGGAGAGGACATAATACCTGCGTGCTGCTCTAAATGATATAGCTGCTCTTGGATATCATGCTCACGTTGAGCACTAGCACAATATTATCCAAACATATATGTAATTAGGAACTTGAACTTGTTGGACTTCTTTCTAGAGGAGGACGAAGAGAGGGGCTTAGCACTAGAAGAGCAAGCAGCAGCAGCAGGGGGTGAAGCACCACGGCGAGAGCAAGAACCCGACACACCTTTCCTTTTTGCTTTGGCTGCATCACCTTTCTCCCTCAGTTCCCTAGCAGCAATGATGGAGGTCTTGTTGGATATCTTGAGGAGCTTTTGCTGAGTGTCATAGGAAAATCAGATGCCAAATACTTGCTCAATGACATGCATAATGTATGGTGCATAGGGAAGATGCTTCATCGGATCCTTAGAAGCATCATGTATCTTGTTCCAAATGTATCTACTGATGGAAAACTTTTGAAACTCATCTCCAAATCACTGAAGCACCTTCTGTGAATCATCACGAAGGAAGGTGGAATCACCTACCTTGGGATACAAGATCTATCATAGGATGTTGTTCAGAACATAATAGTAGGGCTTCAAAAACACTATCTATCCATCTGCTGTGTGTCCATCAAGATACATATGTTGGTACTCCTCCAAAGTGACATCCTCATACTAAGTCAATTAAGTTGCAGTGCGGTCGGTGTGACTCAAACCAAGAAGGCGAGAGAAAGTGATGAAGTCCACCTTATAATGCTTGCCTTTAGTAGTCCAATGAACAATGTCAATAGCACCTATAGGGTCTCGCTCATGATGATAGGAAGCATAAAACTGACAAATAAGCTCATTGTTCTAATGCTTCCTAAACTCTAGCAGGTAGGACAGCCCCATTGAGTGTATATCCCAAACCATCTGCTCCAGCTCAGGTTCCTTGTACTTTCCAAGAGAGTATGCGTCAATGCACTTCATCTGAAGGACTAGTGGCTCCCTCTTCTTTAAAAACTTTTGATATAGAATGGAATCATAAAAGTCATAATGGAAGGGGTGCCAGAAACGATACTCAAGTCATAGATCCTTATCGTCCTCAGCATAAAGGTTCCTACCTCTTTGGGACCTGATGTCCTTAACCCAATGACGATAGTCCACTAGAAGAGGAGGAGTCCATCCACCAGCAGGATTCAGAGCCATGGTGGGCTCCCACATGATCGGTGACACACCCGTGAATGGAACAAGCTGAGAGACAAACCCTGGACTGCGAGTCAGGGTGCGTGTTGGTGGAGCAACAATGGTGCATCCGGCATGCTCAAGAGCTTCCTCTTCTTCATCAACAATTAGCATATCCCCAATAAAGGCTAGAGCAGGAGGAGGAGCGGCAGCCGATGACCCTTGATCATCACGGCGGCAGGTAGCACAGGAACCACTAGAACCACCACGCTGATAAGATGCCTTGGTGCGGCCAAACGGCTTAGGGACAGTGGCACAATCTTGGTTCTTCTTGGATCACTTTTCCCTATGACACGAGGGACTTCCACCGTCCATGACTGTGAAGAACATGAAGTGGAACTAAGAAACAATACAACGAGAAGCAAACGGACATCGAGAATGGAAGAAACATGAATGGAGTGGGCACCCTAGGGTCAGGAGTTTTGGCCAAAGTCAGGACTTCTGATAGGCAGGAGTTCTAGTCTGGCGTCTGGAGTTCTGACGGTCGAAACCTCAGATGTTCACTGGGACTTCCGGCACACAAGGTGACCATCCCATTCATGGGGCTTCAAATCACGACACTCATTCAAACAAGGAAGATAGAGGAGTAGAGAGAGAGAAAGAATGGAGTCAAAACACATGGTACATTGGATTAGGGTTAGGGTGCCATGGTAGTACCTTGAATCGAGGAGAGAGGAGACAAAGAGAAACAAAATCATAGTCGATGAACAAATCCACGAGCGCAGTCACCTCCACCAATGGAAACTCCACCACCAAACCAACGAAGAACACCAAGGCAACCGAGGAGGAGAGAGGGTGGAAGTCCTGAGCAACCGGAAGGGAAGGGGCCGAAACTCCCAGCGGTAGCAGAGCAGGCTGGAACCATGACGGGCGGGTAGGGGGCGACGTGGTGGCAGTGGCGCAAGGAGTTGCGAGGGCGGCGAGGAGGGGTGATGGCGGCGTGTGGAGAGGTGATGGGGGCATCAGGATGGGAGGAGGGAGGAAATAACTGAAGTAAAAAAAATTCGGGCTGGGTATAAATGAGTCGGGCAACTGACGTGGAGTGGTAAAAAAATCAGATCGCGTCAAAACTCTCTGTGTACGTCGGGACTTCCGACAGTCGGGAGTTTCGGCGCGAGCCAGGACTTTCGGCTGTCGAGAGTTCCGACCTATGTCGGGACTTCCGACACAGGGAAACTAAAAAACCCTCAAACTTGAACTCACTACACCATGTGGGGCACAAATATGATGGGCACTAACATTTTCACAAGTGACTAGATTTCATTCAACCAACACAAAGCAATAGTCACTTATGAAAATAACAAAATAGATTTTGAAAGTGGCGCACAATGTTTTCTTAATTCTTTTCTCCTAACTAGATCAAACAAAATGTGTGTGCAAGGGATCAAGCCATGTTACAAGAATCAATGATATTTAGTTCACTCCTCAAAGCACAAAATCTTGACTCATCTAGGGGCTTTGTGAAGATATCGGCTAATTGCTTTTCGATGCTCACATGGTGAATGGCGATATCTCCTTGGGCTTCGTGGTCTCTCAAAAAATGATGTTAGATGTCTATGTGCTTTGTTCAAGAGTGGTTTACAGGGTTGTTTGCCAACTTAATGGCACTCTCGTTGTCACACAAAAGTGGAATCTTGGTTAACTCACATCCAAAGTCCTTTAGTGTTTGCTTCAACCAAAGTAGTTGGGCACAGCAAGTGCCGACCGCCACATACTCAGCTTCGGCGGTGGACAAAGCAACGGAATTTTGCTTCTTAGAGCTCCAAGACACCAAGGATCGACCAATAAATTGGCAAGTCCCGGTAGTACTCTTTTGGGTTACTTTGCAACCGGCATAATCCGAATCGGAATAGCCAAGTAACTCAAAAGTGGAGCCCTTAGGATACCACAAGCCAAGATTAGGAGTGTGCACTAAATACCAAAAAATTCTCTTAACAGCCATCAAATGACATTCTTTTGGATTAGCTTGAAATCTTGCACACATGCACACGCTAAGCATAATATCGGGCCTAGATGCACAAAGGTAAAGAAGTGATCCAATCATGGAGCGATATACCTTTTGATCGACGTCCTTTCCTCCTTGATCAAGATCAAGATGTCCATTGGTTGGCATGGGTGTCTTGATGGGCTTGGCCTTGTCCAAGTTAAACTTGTTCAACATGTCGTTGGTGTACTTGGTTTGACTTATGAACGTGCCATCCTTGAGTTGCTTGATTTGAAATCCAAGAAAGAACTTCAACTCTCCCATCATGGACATCTCGAACCTACTTATCATAATCTTACTAAATTCCTCACAAAAAGCCACATCAGTACTACCAAATATTATGTCATCGACATATATTTAGCAAACAAAGATATCATTATTGACTTTGCGAGTAAACAAAGTAGCATCGGCCTTTCCTATCTCAAAACCTTGTTTGAGTAGGAAATCCTTTAAGCAATCATACCAAGCTCTAGGGGCTTATTTGAGCCCATAGAGCGCCTTGTCGAGCTTGTAGATGTGGTTTGGATACTTGGGGTCTTCAAAGCCCGGTGGTTGCTCTACATACACCAACTCGGATAGGGGGGCATTGAGAAATGCACTCTTCACATCCATTTGATAAAGCTTGAAGTCATGATGGGCGGCATAGGCAAGTAGAATATGAATTGATTCTAGCCTAGCCACCGGTGCATAGGTCTCCCCAAAATCCAAGCCTTCAATTTGAGTGAATCCTTGAGCCACCAACCTTGCCTTGTTCCTTGTTACCACGCCATGCTCATCTTGCTTGTTGCGGAAGACCCACTTGGTTCCAATCATGTTTTTCTTGGGTCTTTCCACCAAGGACCAGACTTCATTCTGAGTGAAGTTGTTCAACTCCTCTTGCATGGCTATCCTCCAATCCAGATCATCAAGTGCCTCTTCCACCCTATGAGGTTCCAAAGGAGAAACAAATGAGTAATATTCATAAAAACTTGCTAAATGGGAACATGTAGTTACCCCTCGTCGAATGCTCCCCAATATGTTATCAATGGGATGATCCCATTGAATGGATTGATGCACTCTAGGATGTGGCACTTGAGTTGATCTTTGGATGGGGCCATCATGATCATCATCATGGTCATGATCGATTGGAGGATCACAATCATGAGCTTGTAGAGGGTTGACTTCACTTCTTTCTTCATTGTTGAGTTGTGGTTGAGCTCGCTCATTGTTGACACCATCTTCATGAGAATGACCTTGTGCTTCATTTGATCTCCCATCTTGATTATTTCTTGTTGTGGAAGCTTCACCATGTTCATTGGATGAAACATGATGAATGGTTGGATCAAGATCATCATGCACAACATGGTCTTTATCTTCGTCTTCAATGGGCTTTACTTCACCAATAGCAAGCTTCTTGATTGCTTCGTGTGGAGCTTTTTCATTACCTACATTCTCAACATTGACTTGCTCTTTTTGAGAGCCGTCGGTTTCATTAAAAGTCATGTCTACCGCAATTTCAATCAAACCGGTGGTTTTATTGAAAACACGATATCCATGTTCGTTAGTGCCATAACCAAGCATGAAACCTTCATCAACCTTTGGTGCAAACTTAGAGCTTTTGGATTTCTTGTTAAGTATAAAACTCGTGGATCCAAACACTCTAAAGTAGTGCACCTTGGGCTTTTTACCAGTTAGAAGTTCGTAGGCGGTCTTTTCTCTTTTCTTGTGAAGGTATAAGCGGTTGATGGCATGGCAAGCCGTGTTGACCACTTCTACCCAATAGTTGGTTGGAGTCTTGTACTCATCCAACATTGCTCTTGTGGCTTCTATGAGCATTTAGTTCTTCCTCTCCACAACACCATTTTGTTGTGGAGTGTATGGAACCAAAAACTCATGCTTGATTCCTTCTTCATCAAGAAACTCTTCAATGTTGGTGTTCTTGAACTCCGTCCCATTGTCACTTCTAACTCTCTTGATTTTGACATCAAACTCATTTTGGGCTCTTCTTACAAACTTCTTGAAGATACCTTGGACTTCACTCTTTTCACGCAAAAAGAATACCCAAGTGAAACGAGAATAATTATCAGTAATTATAAAACCATATTTGTTACCACCAATGCTTATGTAAGCGATGGGTCCAAATATGTCCATGTGAAGCAACTCCAATGGCCTTTCGGTTGTCACAACATTCTTGATGGGATGTTTAGCTCCAACTTGTTTTCCCGCTTGGCATGCGCTACAAATCCTATCTTTCTCAAAATAAACATTTGTTAGTCCAAGGATGTGTTCGCCCTTCTGAATTTGGCCAAGTTCCTCATCCCAACATGGGCAAGTCGGCGATGCCATAACCAACTCATGCTAGATTTTGCCATTAGACAAGTCTTGGGATTTACTCTATTTGATGTGAAATCAACTAGATAGAGTTTCCCTTTTAAATGACCCATAAATGCAATAGATGAATCCTCCCTTCTATAGACTTCTACACCCTTATCCATAAAGAGACAATTGTAACCCATCTCACAAAGTTGTGAAACGGACAACAAATTGTATCTCAATGAATTCACAAGTAAGACATTAGAAATGGAATTATCATTTGATATAGCAATTTTACCCAAACCGAGGACTTCTCCTATTCCATTGTCACCAAACACAATATTTCCACTTTGATCATGACTTGGTTGAAATGATGTGAACATATCCTTTTCTCTGATCATATGATTGGTGCATCCACTATCCAACACCCAACTTGTTCCATCGGAGGAATATTCTTACAAAGACAAATTAAGCTTTTGTTTTAGGTGCCCAAAAAGATTTGGGTCCTAGGGGGTTAGTCACATAAAACATGGGCACCCAAACACTCCTCATAATTTCCTTTCCCTTTTGGGCATCAACATACTTAACCACAATCTTGCCATCCTTGCCCCAACAACACATATAGTCACTAGCATAGCACCGTGGAAGTGGTGCTTGTGGCTTGGGGACATCAGATTGCTTTGTCTTGATTGTCTTGGTACTTGTAGGTTGGATCTTTGGAATGTAGACCTTGTTGTTGGCCTTGCATATAAGCTCATCAAGAGCAATGCCCTTGTTGAACTTCACACAAGGCACACCATTGATCATGTTCCTTCCATTGGCCTTTCCATCATACCTATTGTAGCCAATGCCTTCCTTGATTGATGGGTGCCTTGATGACTTGTATATAGTCTTGTTAGATTGCTCTTGACACTTGCACCCATTCTTCAATATCATCTTCAAGCTATGAATCTCCTTGTCTTTCTTGTCTAACTCAACAAGGTTAGTTGTATATGCATTTACATCAATTTTATAGCACCTTTTACAACCAACACTACTGGAGACATTAGAGTCTTCGGTTGCCTTTGGAGAAGTTGAAGTGCTAGCCCAAAGAGTACTAAAGTTTAACTAAAGATTTTGGTATTTTTCTTCCAAGCTTGTGAGGCTTTCTTGAGCTATACTCTTCTCATTCTTAAGGCTAGCTACTTGATCATTAACCGAGGAATGTTCCTTAGTCAATTTCCCAATTGAGTTATTGGCTAAAGATAATTCTACGGTTAACTTCTCAACCTTCATCTTTTCCTCGGCGATAGATGCTTCAAGTGCAAGGTTTTTCTCTCTCTCTTGAGTAATTATATCTCCTTGCATCTCTAAGCATCTATCCCTCTTCTCTAATTTCTTCATTAGCATTTTTATTTTAGTGAAGGCCTTTTTACCAAATTTCTTTATCATAGTTGCTTCAATTTCTTCTATGTTCTCATCACAACTATCATTCTCATCACTAGAGGAAATGGGTGTAGTATGTACCTTCTCTCCTTTTTTCCATGAGGCAAGTTGGAGTGTAGTAGTCGTTGTCGATGAGGTTGGAGAAGAGCTTCGGTGGTGAAGATAGGTTGGGGAAGAGTTTTGGTGGTGAAGTTGAGTCGGGGAAGATCGTGGTCGGTGAAGAAGAGTGGTGGATGGTGATGTTTGCGGCTCTCTTCTTCTTCTTCTCATCATCACTTGAATCACTATCACTTGACTCCCATTCTTCCCCAAGATGAGCTTCACCTCTCTTCTTGCCTTTGTTTTTCTTGTCTTCATCCTTATCGTGCTTGTGCTTCTTTTTCTCATTAGGACAATCGGCTATGAAGTGACTGGTTTGACCACATCCATAGCAAAATCTCTTTTTGAACCTTCTCTTTCCATCACCATAGGTCTTGCGGTTGCTTTTCTTCTTCATAAACTTTCTAAGATTTCTAATCACAAATGCAACCTCCGCATTAGAATCTTCTTCTCCACTTGAGGAATCATCCTTCACTTTCTTCTTCTTTTCTTGACTTAAATCTAGACCTTCATGTTGTTGAGTTGCTTTAAGGGCTGCACTCTTGTTGAATCCCATTGCATTAGGATTTTGATTGTGAGCATTGATTGCATCTTTATCTAGACACTCATGATGCTTAAGTTTTGAAAGAACTTCTTGAGGGGTCATCTCATCATAACTAGGCCTTTCCATGATCACCGACGCTAGCATGTTGTTCTTGGCTCTATAGGTTCTCAACATCTTTCTAGCAACCTTATTGTCATCCCATTCGGTGCTTCCAAGAGCTCTTATGTGGTTGACCAATGCCATGAGCCTATCAAACATGGATTGTGTTGTTTCATTTTGCAAGAATACAAATCTTTCCAATTCACCATGAAACAACTCAATGTTGCCTTTTCTCACACTTTTATCTCCTTCAAATGACACTTTCAAAGTATCCCAAATTTGTTTTGCACATTCCATTCCATTCACTTTTCTAAACTCATCCAGAGCTAGGCTTGACACAAGTAATGCTATGGCTTGTGCATTTTGATGGAGTTTGTGCACTTCTTCTAGAGTTATCTCTCTATCTTCATCGGTAGGAATCATCACACCAACATCCATAACTTCCCAAAGTCTTGTGGCAATGAGATGCATCTCCATCTTGTAAGACCAATCTATGTATCTTGTTCCATCAAAGTGAGGTGGCTTGCTAATGTTGACGGACAGAGTATGTAGTGTTGAACCTTTCATGAGTCGTCCATAGTCAAAGCTCATGTTTGAATATATTCCCTTTCCATGAGCATGCTCACCGGCTCCAATATCACTAGTGGCATCTTTGTTTATTTCATTCTTGTCACTCGTATCATTCTTGCCACTTATTGCATCATCAACCTTCTTGCTCAATTCTTCCTTCATCTTGATCATCTCATCTTGCATCTTTTTCATTTCATCTTGAAAGAGCTTGGCTTGAGCACTCATCAACTCTTAAGCTATTTTCTTAGCCATTTCGACAGCAACGGCTTGCATCTTGTCAGACTCCGATATTGTTTCTTCTCTCACGGTGAGGCACAAAGAGAAGACCTTGCTCTGATACCAATTGAAAGGATCTAACAATGCCTAGAGGAGGGGGGGTGAATAGGCATATCTAAAAATTTACTACAAAGGCTAAGTTTAAATCTGTCAGTCAATGTCGGAAGTCCCGACGTTTGGTTCGGAACTCCCAACGTTGTCAGAAGTTCCAACGCAAACGTTAGCAGTTCTGATGCCTACGTGAACTACAAAAGCAGTGCCAAATTTAACTTTGCGGATAAATAATCTTACAACCTCACTTCCTAGTGGTTTGGTGAAGATGTTGAGTCACTCCCTTGACGCCGTAATGCCTCCAAACCATAGATCGAGTCCAAACTCTAAAATGGAAGTTTGGGAGAGAAGGAGACAAACAAATACAAGTAATCTCTAGCAATCACAACAACAACAACAACAACAACAAGCATGTAGGACACAAGGATTTATCTTGAGGCTCGACAACCCCACAAAGGAGCTCCTATGTCCTTGTCATTGAGGTGACCACCAAGGTTGGAGTCTCTTCCATCTCCTTGCCTCCCTCAAAGCGACCACAATGGTCACTTGAGCTTTCCACTAAGAAATTGAAGGGTGATACAAACTTCCCAAGGCTCTTCCACAAGATGGAAGCTCTTGGGCAATGCCTAGCTGGCTAGGGGCAAAGCCCCAAGAGTAATAGATGCAAAATCAACCAGCTTGACGAAGAAATCAAGTGCTCAAGCTTGCCAAAGTGATGCTCTCACTTAATCCACTCTCCTTTCACTCAAAACCCTAAGGGAATCAAAGATTATAGCAAAGGGGGAAGGAGGGGGGTGCTTTAGTTGCTTGGGAGCTGTTGAGCATGAAGTGGGTCAGCTGTGAATGAGTCCATAACGGCTAGAAGTGAAGAGAGGGGTATTTATACTCCAAGTGAAAATCTAACCATTTAGATCTACGTCAGAAGTTCTGACGTAGATCTTGGGACTTCCGATGTTAACAGAAAGGACTGTTCACATAGGGTCAGAAGTCTGTGCGTGCAAGTCAATGTCAGAACTCCCAACAAACATCAGGACTTCTGACGGTTGGAACTTCCGACGTATGTCGGGACTTCCAACATGCGCAGTTAAACAACCAGTAAAGCTCCAGGTGTCAGGACTCCCGACGTACGTCAGGACATTCGACGAGCACAGATAGCCAGACAGTCAGAACCACCGATGCTGGGACTCCGGGCTTGGGTCGGGACTTTCGATTGTTGGAAGTTCTGACTCATGTCAAGACTTCTGACGTCCACAAGCACCGCGCAGGCTAAGTGACTAGGAGTTAGAACTTCTAGCAAGAGTCGTGACTTCTGACTGTCGGGAGTTCTGGCATACGTCGAGACTTCCGACACCGACAGTCATAGAAAAATAATCTATGTGCTCGTCGAGTGCTAGAGTGTCTCTCTTTTGATTTAATTATTATGCTTGAGCACTCCATCTTCCTTAGACCAACTAAATTTGCATCCCTCTTTATAGTGCGGTGGATCCTAAACTCAAAAGCAAAAATAAAACCTTTGGAGAGAGCTTTGAGTTCGTCCACCTTTACAACTATAAAAATTAAGTGATACCATTTCATCTTTATCAACTCTTTGATTCTTTCATGGGACTAATAGCTGCAATGTATCTCATTAAGATCACATTAGTCCCTAATTTGGATGTCATCAATACACCAAAACCCACATAGGGGGCAAATGCACTTTCAAACCTAATGTCCCATCGAGGCCATAAGATGAACTCGTTGATAGCTTCATCGAGTTTCTCGACACCGTCAGGGGTGGGGATGACTAGGAAGTCATCCCTATGTCCTTCCATGACTGTCAACACTTCTACCCTATAGTACTCCTCTGGCATTTTCTTGTTGTGATAGTCGTGGCCTAGGATCACCATACCAGTGGCAACTTCTATCGTACGGATATTGGTGATACCATATGATATAACTAGGAAGTAAGCTATCGGTGCGACTATGTCATAAACTGCATAGTGCTCCCTATTTGCCGTAGATCCGATACTGCTTAGAACTTTTGGAGAATCCAAGGGTTGCGTGATGACCATCTACATCTATGGCGTATGTGTGATCATCTGTGTTTGCTGCATTGTCAGCACTTGTTGACTTGACATTACACTAACCAATTATTGCCTTATCTCATAATAAGGATTGGCCATGATTTCAACCAACTTCTATTTGATTTCTTGCTTAGCCTTCTCCTTAAAATAATCTCTCATAACTTCCTTATAGCGGTTGCATTTTCTGTACATCTCGGCATGCTCAGGAAATCCTTCCTTCAGAACTCATAAAACTAAGCATTAATTAGGCCATTATAATTATTATATAAACAAGTTGATTATAAGCACATTAAGAAGGTAATTAGGTTGCCAAGGAACAACAAGTGTTGGGGTGTCCCAAGGTTCACAAACAATGTCCAAAATACACCAAAGCTATTTAAGTATTTTCCTAATTCTTTTTAGTATTTATTAATCAAAGAAAAGACATTTAAATTTACTTAAATTAATTAACTAAGTTAGAGTTATCAAAACTGTACCAATTGTGGAGGTAGATATTAGCACATTACATTTACACAAAAAGTTTCATGATTAAAGGATTAATATTTTTGTCTACAAAAATTACATAAGGAGCATTTTTCTATTAAAAGAGATAATTTTTAAGCATAGCAAAACTACTTATCATGACCAACTATTATTTTTCTATGGTAGAGCATCTCATAAAAAAGCTACAGAACAAATTTCATAATTTTAGCAGGCATCAATAATTAGTTATGCATTTAACAAGAATAGCATCATTTAATCTTTTCTGGAAATAAAAAACCACCAAAAAACTTTTCTTACCCACACCAACCAGCCACTGAGGCTGATAGGTGGGCCTCGAGTCAACTACACAGACTCCCGCACGCTGCCACGATCGTCGGTACCTACATGCTCGTGGCAAGGTGGGCACATTGATCTAGGGCATTGGTTGAACTTCTCCAGCTCCACGGCGAGCTTGATGTCGGCCATGGCGGCTCGGTGGTGCACCGCCGTGACGGAGATGGCCGATGGCATGATCTTCGACAACAGGGAGACCTCCCCACATGTCCCCCAAGACCTAACATATCTATTCGCCCTATCAGTTGAACCCATTAGGGTTAGGCGGGCGTGCAACCGCGGCCATGGTGGACCGACGGTGCATGGCACTTCGGCGTGGCCACAGGCCGACTACTCTAGTGTGGTAGCAGCTTAGATAAGGACTCAAGCATGATGAGGAGTGCACCGTGAGCATGCTTGGCTAGAAGGTTGAAGCGAAGGCGGTGTGGGACTAGGTGACCGACGGTCATGGAGCGTGCGATGGCGCACATAAACAGATACGGCGGTGTTTTGGCATAACTTGAATGGTAGAGATAAAACAAAGGAGCCTGTGAGAATAACGGCATCATAAGGAAGCCAAAACAAGAAGAAAGGAGGTGGGAGATGCTCCAAGGGAGCCTGGCCACAGAGAGGTGGAGATCGGCGGCAAAGGCGGGCCGCCACAACGAGAACGGCACGCATGGCGACTCTGGTGGCTAGAGGTGGTTCAATCAGGTCGAGTGGAAGCTTGAGAACAAGCAGTGGCTACTGGCGATAGTAATTGGATGGAGGTGAAGCAAGGACAGTGAATTTGGTTCAGCGAGGGAGCTTGCCGGCGACAGAGCAGAGAAAAGAGAACGGGAAGTGAGTTGCCTACATTGGGTAGAAGAAGGCAAGGATGGCTTCTCTAGCTACGCCAGCACCTGCTCAAGCTCTCCACGAAAGCTGCTGCGTGTCTATGCATGCGGACACAGCGGTGGAGGGTGGCGCATTGTCGGCAAGCAGCTCGGTGGCACCTGCTTCCCTTGGGACACTGTAGCAATGACAGATCGACTTCAGCGTACTCATACTCTCAATTTCTCTACGAAACATGATGATCATCAAAAGATTGATGGTTTTGAAGATTTTGGATTTTGAAAACATGAACTCCAAAACTAAAAACTGTATTTAGTTTCAGTCCTACAGAAACTGTTTTGTTTAAGCAAATTGGAGCAATTAATTAGGGGCTAAATGTTGATCAAGCATCACAAATAATGCTACATTATCAAAGTTCAAACATCACTCCAATCCATGGAACAAAAGTTAGACAAATTTTATTTATGAAAATTCCTTTAATAAATCTCCAAAAATTGAACTTAACACTGATTTCTAGGACAGGCACAAAATGCTGCGAGGGAAATACAACATTAAATTCATTTTTTGGAGTCCAATTTCAACATGTTTGACTTAGAAACACCATCATATTTTGATTCTACATGAAAGCACACACTTTTCACTACAAAGTTTATTTTAACAAAAAATTACTTATTTAAGCAAATTCACATATATAAAATCACAAAATTTTTTACTCATTATCATTGACATCACTTGATGCAACATATGAAACACCATATTTGCAACATAGAAATGCTATAATTGAAACATGGAGTGCATTTATGCCACAATGCTCGATGATTATGCATGATGATGAACATGATCATGTTTTAATTGCTTCTAAACATCTAGGATGTTACACATGGTCCATCCTCCTCTTGGTCCTCCTCTCCTCATCACCACCATCTGCCCTCTATGCACATAAATGAGTAGAACTGATAAGTGATTGCACAATAGAGAGAAGATGACATATTGTGGTGAGGAGGTGTGCACAACGCACGACACTGCAGTGGCGCACGTAGCACTGTTGTTGTGGTAGTTCACACCCTCAGTCGGAGAATCACCAAATCGGTTCGATTCAAGCATCACAATCATATCTATATCCACCATACATGCACTAGGAATAGCATTCTACTCAAAACTTAATCCAATTGCATAGATCCGACAAAGTTAGGGTTAAGACATGTTTACCTTTTTATGAGAAGGAGAGAGGAAGAGAGGGCTCGGCCTCAAGCACTAGCAGCTGCCGACGGTGAGGGAAGAGACTGGTAGGTGGTGCAGCACCACTGGAGGTGGCATGACACCATGGCGATGGCACAGTCACAAGGGGGAGAAGAACCACCACCACGGCTCCAATACGAGAGAGAGAGAGCGTGGTCGGGAGGGAGAGAATGAGGGATAGAGATAAGTCACCACGGGCACAAGGGGTAAAGAAAAGGGGTCCCACATGATGACTATTGAGCAGTGAAGTTTTAGACAAACTTTAGCGAGTGGCACTACAACGCACTGCCCGACACTGTTGCGGCATGACACTACCGCAGGTAGAGCGACACTACTACTCCTCGCAAGGATTAGCTACCCTACATTCTCTCTATATAGATGGATATGGACACATACTTCACATAATTTATGGCTAGTAACACATAATCAATACAAGCAATGACCATAAAAACTAAGTTTCTTTTGATAAATCATTTTGAAGCACAAAATTTAACTTTTCCAAACCTTTTTCCTAGATACTAGTTGATCAATCAAAGGTGTGCTATATTGCAAACCACGTTATGAGAATCAAGTATATTTAGCTCACTATGCAAAGTACAAAACCTTGACTCATCAAGAGGCTTAGTGAAGATATTGGCTAGTTGCTTTTTGGTGCTCACATGGTGAATTTCAATATCTCCTTTGGTTTCATGGTCTCTCAAGAAATGATGTCGAATGCCTATGTTTTTAGTTCTTGAGTGGCTTATGAGATTGTTTGCAAGCTTTATGGCACTTTCATTGTCACTCAAGAGTGGAATTTGGGTAAAGTGACATCCAAAATCTTGAAGGGTTTGCCTCATCCAAAGTAGTTGAGCACATTATGCACCGGCTACAATGTACTCGGCCTCAGTGGTGGAAAGGGCTACACAATTTTGCTTCTTAGAACTCCAAGGCACTAGGGATCATCCAAGGAATTGACATGTCCATGAAGTGCTTTTTTGATCTACCTTGCAACCAATGTAATTATAATCCGAATACACAAGTAGATCAAACTTAGAGCCCTTAGGATACCACAAGCCAAGGTTAGGAATGTGTACTAAATATCTCAGGATTCTCTTAATGGCCAATAAATGGCACTCTTTTAGGTTAGCTTGAAATCTAGCACACATGCACATACTAAGCATAATATTAGAATTTGCACCCACATAATAATGGATAATTTTGAGTCTTCCCCACAAAACTCTAGAGTATGGAGTAATTATTTTTACCCTAAAAGCTAAACCAAGAGCCCCTAGATTTAGAAGGGTAGATGGTGTGGAAAGAAAAAGAACAAAGGGGGAGGAGGAAAATGACGAGGACATCTCTTCTATTGATACAACCACACCTACTGCACAACAAGGTCCGATGACAAGAGCTTGAGCACAACAACATAATTATCAGGTAAAGTCATTCCTCGTTGTTCATACAAACTCGTCTTAGAATTGGATGATACTAAATCATGGTGATGACTGTCTTATTCTTAGGAATGTTGGTCAAGACCCCATTAGATTATGTTGAGACCCTATGATGAGGATGGAGCAACTGAGCAAGTGGGAATCATCATTAATGGGGCGCTTACCTCATATCAAGACAGTAGGAAACACTCCATAAAAAATACCATAACTCCTTGATACGAGATCTAATGAAGCTAGTTTTTGACTTGTTGGAAAGAGCTCATCGCCCTCTTTCAGATGGAACCAACTCCACTATCAAACTCCACCGCAACAAACAAAAGGATGGATAGACCTATAGCTTGGTCCTAGGCCTTGTATTGACTAGAACCCATTAAGGGACGTCCAAATTAGGGTTTCCCATGCCCCCTTGTGCTCTCCTCCCTATAAATAGAGCCAGCAACCACTAGAATGAGGTTGGGTTTTGTTTTGTTGTAAGTCTAGCTTCTGCTACTTCCTAGTGAGCGCGTGTGTCGATTAGACCACCCATTTGCTTGATTTAAGACCCCAACTCATGCTTCAGATTCGCCTTTGTATCTTATTCTTGCTTGTTCTCGGTTGCTAGTAGGTTCAGAGGTGTTCTTGGCATAGTAAGAACATCCCAATTGGAGATGGTGTACCTATTCCTAAGGCACAACCCTTGTGGTGTTGTAGTCGGACAGCCAACGTCAGATCCACCCCAAATTGAAGTTAACCCCAACTCTCATCGAAGATTAGGAACAAACTCTAGTGGGTCCTATCATGTGGTAATCAAAGAAAGGTTTTTCGGTGAGAGATTCTACCCATACTTTACATTACCTATAGTCTAGAAATCCCCAAAATAATATAGAACTAAAATCCCCAAAATAAGTTTGAGCCTAGTTGTTCTAGTTAGTTCTTGCTTGTTGAATTTTTTATTGCATTGTTGGTCAAGTTGCTGATTCTTGGTGTCTAATCCTTTAGAGTTTTGAGTTCTCATCACATTTTTGGTCAACATCTTTACAACCTGCACCGCTTCCATCAGCACCACCACCAGAACTGCTGCCATCATCACCACCTGTTGGCATGAAATTTTGTCCCGTGCTGAGGGCACATGAGCAAGCCAGAAGGGTCTACTCGATGGAGCTAGAGATCCACCTAGCTTCTACATAGGGATGGTCGATCCTGCGCACTCCTCCCAAGACATGCCCATCAATTTGACCCTACAATTGACAAGAAGAGAAAGCTAATCAGTAATTTAAGGCGAAACATGTCGATGTTGCTAGACAGTCCTGAATGTGTGGCTCTAAGAGCTGATATGGAAGAAAGTCGACTAAATAGTCGATTCCAGCATACTCATAAAGATAAATCAATTAAAGCTCATGGAAGGTAAATCGGTTATCGCTCAGGATAGATCTCATTATTTAGACAAACATTAGTTAATGGCAAGAGGATGTCAAGAATGATTAGTTTATGCTAAGCCAATGACTGCAAGTAATCGAATCCCTTTTGTATAAATGAAACAACACATCATCATTTAACCATTTGATAAAGATAAATCTAATGAACATATTAGATCTCATCTATCGCTATGACTAGTGGGGCATGAGGCAGAATCATGCAGGCCACAGAAACAACAATAGATTCGATGACCCTAACTTATTACTAATATCAGTGGGGCATGAGGCAGAATCATACAGGCCATAATACAATAATAAGATCATGGGGCTAACACATATTTCAACCTATCTTTACTCCAACGGTCCCGTGACATGAACTATTCGTGAAAGCACTCGATATCGGCTAAAACAGCTAATTCAGGCATAGCGCATAGTTAAGGTCATGCCCTATCAGGAATAGATCTACCAAATAACGATCCCCACTCCAGGGTACTAACAGTGAGGTGTGACGCAGAATCACACAGGCCATGATAACGGGCCATGGAATGGTTTTCACTAGCCAATAGATCTACTCAAGATTAGACATGCCTTAACCGTACACTAAGCACGATCAAGATTGACATAAAACAGCCAATAAAACATAACTCATCGTTTAAAGTACAAATTAGATCAAATTTAGATTAACAAATGATGGGTTAAAAAAGATATAAGGCCAATCTAGATCAATCCCAATCGGGCGAAGTGATATTGCTATAATTAAATAAATAATAGAAGCAATAAGCAATATCGGTAACTTAATGAATCTATCCAAAGGAATGCCACCCTTAGATAGTGCCGATAAGTTGACCTTAATCTAGTTCTAGCAGTGGAGGTCGACCGGATCGGTGTAGCTGTACTTGAACTAGATAATAGTCGATACTAGCTTATACTAGAGTTGCAGTGGAGGTCGACTAGATTGATGCAGCCATACGAATAGAAGTATAAGCCATGACGGTACTTATAGACAAGCAGTGGAGGTTGACTGGATTGATGCAGCTGTACTTGCTGAAGAACTCACCGAGATCTACTGTACTCCTACTCCTAACGGGTGGTCGAAGCCGAAAAAGTAAGTAACTTATATTTGTTTGATTGTGTGTCCTTTAGAATATCCGGGGTCTAATATTTATACCCAGAACCTATGCATGATTCCTACCTAAGCATGACTCATCACAATTTTGGCCCTAGAGAAAACATTCCAAAATTAAGATGACTTGGACTCTAATCTTTCCCTTTTTGCAGAGTCCAACATGCCTTGTCCCAGCACCGATCGCAGCCTTTGTCATTATCTGCCGGCACTATCTGAAGAAAGTCGATTCTAGTGTTGCATTCGAATCAGATGCACGCAATTGATTCCTTGATGACATGATCTTGGGAGCTTTTGAGTCCCTGCGATTCTTCTTCCAAATTTTGGTGTAAACACCACCACAACTAGTTCGCTTCCACCATCACCCTCACCATCACCATCACCACCACCATGACCACTACATCCTTTTTCTCCATCCATTGCTAGTTCAAATAAGCTCACTGTTCTTGTTGTTGTGCAATCCCCAAAGGAAGGGTTGTTGCGTTTAGAAGAAAGAGAGACAAAAAAAGTGTGTCTGCAAATTGTCATTCTAAAATCCTTGTGAGAAGTTTTCAGATTTGTGCTAGTTGTGCAAAAAAAGAGAACAAAAAAATCAGAAAAGGAGGAAACAAAGGAAAAAGGGGAAGAGGAAGAGGAAGTGCTTCCATAGCTGCTCACTTTCTACGTCTTTGTTGCTGATCTAGGTGACAACGCTTGTGTGTAGTCTCACGTCTCTAGCATGGTTTAGCCTTGGACCAGCAAGTACCATAACTAAACGTTCATTCAACTTGCTTTAACTAACACGGTTCTAGTTATTCCTTGACTTTACTTGCAGCCACCTATAGCTCCACAAATCATTTATGACATCACAAGGCTGTGTTTGTGTCATCGTTTTTGTGCTATTCTTGTTGGCTGCCAACATCATCTGCATAGCATGGTAAGGACAAGTAAGAACTTGGTTGCACATGCTGAGAGAATGAAAATTGGTGCCACCTAATTCATTTAGTTGGTAGGACATATTTCCTTGTGATTTCCTTGTTGTATACTAACCATGTCAGGAGAAGATGAAATGATCCCTCCACAATCACCTCGATTGAAAGCCTTGCTGCAACCCTTTGAGAGCAAAAGTGAGGCTACACACTGATGGCCTCAATGAGGATGTATAGGTCACTAGTGAGCACATTGGTCAGATGGAAATAGCCCAGTTGACACCAACACTAGGTTGGCCACACTAGAGATGTCTACTGGGGATGTGAATGCTTCTCTTGCAGCCATTTTGAATAGATTAGAGAAGATGGACAAGGCTGATCCCCAGAAAACAACAACATGTGGGTAGCACCATGGGTCAAGACAACAACACTGCGGACACCAAGCTTGATGGTGACGTAAATGGTCATCAATGTAGCCATCCACGTCGTAGCCGTCACAGTATAGGTATGCACCCACGGCGATGAGAGGTACGTGTTGATGACTCTCTAGGAAAGATTAAATTCATCATGCCTACTTTTGATGGAAAATACAATACTAATGCATACCTTACATGGGAACTAGCTGTTGATCAAAAATTTAGTTGCCATGATTTTCTTGAGGACAAATGTGTTAGGGCTGCCACTAGTGAGTTTACTAATTTTGCCTCTATTTGGTGGATTAAATATCATCATAAAACCCAAATAGCATACCAAATTGGGATGCCATAAAAAGTATCATGTGAGCCACATTTGTTCCTTCTTATTATGCCTGTGATCTTTTACATAAGTTGCAACAATTGAGGCAAGGATCCAAATCTGTAGAAGAGTACTATCAAGAGCTACAAATGGGTATGCTTCAGTGTGGGTTAGTGGAAAATGAGGATGGTGCTATAGCTAGATTCTTTGGTTGGCTGAACCGGGAGATTCAGGACATTCTATCTTCCAAGGAACATAATTCAGTCAATCGTTTATTTCACCTTGCTTGTAAAGCTGAACGGGAAGTGCAAGGATGATGAGGTAGTATGAGAGCTAACATTGCTGCAGGTCATGCTAGCCTATGGACACCCTCCAACACTGCTACACCATCAACATGTGCACCCCCACAATCTTCCTCGACCATCAAGCCACGCTCCCCTCCAACAAATTATGTACAATGTCCAAGCAAACCAAATAAAGGAGTAGAGGCTACACCTACCAAGAGTTCATCCTCGGTGGCATCCACGGGAGGAACAAGGGATATTCAGTGCCTACGCTACAAAGGATATGGCCATGTACACAAGGACTACCCAAGCACACATGTGATGGTTGTGCGAGCTGATGGTGGGTACTCCTCTGCTAGAGATTTTGATGAAGAAACATATGCTTTGATTGCTGCTAACAATGTAGAGAAGGGAGATCATTTTCAACAAGATGAAGATCACATTGGGGCTGATGCTGTTGAGCACTATGAGAGCCTCATGGTGTAGTGGGTGCTAAGTGCACAAATGGAGAGGGCTGAACAAAATTAGTGCCAACATCTTGTTTCAAACCAAGTGTGTGATCAAGGAATGCTCTTGTTGCACGATCATAGATGGAGGAAGCTGCAACTTGGCAAGTGCTAAAATGGTGGAAAAGCTTTCATTGAGCACAAAACCACACCCGCAGTGGTGAGGTGAAGGTAACATGGTTGGTAAGAGTAGAGTTTGCCATTGGTTCTTATCATGATTCCATTGATTGCGATGTTGTGCCTATGCAAGCATGCTCTATGTTGTTAGATAGACCATGGCAGTTTGATAAAGATTCCTTGCACTTTGGTAAAACAAATCAGTACTCTTTTGTGCATAATGACAAGAAGATTGTGTTGCACCCGATGTCTCCAAAAGTTATTCTAAGAGATGAACTTGTTAGAGCTAGCAAACTTAAGAACCGGGAGCATGTTGCTAGTGAAAATCAGATTCATGCAAATGAACTTGGGAAACATAAGAAGTCTACCAAATTTGTCCACTATAATAAAAATGATCAAGCTAAAAGGCTCTTATTACCTTGCCACCAAATCTGATTATGCTTTGGTGTGCAAAGAAACTTTTTTTTTCACTTGACAATGCATCTATTTCTATGCCTCCTACTGTCACTAATCTTTTGCAGGAGTATGTTGATGTTTTTCCAAAGGACGTGCCACCAGGGCTGCCACCAATTCAAAGAATTGAGCACCAAATTGACCTCATTCCTGGGGCCTCCTTGCCCAACCGTGCGCCATATAGGACCAATCCGGAAGAAACAAAAGAGATTCAGCACCAAGTTCAAGAACTACTTGAGAAAGGTTATGTGTGTGAGTCTCTTAGCCCTTGTGCTGTTCCCATGCTTTTAGTTCCAAAAAAAGATGGATCATGGCGCATGTGTGTAGATTGCAGAGCAATAAACAACATCACAATTAGGTATCATCATCCTATTCCTAGGTTAGATGATATGCTTGATGAATTGAGTGGCTCAGTTGTGTTCTCTAAAAATGATTTGCGTAGTGGTTACCACCAGATTCACATGAAGCTAGGAGATGAATGGAAAACAACATTTAAAACTAAGTTTGGTTTATATGAATGGCTAGTCATGCCCTTTGGATTGACTAACTCACCCAACACTTTCATACGACTAATGAATGAGGTTTTACATGCATTTAGTGATAGATTTCGTGGTGGTATACTTTGATGACATCTTGATATATAGTAGATCATTAGAGGAACATCTTGAACATTTGCATGGTGTTTTTAATGCTCTACAAGATGCACGTTTGTTTAGAAACCTTGAGAAGTGCACCTTTTGCACAGATCGAGTCTCTTTTCTTGGATATGTAGTGACACCACAGGGAATCAAAGTTGATCAAGCCAAGGTGGAGGCCATACATAGCTGGCCTATTCCCTCCATGGTCACACAAGTGTGGAGTTTTCTAGGGCTTGCTTGTTTCTACCGTCGATTTGTGAAGGACTTCAACACCATTGTAGCCCCACTACACAAACTCACCAAGAAGGGTGCAACCTTCACATGGGCTGGAGCCCAATAGGATGCTTTCAACACGCTCAAAGATAAGTTAACTCATGCACCCTTGCTTCAACTTCTGAATTTCAATAAAACTTTGGAGCTTGAATGTGAAGCTAGTGGAATTGGTTTGGGTGGTGTGCTGCTACAAGATGGCAAACTTGTAGCATATTTCAGTGAGAAATTGAGTGGGCCTAGTCTAAACTATTCTGCATATGATAAGGAATTGCTTGCTTCAGTTCGAACTTAATTTGGAAACTTGGTAGCACTATTTATGGCCCAAAGAATTTGTTATACATTCTAATCATGAGTCCTTGAAACACATTCGAAGTCAAGCAAAACTGAATTGTAGGCATGCTAAATGGGTTGAATTCATTGAGTCTTTTCCTTATGTCATCAAACACAAGAAGGGTAAAGAAAATGTCATTGTTGATGCTTTGTCTAGGAGTTACACCATGCTGTCCCAACTTGATTTCAAAATATTTGGCTTGGAAACAATTAAAGAACAATATGCTCATGATGATGATTCCAAAGATGTGTTGCTGAATTGCAAAGAGGGAAAAACTTTGAACAAATATGCCATAGCTGATGGGTTTGTCTTTAGAGCTAACAAGCTATGCATTCCAGCTAGCTCCATACGTTTGTTATTGTTGCAGGAAGCGCATGGAGGAGGACTCATGGGACATTTTGGTGTGAAGAAGGCAGAGGACATCCTTGCTAGTCATTTCTTTTGGTCAAAGATGAGGAGAGACGTGGAGAGGTTCGTTGCTCGCTGCACAACATGCCAAAAAACTAAGTCACACCTTAATCCTTATGGATTTATACATGCCTCTTCCTATTCCAAGTGCACTCTGGGAAGATATTTCAATGGACTTTATTTTAGGACTGCCTAGAACAAAGAAGGGAAGGTATAGTGTGTTTGTTGGTGTGGATAGATTTTCTAAAATGTCACATTTCATACCATGTCATAAGAGCGATGATGCTACACAAGTTGTTGATTTGTTCTTTCATGAGATTGTTCAATTGCACGGTATGCCTAACACCATTGTTTCTGATCGGGATGCAAAATTTCTTAGTCATCTTTGGAGAACTTTGTGGGCTAAGCTAGGGACTAAGCTTTTATTTTCCACTAATTGTCATCCCTAAACTAATGGACAAACTAAGGTTGCCAATAGAACTTTATCTACTTTGCTTAGGGCTGTTTTGAAAAGAACATAAAAATGTGGGAAGAGTGCTTGCCTCATGTTGAGTTTGCTTATAATCGTTCGCAACATTCTACCAATAAGAAAAGCCCTTTTGAGATTGTTTATGGGTTTGTGCCACATGCTCCTATTGATTTGTTACCTCTGCCGACCTCAGAGCGAGTGAACTTTGATGCTAAACAACATGCTGCACTGATCTTAAAATTTTATGAAACTAGTAAAGAGAAAATAGAGTGCATGAATGTAAAATACAAACTAGCTGGTAGCAAAGGGAAGAAACATGTCATTTTTGAACCTGGTGATCTAGTTTGGCTCCATTTGAGAAAGGATAGGTTCCTAGATTTGCGAAAGTCTAAGTTGCTGCCTATTGGCGGTCCTTAACTCCTATTTCCAACCGCCAACACTCGCATACAATCCACTCAAATGAACACCAACTTAGTGATAGGGTTTATAACTAATGAATTCCATGAGTTTTGGTGTTTATACATTTGCAGGAGGGCATTTGTGGAAATACACATAAAGGGGCTAAAAATGTGCAAGAGGACAAAGCACAAATACCATTCTACACAAGCCCAAAGGAGAGAGGCCCAATCAACAGAAGAATCAGGGCCCATAGGAGAGGAGAACATTGACAAACCCAAATCCAAACACCACCAATCAGCACAAAACCCACACAGGCCCACTCTAGAAGACCAAAGAAGACCGGACAACAAAATTAGACTCAAGGTAGCCCACCTAGGGTGCGGCCGCACTGATGGTGTGGGCACACCCCTAGTGGCTCGCCTCAGGCCCAACCTTGTCAGGGTGGTTCAAACCACCTCTCTTTGGTCGTTTCTTGGGGTTTGGCCCGGGTTCAACATACCTGGAGGTTGGTTTGGTGCTTTCTATGAGAGGATGAAGCATTTTCCAAAGAACCCCTTCCTCTCCACCTATAAAAGGCGGCTCCCACCTCCTCAATTACAACAACACCATAAGGAGAAGAGCAAGACCAATAGAAGAGCAACACCATTCCATGGGCTTAGTCCCTAGCTAGCTTTAGGTAGTTGAGTTAGTATGGAGAGATGTGAGGGAAGAGTATGAGGAAGCACCGGGCTTGTCGGTATCTCCCCAACTTGTACCTCGATGAGCACTTGTACTTCAACGGGTTCTCTCGCTAAGTGAGTATTCGTGATTCTTTTAGTTACAAGTCTTTGATTAGTTAAGCTTTACTCTTATTTACTTGCGGGTTCGTTGTTCGTCCTTGTATCGGATACTCTAGTAGAGGGCCCTGATAAAGATGGATAATCCTACATGACGCTAGAGTAGTAGTCGATAGCGTAGACATGATGTCTAGGCTAGAGGCTACCTTTGTTTGCCTTGTTCCCCACGGTTGAGGGGTAGGTGGTGACAGCCCTATACGTCCCTTATAATCCCCACGTTCAGGTTCTACATAGAGCTGAGGCCGGTATCGCTTGGTAGACTAGGTTTAAGCCGGTGCCTGAAGTAAGCAAGTAGGAGTAGGGTTTATCTATCCTTAGACCCTAAGCCATAGGAATCCTTCTCTATCCTTATTAGCTATCCTTGTGTTGTCCTTGGATGAATTAACTAGAAGAAATACCTCCATTCCTTCTAGAAATAAGATACTTTGAATACTTCTGGGTGAAAGCTACAACGATAATTTCATACGCTTGTGGATTAACTTCTGTAGTCGTTAAGAAATACCAACAAGCTTTCTAGCACCATTGCCAGGGAACGATTGTTGTATTTTCTTCGAACCTACTTCGTCCTCATCTCTTATCATAAAAAACACAAATAGATTTCTTTTACCTTTTTCACCATGAACAAAACTCCTATAAAAACCATTTCGCTTCAAAGGGCGAGTTTATTGAGCCACCTCCATCTTCGAAGCCAATCACAGCTTTTGGCTATGAACTCCGCCCTGGCCTAATAGCCATGGTTCAGGCACAACCCTTCACAGGGCACAATAATGAAAACCCTTGCCAACACCTCCATATGTTTGAGGGAATGTGTTCATGCCTGAGCATCTCAGGCATAACATAGAACACACTAAGTTGGAAATTGTTTCCCTTCTCTCTCATGGGGAAGGCGAAGCAATGGTACACACATACCGTAGGAAGTACGAATGGGGACTGGTGTTGATGGTAGATAACAAACATTATAAACCATTAATAAAACATGTATAAGGGCATGAATATAATCACTAACAAAGGTTTAGAGGTTTAAACTAACAAATTCCATGAGTTTTGGTGAATCTATATTTTCTGCAGGGTTTATCCAGAAAATCGGCAAGGTGGACCTAGATGTTAGAATTAATCACGCTTAATCATCGCATAAATAGCTCTAGAAGGTTCCAGAGGACACCACAGCAAAGTAGAGGGTGAGGGGCCATTAGGTGAGACTAGTCTATCCCACCTTCTGGCCAACCGGTCTTGGGCCCCACTTGTCAGCCTCTGTCTCATTATGTCAGTTCTCCACTGCCTCCTAGATTGCATCTACACCGTTTATTCAAGTCGGTTTGATCCGAGAGCTTAGGATTGATGCTCTGGCCTATATATACCAGCCCCTGCCACCACCCTGTCATATCATCAAGAATCAAAACCCTGATCAAGTCATTTGAGAAGACAGAAACCCTAATCATTCTTAGAGCTCCACCATGTTCTAGGGCATAGCTAGTTAGGCTAGGTCTAGAGGGAGGGAAGCTTCACTTGGATTCCTGATCATCAATAGCGTGGCTTGGTATAGCTTTTATACCCCCTCTTTTGTATCTCTCATTACTTTTATATGTTTGCTACAATTGTTATGACATTGTTCTTCATAACATTCATGTTCCTAGTTATAGTGTTTATCGTCTACTTTGATTATATGCTTAGTATAGTTAGATAATCATCATGTTCATGCATAAGTTGGTATAGCGCTTGCTTCACAGATGGTGGGGTGAGTGGTTGGCATTGTGTAAGCATGGTGCTTATATGTTGTTTACCTATGGATGCACCCTATATTCCGGGCCATGTGGTAGATCGTGGATGTGACACTACCATTGAGTCCTTTGTAGTCCACTCCCCAAATATAGGACAAGTAGGATCTAGTTACGAAGGAAGACAAGCTCTGTTCTTAATCATCCTTAGTAATATCCCTTATATGTAGATATGAAGTTGATCTTAACCATGATTGCTAAGTGTAATTGCACTAATCAGCGTATGCTTTGACTTGTAATTAAGAATGACTTAGGAATTATTTCACTAATATTCTACTTAGCCATGTTAATGTCATAGAAAGGAGTACTCTGTGTGATGAATGATTAGTTATTAATTACCATTCATATATATTTATCTCTTGACTTACCCCTGTTATGAGTAGAAGTTCGGTTATGGTTTATTTCTCCATCATGTGTATAAGTTATCAATATATTCCAACTGCACATTCTTCCCTATGGTAAAAATATAAATAACCATACATGGAATACTCCTGGGTAAAGTGCTACAATGGTATATTATCTGTGCGCTTGCAGATCCCTTTCATTTATATATTCTTTCTAGTCGCAAGCAATATTAAAGTACTTCTTAGTGTCATTCCATAACGAAAACAACCCTAGAAGGTTCTAGAAGACTCAAGAGGACACCACACCGAAGCAGAGAGCGAGGTCCCACCTGTATGCCAGCTGGCCCCTAGGGCCCACCTGTCAGCCGCCCGTTGCTATGTCAGTTCTCCACCGCCTCCTAGATTTCATCTACGCTATTTATTCAAGTCAATTTGATCCGAGGGCTTAGGATTGACCCTCTGGCCTATATATACCAGCCCCTGCCACCCTCTGGAGGCATTGAAGTCATTTGAGAAGACAAAAACCCTAATTATCCTCAGAGCTCCACCATATTCTAGGGCATAGCTAGTTAGGCTAGGTCTAGAGGGAGGCAAGCAGGTTTCACTTGGATTCCTGATCATGTCAAGAACATGGTTTAGTATAATCTTTATACCCCCCCTCTTTTGTATCTCTCAATACTTTTATATGTTTGCTACAATTGTTATGACAATATTATTCATATCATTTATGTTCCTAGTTATCATGTTCATGGTCTACTTTGATTATATACTTAGTATAGCAAGATTATCCTTATATTTATACATAAGTTTGTATAGCTCTCACTCTAAGGTACCATGGGTGAGTGGTCGACACTGTGTAAGCATGGTGCTTATATGTTGTTTACCTATGGATACACCCTATATTTTGGGTCATGTGGTAGATTGCGGATGTGACACTCTAGTTTAGTCCTTTGTAGTCCACTCCCTGAATATAGGTACACAAGTAGGATGTAGTTACGAAGGAAGTCAAGCTCTGTTCTTAATCATCCTTAGTAATATCCCTTATATGTAGATATGAAGTTGATCTTAACCATGATTGCTAAGTGTAATTACACTAATCAGCGTATGCTTTGACTTTGATTAAGAATGACATAGGAATTATTTCACTAATATTCTACTTAGCCATGTTAATGTCATAGAAAGGAGTACTCTGTGTGATGAATGATTAGTTATTAATTACCATTCATATATATTTATCTCTTGACTTACCCCTATTATGAGTAGAAGTTGGGTTATGGTTTATTTCTCCATCATGTGTATAAGTTATCAATATATTCCAACTGCCCGTTCTTCCCTATGGTAAAAATATAAATAACCATACATGAAATACTCTCGGGTAAAGTGCTACAATGGTATATTATCTGTGCGCTTGCAGATCCCTTTCATTTATATATTCTTTCTAGTCGCAAGCAATATTAAAGTACTTCTTAGTGTCATTCTAGAAGTGGCACTAGGTGGTACCAACAAGCATTTCTAGCATCATCACTAGGGATGACAACTTAGTAAAAGAGATGCTAAGAAATGTCAACAACTTTAAGTGACTACTTAGAATAAGTGACAAGTTAATAAATACCAACAAGCATTTTTTGTGCCGTTGCCGGAGAAGGTAGCTAGGCAAGAAGGAAATATTGATAAACTTATACCTATTGATGTGATCAAGATAACCAATGACCTCTGCTCAAACAAGCTTACCCTTGTTTTGTCTACTTTTATATCTTATGTAAGGTAATGTATGATCGGTTTTGACCTTCCGACAAACTACGTTGAAGATCCAGAAGCATTAATGTATGATCGCCTTATCTAGTTGTCTTTTGATTCTAAAGCTGAGACTTTCTTGAGTTTAGCTCTAGTTCTCCCGATTAATGCTTCTGGATCTTCAATGTAGTTTGTCGAGAGCTAAACTCAAGAAAGTCTCAGCTTTAGAATCAAAAGACAACTAGATAAGGCGAAGCTTAACACCTTATTTCAAAGCCATGGCTGACAAGACCCTCCATGAGTTCTCTGCTCCAACTGTGGCCAACATCCATACTAGACCGGCGGTCAATATCGGAGACAATGGCTTCGAACTCAAACCAGCTCTCATCAACAAGGTGCAAGCTAGCCAGTTTTGTGGAAAGGCACATGAAGATGCAAGTGCTCATCTCCAACACTTTCTAGAGATTTGCAGCACTTTCACCATCAAAGGAATGACCAAAGATGCCATATACTCCGCCTTTTCCCATTCTCGCTCTTCAGGAAGGCGAAGCAATGGTTCTACACTAACAAAGATAGAAACACTACATGGGATAACTGCTCCACTACCTTCCTAGCAAAGTTCTTTTCCACAGGCAAGACCAATGCTCTGCGTGGGAGAATTTCAAGCTTCCGATAGCAACATGATGAATCTATCCCTGAGGCATGGGAACGCTTTCAAGATTACATATCAGAATGTCCTCATCATGGGATGGAGAATTGGCTACTCATGTAGACTTTTTACCATAGGTTGACCAATAGCACTCGTGAGAATATGGATGCTGCTACTAGAGGTGCATTCCTATGACTCACAATCCTAGGTGCAATAGCTCTCATAGACAAGATGGCCTCCAACCAAGGTTGGAATGAAGAACGTCTTCAGACCCACAAGAGGGGTGGAGGTATGCATCAACTCAAGGAGGTAGACATGTTGTCTGCCAAGATGGACCTGCTGATGAAGAAGCTCGAAGACCGAGCTAATGAGAATCAAGAAGTCATGCACGTTCATAATTCCCACATGATGTGTGAAGAATGTGAAAACACTAGGCATTCAGGGAACAACTAACCTGAAATCCATGAGGATGTGAACTTCATGAATAATAACTACTTTCATCCTTAATAGAATCTAGGATGGAATCAGCAATAGAGGCTGAACTACCAAGGTAATTACCAAGGTAACTATCAAGGTAATAATAATTTCAATAATCAACCACCCTTGAGAGAATTGATCTATGGCCAAGCTAAAATAATGGAGCGTTTATCTAGGAAGTTAGCTTCTAATGATATAGTCCTAGAAAACATAAATAATAGAATGGATAACTTTTCCTCTGCTATTAAGAACCAGTATAGCTTTAATAAAATGATAGAATCACAAATAGCTCAGCTGGCGATTGTTGTTCCTCCTACCGACAGAGGTATGATTCTAGGGCAACCGGAAAATCTAGAAACTACCAATCTTGTCAATATTAACAATGTAGCTTACTACTACACAGAGCTATCGATGGGAAGGTGGATAGATTATTCCTTGCCTAAAAAGAAGGGTGACTCAGGAAGACCTGTCATCCCCATCACCATTGGACCTCACATATTCCAAGAAGCTATCTGTGACTTCGGAGCAAGTGTCAACATCATGACTAAGGTAATCTATGATAAAATTAATGGAGATACTTTGTTGTACATAAATATGCGTTTGTAGCTTGCCGATCAATCACTTTGCTACCCCAAGGGAGTTCTTGAAGATGCCATTGTTTGAGTGGGACAATCATATGTTCCCGTGGATTTTGTGGTTTTGGAAATAGGTGGAGATGAAAGGGCACCCATTATCTTGGGCCAACCTTTCCTGAGCACCACAAAAGTCATCATCTACATGGACAGTGTCAAGATCTGCTTCACAATCAAGGATAAAAAGGAGAAGTTTTCTTTCAAGAATCGTATCTTGCAATCTCCTGGACATCCACAAACGATGTACCTACCTGAAGAGACAACAGTGACCAAGAAGAAAAACAACAGGAGAAGAAGGAAGAACAAAGCCAGGCAGTCCCTAGAAGAGTCAGTCAACATGATCAACACACTTCGATCAAGGTACGACCACCTCCTTGCTTCACCATATCTTACCAAGAAGGACAATCCAAGCGTACCTATGATCGAGTGTACCATTGAACAAAGAATCTTCCACAAGACCATTTGTGACATTAGGTTAGGTGTCAACATAAAGTCAAAGGTAACGTATGAATACTTATTCGGTGATGAACCTTTGTTCCCTACATACATGCAATTGCAGATGACAGACCAATCAATCTGATTTTTGGAGGGAATAGCTAAAGATATCATAGTAAGAATACATGATCACTATGCCCCTGCTGACTTCATGGTTCTAGACATGGGAGAAGAAGAAGATGATACACCCATCATCCTTGGAAGGCCGTTCCTCAACACGACCAACGCGATCATCTATGCTGGATCTAGACAAGTCCACTTCTAATTCCCTGGACAAAAAGGTACATTGTTATTTTAATAGTTATACCACTTATGAATAGCCAAAGAAGACCCACTCCATCCCAACACCGGAAGAATCAATCCCCAAAGAATGGATGGGAAGAAGTTGAAGAAGTTGTGAAAGATGAACCTACTCCGCTTAAATCAAGTCCACAAACCAAGCAAGTGTGGAAGGAAAAGGTAACAACATCAGAGTCACCATCACAAGAGGTGCAACCATCAAGGTCTCCATCTCTGAGACTGACAGATGCACCCAAAGAACGAACAAGACTAGAGAAGAGTCCTGTTTGGAGGACTTAAAAATCCAAACCCTCGCCAGGAGGTACTCAAGATTCAAGCGTAGCTTAAAGCAGCTTAGGTCTAGGTCAACGACATCTGGAACCTAGTTTCATTTTTTTACAGCATTGGCTCATAGTAAAAACCCCCATGGCTCTCACCATGAGGGGGGAAGCCGTTATCATAACAGCCAGATCATCCAAGAGGGGTCTAGGGGCAATGTTGCCATCAACCCTATATCACAAGGACCACGAAATTAGCGTGGTTGACCAGCTCATGGTGCTAACCAGGAGGTTAATCAACCCCTATGTGATGACGCCCATGACCATATCAACACCAATCTTGATGCCCATAATCGCATCAAGAATAGTCGTGCCCAGTGCCATCAAGTAGAACTCCAACGCCGATAGGAGTATGGCGACCAACATGGCAACCCCGTTGGCCTTCGACCACTCCCCGCTATTGTGCCGATAGGACCTTGCCCCTTCACAGCAAGGCTGCAAGCTGTATAGTGGCCCATAGGCTTTAGGGTCTTTGTGGTCAATCCCTATGATGGCAAGGCTAATGCCAAGTAGTGGATGCAGCTCTACGAGATTGACGTACATGCCACCGAGGGAAACAACGACGTAATGGCAAACTTCTACCTATTATGCTCTCCCAATCTACCAATAATTGGCTTATGGGCTTAGGGGAGGACTCCATTGAATCTTGAGATGATCTTAAGAGAGTTTGTATTGAGAATTACATGGCAACGTGTCAGCAGCCTGGCACGAAGTATAATCTAGAGAAACTCCATCAAACATCAGGGGAACCTTTGTGAATCTACATCAGGCATTTCTCAGAAACAAGGAACACCATCCCCAACATCAGGGATAGTGAGGCCATCTCTGCTTTCACTAGAGGACTCTGTCACCATCAGGAGCTACGCTCCAAACTTTACCGCAAGAGGCCCTAGACCATCGGTGAACTTCTCAAGGTTGCAAACTCATACGCAGACTTTGAAGAAGCTAATCAGCAGTTCAATGATGATGTTGCTCATGCTTCCCACCTGGATCGCCACCCATGTCGTGATGATGATCGCCATGAAGAACTGCTCCGACCTGCTCAAGACGGCATTGCTCAGCGGATACAAGGCACTTGGGGACTAGCTATGGGGGTATAACCCTAGGTACCCATGGCAATGGACATGGTCCACTCCACCAGGGGATGTCCAACCCATAAGATCAAGGCCTATGGTGCTCAGCTCTGGTTGGCATGCATCGCACGACAATTAGAAGACATCTTGGTGATGAAGGAAGATATGTTCGGATATGATAGATATCGCATTCCTTATAAATACTTACCATGTAGCCGAATAGATCTAGACCTGAACTAACCTGTAACCCTACCCTCCAGACTATATAAGGTGGGTAGGGCCCCCCTCGAATGCATCTCATATTCAATACTATCCACCAAAGACACAGGACGTAGGGTATTACATCAATCAGATAGCCTGAACCAGTCTAAATCGCTTGTCTCTGCCCTTGTGTCACCATCCGGTTCCTATTATGCGCACCTCCACCGATTCATCTACTACCATGGGCATACCCCTCGGTAGACTACCGACCATATTTCATCGACATTGACCCTTGTTGAGAGATTTATCATGCTCTCAAGATCAAGATCAAGATCACGTACACCCACACATACATGCTACTCCTACATTGGGAGTACACAAAAACATGCTTCCATTTAGATCCATCAAAGACTCTGAGACAAAAAATGTTTGTTAGGTAAATACTCTATGTTCCAAAAGATAGTGATCTCTCTCTAAATATGTGGTTTAGAAGAAGAGACATAGGCTATGCAAAAAGTTTATAAAAAATAAAATATATGGACACATGAAGGTCCAAGTACAAAAAAATGATGAGCACATGAAGGCTCATGTATTGAAAAAAAGAAAAGAAACAAGGAAGAAAAATAGACATGTTTCAAAACAATAAGTTATAGAGAGAGATCATGTCTACCAAAGGAGTATAGTTTTAGTTTACCTTTTTCCATACACATGCACATCTTGATCTAAGAGTATGGCACTTCTCTCCTTGGATCCTCAATTTGACTTTACAACATATGCAATACAAGTATGGTATTTTGTTTATCCCTACCTAAAGCTCCACATAAACCTTTTTAGAAGTAGGAGAAAGCAAAAGAACGCAAAACATTGCTATGCCTTGGTAAGGATTTATACACCATTAAGTGATTTGAGAGTGCCATTTGAGGAGTATAAAGTGAACAATGCTTTTGCTTGAGAAAAACTTTCCAAACTCCAAGTTGCTAAGAAGCGAAATTGGGAAGATGACTTTGTTTCGAGAGCTGCTCCACTTTTCAACAATCCAAGGAAACATGTTAGCTAATGCCACAAATCCCACATGTGTAAAGAATGTGTTGGAATAAGTTTTATGCAAAGCCATATATCTTAGGATGTTATTGCAATACCATAGGTGTTTGTCACCAGTTAAGCAATGGGTTTGAGCTCAAACATGACATGTTAAGTGGTGATGAAGGTGTCAAGATCAAATCCACAAGAGTGAGCTCCAACCTAAACTTGGACAACACACCCTTACTTACATGTGTACCCTTGTTAAGATTATGAAAGAGTGATGTTAAACATGCTTATTTCATGTACATTACATCAACATGCATCCATCTTGACCAGTGGAAAAGTTTCATGAAGTTTGGAATCAAGAAGTCACATGAAATGATAAGTTATAATCTTTCTTAGATTGCTTTATTAAGTAAATGGGGATATGAGATGTTAACCAAACCTTTCTACCTTGCTGAAATGGCTCTAATTGAACTTTACAACAAAAGTCATGAAGGGTTCGTGTTGAGAAAATGTCAAGAAAAGGCCTCAATTGGTTGAAAACCCTAATTCCAGGGTTTAATAAGATGCTGCTTTGACCAAGATGAAGAAATGGTTTCTATACCAGATATGAAGTTTGAACTTTAATAAAAGTTGAATTTTGAGTGGAGTACAATAAACTTTATTCTTGGACCAAGACCTGATTCAACTCCTAAGTGGCTCAAATAGAGGACTCAAGTTGGAATTAGCTGTTGTTTCTGTCTCTAAATAATAAGTTCAGAATTCATCATCATTGACATTGGCGTTTCGCGTTCTTGGATTTTTGTTAAGCAACTCAAGTGGAGCCAAATATAAAAGTTGGAATATATGTTTTGGAGAAGCACATACAAAAAGTTGGAATCAATTTGACCATGTTTTGACCAAGTAATTGAGCTCAAGCAGAGAGAGGCTTAATCCTCGATTAGTCGCTAACACTGTCAACTTCGGGCTTAATTATACACTAATGGAGAGCTCTAATGGCTAGGCACCCTTAATGAGTTTTGTATATCATTAGGTGGGCTGCAACTTTGCTTTTGGTCCTAAGGTCCAAATTGTCCCGTATCTGGCCCAAAAATGGCACCCACATTACCCACACTGTCGCCCGCCACATGCTCAGGGAATTGCTTCAACGGGCGATGCATGTTCGGGATGTGGTGTCCATGCCTGAGGGCACCCACACCTCCCTACCACGTGTGCCTGCCTCCCTGCCACTCCTCAGCGCCCTCTAAAGCAGACGCCTGAGCCTCCCACACTTGCTATCGCCCTCGGTGCCACGCGCACGTGCGCTAGAGCACAGCCACCATTGATGCTGAATAGTGGAGCTCCATGGCCACCACCATTTCCTGACCTCCAAGGTCCCTTGTGTCCCACCGTGTGCACCACCACCTTCGTTGTCGTGCATCGTAGCCGGCGCACTGCTCCTCTTCGCCTGGGCAGCCAGCTGCTGCCGCCCTCCAGCGCTACTCTGCCATCGTCCTCACCATCAGCGCCATTGTACACGGCTAAATAGCCTTGGGCCACTGTGGAGCAAGCCAAGGGCACCCACGGATGCATGCAAGCACCTTGATGCTCCTCGCCGTTGCTGACCACCGCCCGCCATGGCCAACCAACCTCGTAGCCGTCGCTATCAGAGCTGCATCCCTACGCGCTATGCATGCACATGATCGGGCCATCTCTGGCCAGGCTAAGCAGCTTGGTGGGTGCACATGGGCCCCTAGCACTCCGCTGTCGCCGCTTGTCTCCGAAGGACGACCACCTCGCTAGGAATCGGCCCGTCGGCCACCTCCTTTGCTCTACTGGTGAGTTGAAGGAGATGATGGACCTCGCGCATGAATTCGAGAAAAGAGAAGGGTTGATCTACGAAGTCGTTAGTCCTTTGAATAGTGTCTATAGGGGCCTCTTCGCTAGAATCTATTTTATGAGAAGTATAGGGTCCCCGGTACAATGTTGTTTTTATTTTATGGCTAAAACTTTGGAAAATCATAATAAATTATAGAAAAATTAATAAATAGCAAATGAGAACTTTTTTGAATCCTTGTGAGTAGATCTACATAGTAGAGTCATAATATGATATGTGTTAGTAGAAAGTTTCTGATGTTTTTATTGATTCTTGCAAAGTGCTTTAAAAAATCCTTTTAAGTTGTTGGATGCATATATTGAGTAATAGAAGTCCAAAAATGGTAATTCTAGTTGTGTTAATCTTGTGATAACATTATCTAGCTAAGAAAAATATTAAACATGCTAGTTGTGTACTGTTTTTATCTTGTTTTGATTTAATCTTGTTAAATAGGCAATTTTAGCTTGTTTTGTTGTTATTTTCATATCTAAAGTTGTGGTGCTCTAATTGATGTGGAATTTTATGGTAGGATACTGATGCTATGTGTGTGCTGTGGTAAGAATTTCATGGGCATGGGATACAATATGATTGATTTAACTTGTTTATTGCTTGATAAATGGTTTTAAATAAGTTATAAATATTATGTATGTGTAAAAATAGAAAATATGGTTCCACTACCTTTGTATGATGTTGTGCTACCATAATAACATATAATATGGCTATGTGTTTATAGAAAATGATGGTCTTTAGATTTATCTTGCTTTTACATGTTTTTTTGCAATAGCAATTTGTCTTTTTTATAGTAATTAAATTATAAAACTTGAGCATGTGAAATTCATGCAATAGCCATGTTTTGATAACATATACCACTCATAAAAATCTCAGCCCCAAACTAGTTGTTCTCATATGGCACTGAAAATAGTATATATATTGCATTATATACATAGAGGATGAAAGTTTGCTAATATATCTATGTAGTTATTGTCCTATGATGCTTCTCATAGATATTAGTATGTGCTATGATTGTTTGAATATGGTCACATGCTGTTAGAGTAGCATGTATGTCAAGAACATGTTAGTTGTAGCAACTAAGAGGTGAATGTGGTATGCCTCAGCTCTCTATACTGCCAGTACAGTTTTGGTTTTACAATTAGTTTCATGATGCAAATCATGTTTTCTGTGAATATGGTGAATACCAAAGTTGTAGGTAACTTCATAATATAGCTTGTGTTAAATTGTCATGACCATAGGCCTGATGGTTTAGGAGTTATAGATTTTAGAAGTTTGCTGTCAGGTTTTTGCATGCTCTCTATACAGATCTGAATGATTGTGTTGTTTGACTTAACTAAGCTTTGAATCATGTCTTGGAGATAATAGAATAAGTGTATTTCTTTTCATTATATTTCCAAATTATTAAATATCACCCCGTTTGATGGTCTAAATCTCCGGTTATGAGCTTGTAAAGTGGCTCCAGTTATGAGCTTGTAAAGTGGAGTGACAGATTCTGTCCTAATCTGGACAAAGATGTCTTCTTTGTGATGTTTGACCAAGTTAACTTTGGAATTAGCTTGTGTTGTTTATAATAAAGTTGTGCATGGTTTGCTAAGATTTATAAAAAGTCTAGAATCACCTTGTTGTGAAAGCTAGAACTCAACTTATTGCTGTCCGAAGCTGCATGTCAGCTTCTGTCCATGTTTTGGATAGAATTGTTGCTTTGTGTGTTTAAGGCTAAATAACTGTTGAATCACCTAAAGATGATAATAATAAAGTTGTATATAACTTAATAAGATTTCTATAAAGTTAAGGATCATGCTTGTTGGATGATTAGAACTCCAGTTATACATTTTTGAAGTTAATGTCAGTTTTCTATCCTTATCGGTATAGACCTAAGATATTGGCATAATTGATCATGTTAACCTCTGAGTTAGATTTTGAAATGAATAACAAAGTTGTAGACAATGTCATTAGCTTTCCAGAAAGTCCAAGATCACTTTTATTGAACGATTGTAACTCCAGTTATGGTTGAAACACGTTACTATTGTACTGCTGTCCAAATTCTGTGTATGCTCTAAGTTATAGTTTCTTAGTTGAATGACATGCTCTCTAGTGCTTAAATCAATATGATGTGACCATTTTTAATATTCATGCACTTGCATTGTTGCATCTCATCTAGGTACGCTAGATGCACCACGTGAAGGACGTGATGATGGAATCAAACTAGAAGACAGTGTTGGTGGACCTATCCCGAAGATGGAAGGACCCCTAGAGTACATGTGTGAATAGGAGATGCTCGCCAAGCGAGTGTCGTCTAACAAACACTAACGTAGTGTTAGATCCTAGGCAAGTCCCGGAGCATTCTAAGCCTCTTATGTTTTTACAAACATCACTTGAGTCCTTTATGTTTGACGCATTAGGTTATAAGAGTTGATTGGAACCACTTGATGCATAGAACTACCTTGTCCAAAAATATACCTTGAACCCTATGTAGGTCCAAGATCGAATGTATGCCTAGCAATGCTTAGACCGGTAGAAGTCAAGTGATTTCCTATCACCTGCGAGATATAAGTGGATACCAGGTTGGCTATATTTGCTATCGTGGACATAACCATGTGTTGATAAATAAAACCAACCAGGCCGGATCGTGATAGAGAAGCAATAAGGCATGGAGGTCTTGGGTGCCTATCTATCCCCGTCTATGTCGATTAAGGACCGATTCGCTATAGGTCCTCATGTCATGTTGAACACATGCCTAGCACTTTGCTGGATGGATCCGATGATACGACCATGAATCTGAGTAGCTCAATTCAGGCTGGGCCCCGATAAGTGGAAGTGCGCACACTAGAGACAGTAAGGATGTGTGGAGAGCCAATGGCATGAGTCCAAGGGTGGGCTCGAGTACCGATCTTCTAGGTAGATTTGTAGAATCTCTGAGGGTGCAGCACTGATTAGACCCACAAGTTAGTCTCGAATTGTACCAAAGGTGATCTAAGGCTACCTTTGCGGGGTGTGCCTCGGTTTGTGTTAGAAATAAATTCCCCGGCTGGGTAGGAATCGATTCGAATCGCCATCTCTCCCGGATAGTGAGAACTTGACTAAGCAGCGGCAACATAGAGTAACTTAATGGAAACTTGATGGTTATGATGATCATACTCACATTACTATATTGGCTATGGCTACTATTGCTTATGACTAAATGATATTCCACATGTTTGGTACATGTTAGTTGCTAATCTAGAGATGAATAGCTATAATTAACTTGGTTACTGAATTGTAAAATGTACAGCTCAACTAGTGGCTTTTATGCAAAATCTTGTCAAGCTAGCTCCACCTATAAAGCCTTGCATACTCTTTGGTGTCACTTTTATTTCTAGTTTATGATGGGTAAGTCTAGCTGAGTACATTCGAGTACTCAGGGTTTATCCCACCATGTTGTAGGTGAAGTTGTCAGCCTGCTAAAGATGGTGGCTAACCGCCGGTGGACTCAGTGACTCTATATTTACTTCTCATCTATATGCTTTTGTTGGAGCATATCACTTATGCTAGCAATGTATTTAGAACTTATATTATTGTAATCATCTGAAAGCTAGGTTGTTTTCACTAATTGGTTTTGAAACCCAAACTTGTATTATTATTTGTGAACCCATTGTAATATTATTTCCGCTGCAGCTCTGTGTATGTGATGTGTATTTGCTTAATCATGCGATCTTGTTTGTGATGTTGATTTACCGTGGTCCTTCGTGACACTCGGCGGACTACTGGGTTTATATAAGTGAAAGTATGTGCATGTCAACATGTTAGTGGGGACAACCATACTTGATCTTGTATAAATTGGGCGGTTCTATCACAGCTGGTATCAGAGCAAAATTAAGCATAATAATGTCATATACATAGTTTTAAAAGCCAAGTTTTGGTTTTAAAAAGCCTATTTTGATCAAAACTTTAGCTATAGGCTAATTTGTCAAAACTAATTTGCAAAACTATGCTAGCGACATCCTCCTTTATGCCCAGTTAAGGACTATTTGGTGGCTATCTAAGTACTAACATGGGGGTTTTTTCTTTCATCGTCCATACGACGTGCTATTGTATGGATGCCATTCACTTGAATGGTAATGTATGGATCACTATACCACTACATCTAGGTAAGAAGGTAAGTTGATGAGTGGCATGACCGCAAGTGTGAGCGTGCGGTCGAGGAGAGTTAGCTTTGATATGACTGTATATGCATACTTGCATGTGTGTATGGTGTGTATTTAATTGTGGGTAGCAAATTTAATGATCGGGTTGCTTTGATATAGAAGTATATATATTGGGGTATATATATGTGTGTGTGGAAGTATTTAGCATGCAACCTAGAGCCCAGACTTTCAATTCTGCATATATAATTGTGGGGTTGGGCTAAAATGAAATCCTTCTGTAGGTATGCTCACCACGAATGCGTAGATTGAATGTAGCTGACGACTAGCTATATATCGAGAGAGTACGTGTTATGCCACCGACATAGAACGTGATTGCTGCCTTAGGCTGGCAATTTTGTGAGGATGAATAGGATAGTCATGCATCATTATTGTGCTTGTGCATACTTCCCTCACTTTGTTCTAATACTAAGTAACTTGTGATCAATGTGATGTTACTATGTTCCCTGTGTGAAGCTAGGCAAATGCCTTGTTCCATGCCACTTGAATAGATGTGTTTGAAGATAGTGTGTGATTAGCTTTGCCTTGTATGTTTGCTTCCAAAGGAAATAGATGACAAGTTAGTAGTTAGCAAAAACTTCACCCCTTTGAAAACTAAATTGCTAAATGTAAGTAAAACTTATTTTAAAGAGTTATCCACCTACTCGGTAAAAAGGAAATAAAAGATAACAGTACCTTACCACCATGTTTTGCATGATATGTGTAGTGGTGTTGATGTAGGTAACTGCTTGTTATGTGTGAGCTTTGTGCTTAGTAATAGTCACTTAAGCTAATTGGATTGAGTGTTTCAAATTGCTTGCTTAAGACCATGATGTATGTGTGGATGCTCATTATCTAGATAGTGTCGTAGCTATCCCCCCTTTTGCCCTTAGTAAGCATACAAGTGTTGAAGAGCACTATCCTAGAACAATGTCCAAGTTTTGATAATCTCATAGTTGTCATCTCCAATTAAGTTATCTCTTAGGAGCCTGAGCCTATGCACATGGTTGCTAGCCCTTGAACATTGCGCTATGAAGACCTATATCATTGCCTTTGCTTGACCTTAAGCCTAAGCTTAGTTCCCTTGAATGCTTGCATGTGTTGTGGTTGTCCCGCTCCTATGTGGGAGGACCCTACTCAAAAGTCCTTATCAGACTTCATTGCTCCTTCTCCTATAGATGAGCTGGTGCAACACTAATTGCTATTTACCCTGGCTTTAGAACCTTTTCATCGCAGATCATGTCGTTGCTTTATCAACTGAATCCCTAGTCAGTACATTGGCTGTGTCCCTCGAATCTCATTTGTTTTGTCCCCAACCCTTTCAAGTCTCTGGATGTTTATCAGTCTTGATCTCATGTTGTTGCTCGGTAAGACTAAATCTCATGTTAATCTTTACCTGGTAATCACCTTGGTGGACACAAGGCGTATATGGAAATTAAGCAAGAGTCCCTTGCTCAGTTGTCTTCGACAATTAAGCTATGTTCTCTTGCGCTGTGTTTTGATCTTTGGATCGCCTCCTTGTTGACTCCTAACCTTGTGACTACCTTTGCTTGCTATCCCTCCTTCACATGGTGCTTGCTCCTATGCAACCAAATTTTTGCCACGTGAAAATTCTTGTGGGTTGTATGTTCAGTAATGGTGCCACGATTAGCGATCTACGGTGCCACGATGAAACCAAGAGCCTCCTATGGGCACGCACACAAGGTTGTGCTACTCAGCACACACTAGTATCAAGGTTTCTAGTCATGATCCATTATAGAACTACACCAAGGTGTTATTTTCACATGAGCTCTTCCTTGGTTATCTCTCCATATCTAATCGGAAGATCCTTATATCAGACCAAAAGTAGTAGAGTTTCCTTCTGAAGTTACAAAGAGGATAACCTTTGAAGAATAGGTCACTGACATGAACATAAACAGACTGCAAGAGATGGTAGACAAGTGACTCTACTTGACTATCCCTGTAATGACGTTGGTCATCTAGTGAGCGACTTATGTCATCCCCATTGGATCAAACAGCTACACAATGATTAAAGTTGGACAAGTTATCAGTCGGATGATAAATGGACCAGGATATTATGTCCTATAATAGGTCACCTAGTGGTTATGAGCTTTCTATCTCAGCCTTGATCTTTAGGTGCATAAGGATCATGCAGACAAAAAAACTAACCTTCTTCGGTGTCACCCCTTTTCTGCTGAGTTCCATGGTAACTATCTGTTTGCACATCCACTATAATTGTTACCGTCAAAAAGAAGTTTTGATGCTTTTTAAGTGTTCAGAGACAACTAATTAGTTACCAGTAGGAAGGTTAATTTACTGGCTAGGTAACAACTCTTTGGTAACTCTGAAGGCTATGTCTCACAGGATAATGCTAAGCAAAGAAACAGCAAAGCCGGTCAGCAATGCTAGTACTACTTTCTTCTCCAAGCCCTGTGTCATCAAGTCAATTCCATCTTGGACAATCATAGGGGTAATGCAAGATACTATATGAGCTTAGTAAAGAGCTTGAGAAAGCACGTCCCTAGTTTCAGTTAGTATCATTATGTATATGATGCTATCAAAGGATTTGTTTAGGACTCTATTAGATGAAGCACAGAAGGATAATAAAAAATGTTCCCTTATCTTCATAGGACTGTCACTCCATGTGAAGTTTCCATTATGCCCTGCAAGAATAGCCCACCAGTCCAATGATTGTGTATCGTTGAGCTAGTGCCTAAATCAATGGTTGAAGTTGTTCCTTGGGAAGCACATGAGGAAAACCCTAGCCTCCATCCTCAGTGAGAAATCTACCATGGTTATAAAGAGAATTAGAGAGTGTAGAACATACTCCATAATGCGTGAAGCAAAGGAAAAGAAGAGCGAGAAATCTGTCGAGATTTCATAGCACTAAATCAGTTATTTTTAAGCTAGTGATTAGTGGCTCAAACATGGTTGAATTCACATCAAACTTGGTGATCCCATTCCTCACTTAAGGTACTTTGTT
Organism: Miscanthus floridulus; assembly: GCF_019320115.1. NCBI lineage: Eukaryota > Viridiplantae > Streptophyta > Magnoliopsida > Poales > Poaceae > Miscanthus > Miscanthus floridulus. The sequence goes on along the minus strand of NC_089590.1, from coordinate 31,258,213 downwards.
GCCTTAAGTTGTTTGAGGATTGGTTGAGCAGTCAAGGTGTTCTACAAGTCAATTTGTGCCATTGCGAGTCAAAAACAATTTGAAAAGTGCCAAACAACAGATTTTAGATTATGATTATGAGTTGTTGATTGACATTAGAAAAGAAGCTTCAATGTCAAATGTAGCTCAACAAAGCTAGTTTTGCTATAGTGCAAGTCAACCCAACTTACTGTGCAACAACACCATGAAGGAAAACTATACTCGATCTTGGTAGTGTACTATTTTTCTAGTCGGTGTATACTTGCAACTTTCGTTGACCTCCAGGCCTTGCTATCATCCTTCTTTAGCTAGGATTTTCAAGGTGGACTTGTCCTTGGTACACTCTTTGTGTTTTTACCCAAGGGGTTACCTCAGATTTAACACAGATAACTATTGCCACTTGGATACGAGGATTCACTAAAATAATGATCATCGAAAATGCTGAGTCAACAGAGTCAGCTATCACATTCACCGCTCACTCAATGGACTCAAACAATAAAGTGTTATCATTAGAGAAGGAGAACTGCACACATGGAACATTATGTAGTTTTCCATCAGTTGACATCTAAGTGATTGAACGGTTACGACTGGCATAGATATTGTCTGTTGGTTACTCGGTTTCTTACAGCCTTAGAGGATGCTTACTCCGTCTATGATCTCATCCCTTATGAAAGGTTGTACTCAAGCTACTTTGGTAGAGGACTGCTTTTTGAACTTTGTGAATGGAACATAGAACCATTGTAATGAGTAGCTTTCAGAAGCTTGCAGTCTAGTGCAAAGTTCACATGGTCCATGCTATATTCACTAGGGAAATAGAGATTGTGGGTAATTAGTTTATGCTCCATAGTACTCTCCATATCCCGAGAATGAAGTATTGTGTTGTCTTGGATTCCTCCCAAAGTAACAATGCTTCATGGAAGACAACGAAGGAAATTCTTTAGACAAAACTTACTACGAAGAGCAAGTATTAGAAAGTGTCTTGACCAAATTAGCCTCTCTAATACTCCGAAGTTAAGTAGCCTAATGCTATCACTGATGTTGGAAAATGGATGACATGCTTCTCTTCCCTTAAAAGTCTTTCACACCAAATCTTGGGGAGAGATTCCCATAAGGGGGGAGGGCTATAACACCCCAGGTGTTTGTCACCAATTAAGCAATGGGTTTGAGCTCAAACATGACATGTTAAGTGGTGATGAAGGTGTCAAGATCAAATCCACAAGAGTGAGCTCCAACCTAAACTTGGACAACCACTAGTAGAGAACAGACCTTTGATCCTCGACCAAAATGGGCTCTAGTCCCGGCATTTTTTGCACCCAGGACTAGAGATACCTTTAGTCCTGGTTGGTGGCTCCAACCGGGACTAAAGGTCCCTCCCAACAGCTATTGCGCCAGACAGAGGTGGCAGGGACCTTTAGTCCTGGTTGGAGCCACCAACCGGGACTAAAGGTAGACTTTTACTCCCGGTTGGTGGCTCTAGCTAGGACTAAAGGTCTCTACCACCTCTGTCTGGCGCAGTAGCCATTGGGAGGGACCTTTAGTCCCGGTTGGAGCCACCAACCGGGACTAAAGGTCCCCCTTTATATCCCGGCCGTCTCCTTCTTCCTCCCCGAGCCCGAGCTCAGCACATTTTGAAGCTCACTACACTAGTGTTCTTGCTTCCTCTCTCCATTGTTCCTCTATCCATTCTTCAATACCTCCATCGATTTCTTCGATTCCTCCGTTGATTCTTTAGTTGTAAAGGTTACCAATCTCATACTCTCATTTTTCACCATTGTCTTATCTCATTTTGTTCACTATATATATGGTTCTTTATTGTGGTTTTTTTCATTTGTAAGCAATTTGAGCTCAAAATCACTTCAAGCTTGCATATTTACATGAAGGAAGGTTAAAGTAGCTATTAAAAACTAGTATTCACCATTCATTTGTAGCATGCATAGCACACTTCATTGTTTAGAGATATAGAGAATTTTAGAGTTTTTTAATTTTATTTGTTTATAAAATGAGAAATTTATAGTGTATTAAAAAATGAGTATAGGGACTAGTGCCTCCGACTGGTATGACAGATGCAATGCAAGGCCGTGCAATAGGAAGCAAATCCGTTCTCTTTTGACGATACGCCCAAACAGCCGGGCCTGATAGATTTGGTGGTTGAACGGGTCTATCGGCCGTCGCCGTGCGACTGTATGACAAAGAACGGCATCGATCGACCATAGTATTTTATTGTCCGGAGTCCGGTCCGGGGTGCAATGCAACGCAATGACAATTGACAATGCATTGCTAGGTCAAAATATGGTCATTTCTATGGACTCCGCGACTAAACATTTTATTTTAACTTTTTATGAAATGAAAAACTTAGAAAATAGTTAGAAAATTATAGAAAATTCGTACTAGTTGAACTTGCGGACCGTGTTCAGCTCGGCGAGCATGTTCTCTGTTGAGCGGTAACGGACATCAAGGAGAAGCTTTGATTCTATGAGGGAGAGCAGTAATGGTCGTGGAAGACCGTGTTCCCTTCCTCATAGAATCGGAGCTCTTCCTTGACCAAGTATGGTGCTGTCCGGTGGAGAAATGCTCGCCGAGATGATCACATAAGCAAGGTCAACTAGTACGGATGGTTATTTATTAAAACATGTTTTTGAGCTATAAATCCTACTGGCCGTCTTCTTCCTCCCTGAGCCTGCCCGAGAGCTTAAGTTCAAATTTAAGCAGTGTTCTTGCTCTTTCTCCATCCATTCTTCGATTCCTCCATCGATTTCTTCGATTCCTCTGTCGATTCTTCAGTTCTAAAGGTTACCAACTCATACTCTCATGTTTCATCATTGTCTTATCCCATTTTGTTCACTATATATATATGGTTCTTTATTGTGGTTTTTTCATTTGTAAGCAATTTGAGCTCAAAATCACTTCAAGCTTGCATATTTACATGAAGGAAGGTTAAAGTAGCTAGTTGAACTAGCGGACCATGTTCATTTTGGTGAGCATGTTCTCTACCAAGCGGTAATAAACATCAAGGAGGAGCTTTGATTCTACGAGGGAGAACGGCAACGGTCGTGGAAGACCGTGTTCCCTTCCTCATAGAATCGGAGCTCTTCCGTGGCCAGGTATGGTGCCGTCCGGTGGAGAAATGCTCGCCGAGATGATCACGTAAGCAAGGTCAACTAGTACGGATGGTTATTTATTCACACGTCCTGATATCGTCGCAGTAGTCTGTCAATCACCGTACCCAAACATAGTATATATATAAATATAAACGATAATCGATTGTTATGTGTGTACACTCCCATTCTTTTGTTAATTTGCGGAAATATCATGTGAATTACTTACCTGCCGTAATAAAAGACGAGAACACAATGACCATTAAAAATATCATTGTTTAGAGATATAGATAATTTTATAGTTTCTTAATTTTATTTGTTTATAAAACAAGAAATTTATAGTGTATTAAAAATGAGTATAGAGAGTAGATGGCTACTGCTTCCGGGTCCTCAGCCTCTCATGGGTTTCCAAAGCGACTTAGGCTAGGCCTCCCTCTCATTCCATGCGGCAAGTGTCGTGATGAGACGAAGATTGTGATGGAGTACCGAGTGAAGAAGGAGGGTCCCAACAAGGATTGTATCTTCTACAAGTGTCCGGATCGCAATGTGAGTTATTTTATCGTATTTAATGATTATGGTTAGTTTATACCTATTTTCATGATGGTTGTGATTAAAGTTCTAATTTTTTGTTTTAGCCCTTGTTTAGTTGGAGAAATTTGGATTTTGGGGCTACTATAGCACGTTCGTTTTTATTTGGCAAATAGTGTTCAAACATGGACTAATTAGGCTCAAAACGTTCGTCTCGTAATTTCCCACCAAACTGTGCAATTAGTTTTTCTTTTCGTCTACATTTAATGCTCCATGCATGGGCCATAAACATTCGATGTGATAGATACTGTAGCAACTTTTTGGAAGTTGGGGTGGAACTAAACAAGGGCTTAATTTCAGTGGGATGGCAGTGGACGATGTTCAGGCTTCTACTGGGAGGAAGAGTATGTTGAACTTGTGCAAAAATATCTTGCACAACAGGCAGATACGGTGGCTAATGAGGCAGTGATCTAGCCGAAGAAGCCCAAAGATGTTGCACAATCGAAGGATCTGTCTGTTTTAGTTGAGATTGGTCACGAAATCCTTGTGCTCCTGAAATGTATTTTAGCTTTAGTTCTTTTAGTGGTAGTTGGGATTGTCTACATTGTAGCGATGCTTTCATAAATTTGTACCTTTTGTGGTGGCACACATGTTGTATAAATAATTAATTATGATCTAGGTTTTAATATGGTATTTATGTCATGTAATGCAGATGAGCCGGCATTGGATGTACAATGCTGATCGCCGCTCCCAAGAGTTCATTGACGGCGTGCATTCTTTGTTACGTGCGACCGAGGCAAACAAACGTGACGGTTTCATGTGCTGCCCATGTGCCATATGTAAGAATATGGTGGAATATCCTTGCTCAAGGACTCTTCATTCACACTTGTTCAAGTTGGGTTTCATGCCAAACTATATTTGTTGGACGAAGCATGGAGAAACCGGCGTTGTAATAGAAGAAGGTGAAGAAGAACAATGGGACGACAATGATATTATTCCCGATGGTGCGTGCTACAATGATACTGCAATGGGAGAAGTTGAAGAAGAGGTAGCCGCAGAAGATGAGCCTGCTAATGATCTTTGTCAGGTCATTCATGATGCACAAAGAGAATGTGAAAGTGAAAAGGAGAAGATCAAGTTCGAGCAGATGCTAGAAGATCACAACAAATTGTTGTACCCAACTTGTGATGCAGGGCAGAAAAAGTTGGGAACCACACTAGAATTGCTGCAATGGAAGGCAAAGAATGGTGTATCTGACAAGGGAATCCAAAAGAAGATGCTTCTGAAGGACAATGAATTGCCCGCCACTACCTACGAAGCAAAACAAGTTGTCTGTCCTATGGGGCTAAAAATCGAGAAGATACATGCATGTCCTAATGACTGCATCCTGTACCGTGGCAAAGAGTACGAGAAATTAGATGCATGCCCGGTATGCCATGCATCGCGGTATAAGATCAGGCGAGATGACCCTGGTGATGTTGAGGGCGAACGTCCACGGAAGAAAATCCCTGCCAAGGTTATGTGGTATGCTCCTATAATACCACGCTTGAAATGTCTGTTCAGAAACAAAGAACATGCAAAATTGTTGCGATGGCACAAAGAAGACCGTAAGGTAGACAATATGTTGAGACACCCTGCTGATGGGTCCCAGTGGAGAGCAATCGACAGAGAATTCCCGGAGTTTGCAAATGACACAAGAAACTTAAGGTTTGCTTTAAGTACAAATGGTATCAATCCTTTTGGAGAGCAGAATAGTAGTCATAGCACTTGGCCTGTTACTCTAAGTATCTACAACCTTCCTCCTTGGTTATGCATGAAGTGGAAGTTCATTATGATGCCTATGCTCATCCAAGGCCCGAAGCAACCTGGCAATGACATCGATGTGTACCTGAGACCACTTATTGACAAACTTCTCATTTTGTGGAATAAAGAAGGTGTACGTGTGTGGGATGAGTACAAACAGGAACACTTTGATCTACGAGCATTGTTGTTCATAACAATCAATGATTGGCCTGCTCTAAGTAATCTTTCAAGACAATCAAACAAGGAATATAATGCATGCACACACTGCTTTGGTGATATTAGAGGTGTATTCTTGAAAAAATGTCGAAAGGTCATGTACCTTGGCCATCGTCGATTTCTTCCTGCAAATCACCCCGTAAGAAAGAAAGGCAAGCATTTTAAAGGGAAGGCAGACCACCTAACCAAGCCTCGCAACCAAACCAGTGAGGATGTACTCGATATGGTCAATGATGTGAAAGTCATCTTTGGAAAAGGATATGGCAGCCAACCTATTCCGAACGACGCTAACGGTCATGCACCCATGTGGAAGAAGTCCATATTTTGGGACCTACCCTATTGGCAAGTCCTAGAGGTCTACAGCTCGATCGATGTGATGCACCTAATGAAGAATCTTTGTGTGAACCTGCTAGGCTAGGCTTCATGGGTGTGTATGGAAAGCCTAAGGACACATTTGAAGCACGACAAGACCTACGTTGTTTGAGAGAAAGAGACAACCTGCAT